>NC_063162.1:32881145-33481145 GCF_023159225.1 Perognathus longimembris pacificus
AGGTACCAAGTTTGGTAAGAAATATATGCATTGCCTTACATATGAAACTATAACCTCTCTGTACAGAAGAAAAGAAGAGAAAAAGTGTGATGGACTCAAAGAAGTAGAGATAATTACTGCCTGTATATCCTAGCCCAATTCATGTGTTTTGTGCTTACATCTCTAATAGGAGATAGTACTTTATCTAATTCATGGTTGCAACAATTAAAGAAATACATGTTACACATTTATCAGAATGCTTGACACAAAGAATAGACTTGGTAATAGCCTATAGTGTGGTTTTATATATATGCATATATATACATACACACATATGTATTTCAGTACTGTGGTTTGAAGTTGACCTTCTGCATGCTAGTCAGGTGCTCTACTCCTCCAGCCCTTTCTCCTTTAGCAATTTTTCAGTTAGGGTTTCACGTTGTTACCCAGGGCCAGGCTAAGCCCATGATCCTTCTACCTACAGCCTCCCTTGTAGCTGAGAATAACAGGCATGCATCAGTACATATGGCTAGTAGACTGAGATGGGGGTTTTGCAAACTTTTGCCCCCTCTGGTGATCTTGAACCATAATCTTCTTATTCTCCTGTATAGCTGGTATTACAGGTTTGTGCCACCACAATTGGCCTTTTTGGGACAGACTGTCAGGTTTGCCTTGAATTTATGATTCTTTTGTCTCAGATTCTTAAGTATTAATATTTTAGGCATGTACAACCATACCTGGCTACTTGTATGCATATTTCAATATTTCATTATTCCTAAATGGAAGAAAATTTTAGAATTGATAAAATCTTGTATTAATTCAGAACCTGACAGAAGACAGCACTGTCTACTTTGATAAGTGAAGCTCATTTTTACTACTAATGAGAAATCGCATCATAATGAAAGCCCCTGTCAGAACACTGAGCTGAGAAAGATTAATGGGACATGCAGTACAACATGGCAGGTACTCAGGACATCAATGACATTTATCCAGCGCCAGAGAACTATCCCATGTTTAAGGGAACACAGAGGAACTTCTTTGAGGTACGCAAGTGTGTGGTCAGGGAAATAAACAGTGTTATACAAATAGTGACAATGCTAAGGGGTGATTAGTTGGAGAGCATGTGAGAAATAGTCATCTTTGTTGTACATATTGACCAAAGTCACAGTGCACAGCCATGTTGCCTGGCCCTCAGCTGATGGGTTGCCAGCGCCTTAGCTCTGTGGCTCTTGCCCTTAGCTGTGTGCTAGAGACACCCGAGGAACTTAAAAATGTACTGCTGCTTGGATCTACCCCAAACAGAAGTGCCCAGGTTAATAAAATAAAATCTTCCAGGTGCTTCTAATGGAAGTTAGGGTCAGCATGTGAAGATGTGATGACTATTTAAAAGAACAAGTGCTGGGTAGAGGAGAGAAGACAGGAGGCAGCTGCCCCAAACCACCTATGTATTTTGTTCTTCTCCCAGTAAAATTCTGTCTTTTATCTTATTATTGTGTTACATAATTTTTTTTGAAAAATTGAACAAAGTAGTATTGAACTCTCCCTGGAAGCTGACATCCTTAAATACACTTGTGGCCAGTCCTAGAAGAATATCTTTCAAGGCGGCATATATGAGCCTGTGCCAAGAGTGAGTGTGGATAGGAAGTCAGAAGAACTGGACTCTAGGGAAAGAATTTATTCATTACAGTGTAGCTTTTCTTTTTAATTGTGAAAAATCACAAAATAATCTAAATGTCCTTTAATAGGAGAAGTGGCTTGGTAAATTAGGACATTCCCCCTGAGGGCATACTCTAATTTCTTTTGTCAACTGGAGCTATTTCTCTTAGGATAAGTCCTCAAATGTGAGGCCAAAGGTGAGTGGCAAAGCATATGGACTGCATGTTCCAGAAGTGTCCTTTAGAGAAGGCTTGGAAGCATGCAAAGCAATGCGGAATAGCCTTGGATATATAACCTGGATTAAATAATAAAATTATTATGGAGCCATTTACATTGAATTTGAGATGGTCATATCTTCTGGGTTGTATAACTTCCACAAAAGTATAAGGCTTTCTTTAATTCACTGGTACATTTCGACTACTAGAACAGGAGCTGGTGCTTAGCAGTGCTTGCTAAGTCTTTGTTGACAGAAATAATGAATAAATTGGGGTAAAGACACCCGAAATGGATTAAAGTGGGTAAAGCAATGCAGGATCTTCAATCTAGGATGAATCTACATTTACTCAAAGGAATTTTTCCTACATTAAATCTGCAGTGCCATCTACTGACTCCCAACAGGAAGTTTGAATACATAGAATAAGTTGTGTCAGATGACAATGGGAGGAAATCTTGCTTTTTATTGAATACTACACATTTTCATTCCACAGTTTAGCTGCACATGCATATTGCTATTTTGAAAGAAAATATTTATTATTTTCAAGGCAAGTTTTTATATTATTATTTTGAGGCAACATTTCACAATATACTATAAGCTGGTCTGAAACTTGCTCTGAGGCATAGACTGACCTGAAACTCCTCATTGTCCTGCCTCAGCCTCAGGCATAGGACACTATGCTCAGCTCAAGTTAATAGGTAATATTTTGACCGAACACTTTTGAGATGTTTTCACAATGATTTTTGATTCAACATTGATTAAAATCATAGATGTTATCAATAATGTATTGTTCATTTCCTTTTATAAACGTTAACATTTTAAATGAAGGTAGATATTTCAAAAGGTGCACTTTTTCTGGTGCCTTTGTAAAGACCAAATCGTCTTATTTAAATGTCAGCTTTGGGGGAAATAGAGCAAAAAAATTCTAGATGAGGGAAGAAAGGAGGCGAGCAATGTTTGTTAAAGACCTTCTGAATTAGCACTCCCAACATTGTATTATTGTCATAAATATTAGATAACCATCTAACTTTGGGAATTAGGTTATATTCAATTCATAATGTGCATTAGGGCAATGCAGGGTTTGAGAAAGTGAAGACAATAATTCCACTTAACTTTGCCTTATTCAGTATTTCTTAAATGTAGTTGAACTTGGACAATCTATTTTAAAGTATTTCTAGCATTGATCTCACCCATGCCAGACACGGGGCCAGATAACCATTATAGTCTTGTGATTTTTGTCTTCATAGAGGAGGGGGCAGAGTTGAGAGAGCCAAAGCTATTTGTACTACTTGTACACTTGTACACTTGCTGGAATTGAAACCCAGGCCTGCCTGATTCTAGACCATCTACAAGTCCTTTTAGACTTGCTTGACAATGAGGGTCACAAGATTCTCAATTGCAATTGGTTTTTCCCTGGATAGAGATATACTAAAGGTTGTTATTGGAGAAATAAGCCATGTATTCCTTTAGGGTTTTGGAAATTGTGTCTTGCTTGTGACAAGTGGTGTGTGTCATTCCTCAAAAACAGCCCATCCACCAACACTTAATGCTGTTCCTTTTTTGAATATCTGAAGAGAAAGGATGTCGGAGAAGGGATTTTTTTCATCCCTTCCCCTTTTTTCCCCTTCTCATCCTTCTTTTTTTCTCCCCTTCTTGTCCCTGTCCCTTTCCTTTCCTCCCCTTCCTGTTTCTTTATTCTATGTGAGACAAGTACTCTATCCATTAGCTACATTCCCAATCCTTCACAAAATTCTAGTGCTTTCCAGATTTGTATCTGGCTCTGGGTTTTGTTTTGTTTTTTTTCATCATGAAGGCAGAATTTGTAGCTTACGCTCCTGAGATTTCCATTTCAAATCCACTCTTGTGAAAAAGATCACACATTTTTTTTCTATCTTTCCAGTAAAAGCAGATACTTGAGGAACATATTATCCCAGAAAGTCACTTGTCCAGGAGATCTTTGTAAGAAGTTATTTTAAGTGCTTTGTATATATGAGAGTTGGTTGAGAATGAACCTTTAGGAGAACAGACATAGGAGGAAGTGCTCTGAATTCTAGCTCTAGCTCTCCCCTTTTTGTGACTCTCAGTCTCAGTTTCCCCAGGAGTCAAAGGGAAGTTGACTTATCTACTTCTCTGTTTTGAATTGAATACCAGATGAGGTATTGACTATCTCACATTTCAATTTATCCTGAAACTATCAAATCCTACAGAAACAATCACATAGGAAAACAGTCAACATAACTGATGAACCCAGTAGAGAAAACATGAATATAGGAGCCATGTTGTGACATGTATTTTATATTTCTGTCCCCACCCACTCCTCAGCCAAGTCTGGGTTTTGACTTTGTAGAGACAAGCTACCCCAGAGGGACTCTGGTTTGCTTTTGACCTGTAAAAGTTTGCCAGTGACCTTGACTTTCAAGTAATTTCTTTGTGGAACATTAATACAGTTTAGTATTTATTGCATACCTCTATCTTCCTTGTACGAATTGTTCACAGATACCTTCAAATACACATTACCCTGTCGAGGACATTTCCCTCCATCAAGCTACTTTTTTAGGTCAACCCCAGTGAAATCTTTAGCAGTTGAGAGACTATCTGTGCTCTGTATTTTACTGAGGATTGGGTCCTTCTTGCCAGGTCTGTGGTGAGGAAGCCAGCCCTGACACCCCAGGCTAGCTTTGAACCTCAGTCTTCAGATCTCAGCTTCCTGAGTATCTAGTTTACAAGTGTGAGTCATGGGCACTGGCCTTTCTTGTCTTTCAAAAAGCAAAAGTCAAGATGGATTAGACAGGCAAGAGAAAGGAACTCTGTAGGGAGCACACCTTCTTAGGGTAAAGGAAGGAAGTTGGGTAGGTTGAAGAACTTTCAGATTCTAGTGCAGAGCTAGCACTTGAGAAACAAAGAAGAAGTGCTGACTGGTCAGGTAGATCCTCAGGCTGAAGTGCAGTTTGAGGAAAGTGATGGGCAGGATCACAAAGAGGCCTTTAACCAAGGATGTTTGAGTTGGGCTAGAATGGCCCAGCTTTAGTATTCTGTTAAGTCTCTGTTGGAGGACGACTTAAGGGAAGAATGGCATTGGCATGAGAGTTTGTCTTAAAGGAAGTCTAAGGAACATCCTGCTATGGCTGCCACCATGGCTCTAGAGTCAGGGTCCTCGGACTTGAAACTTGGATGTGACACTAGTTCACAATGTCACCATTGGGAAGACTCTCCAAGTCTTAGTTATCATGTCTTAAATCATGAGGTTCTTAGTATTATAGGCAAGCTGTGAGACTTGAATGTGCACAAAACATATAGAACATGGCTTGGTATACAGAAAGGACAAGAAATGGCAGCTAAAAATAAGCAAAACAGGATTGTTGGCTCTGGAACATGTTCTCTTCTTTGAGTTGATTTCTTGGTCTTGGGTGTGAATTGAAAATGTCACTGTACTACAGAAGATAGAATTCCTTCTTAATAGGAAAATTAGGTTCTTTGAAGAGATTTTATTATATTTGTGTTGAAGCCCTAAATTTTGATGAATGGGAATGTCTAAGAAAATAAAAGACATAAAAAAGTGGGCAACCATAAGAAATTCCATGTAGAATAAAAGGTATGCATGAAGTGAAACAGAAAACATTTCCTGGAGCTCTCTCTGTGTGTGTGTGTGTGTGTGTGTGTGTGTGTGTGTGTGTGTGTGTGTGTGTGTGTGTGTAATGGTTGCTTTCCCAAACTGTGCATGAAAAGGGAGGAGAGAAGACATTTTTAAAGAAAGGTTATTGGTGGCTTTGTATTTGAATTCCCTTCCAAGATTTGAGAAGTGTAAGTGAAAAATTAAATTCTTCGTAAATAGCTTCTTGAATGTGATTCTGCTCTGAGACTGTACCAAAAGAGATGGCTTTATCAAGACAAAACAGGCAATGGGTATGGAAAATCGCCGTTCTCTAGGAATCAAGCCCCCATATTCATGGCTAAAGCCTGTTACAGTAGAAAATTTTGTGGCTAAAGAAGAGATGACTTCTGACCTCCTGTTCATTAGGCTCAGAGGTTGACAATGTGGCAAATCAAAGCTTCTTTGAGATAAGCTATTTAACTACATAGAAAATATGCACTTTCATTACCTTAAATTTTAAATCTTTCTAGATTAGATTGCATATTTCCTTACTTTATTAAATGGATGTCTCTAGGAATAATTTACTTTCTCTTAGTGGCTCAAAGCTATCATTTTGGACATTAATTATTAAGCAAGGCCATATTGGGTAAAGCCTCTGGAACTTTAAGTCTGTCAGACTTTTTGTCTCTTGTGCTAATGGCACTACCTACGAATTCAAGATCCACTGTTCACAATTCATTCATTCTTCTTTTGTCTTCTAAATTTTGAAATGAGACAGTTAGTAGGATCATATCTAGTCACCCAATTGTCGGAATGGAAGCTGAATGCCTCCTTATCTGGAGGCAAACATTTTTTTTGCTAGGTGTAGTGGCTCAGATCTGTAATCCTAGCTACCAGAGAGGGTAAGATCATGAGGACTGCCTTGGGCAAAAAGTTAATGAGACCTCCAACTTAATCAACTGGGCAGTGGTGGTTTATGCCAGTAATCCCAGTTACACAACAGCTTTCAAGCTTGAGTAATTTTTTTTTGGCATCCCCTAATGATCCTACAAGTAATGTCCACATTTATTATGCAGAAACTTGGAAACATGTTCTCCGGAGTCTCAGAGGGTTCAATAGCCTGGTGTCAGGAGTCAGATTTCATTTAAAAGCTGATATATTGCAGGCTTGGTAAGCAGTCAGCCAAGTTAACCTCTGTGCCTCTTTCCATTTCTTTTTCCATTTTGATGGAAAATAATATTGGTCTCTGGATTACTGTGAAGTGTGGGGAAGATAAATGGCCAAGTTCCTCCTGTAGTGCCTGCTCTCCATGGAGGATGCTTGTTAGTTCCATCAGGTTTTCTTCCACTGAAATCTGTTCAGCAAGATTAAATGCCAAGGAGGTCAGAATTGCCCAGGCTATTTGAAAGTGTCATTAGACAAATAGACCACTGGGTGTCATACTTGATCTAATCTCCTTACACATATTGTCCAGTGCGTTCTTGGCTAGTCAGAGCTTTCAAAGTTGGAAAGGGCCATGGGAATTTGGTGAGGCCAGATTTTGAAAAGTATAGGCTACAGAAAGGTTTGTCTTTGTACGCATTTTACTTGTCTCTGTTTTCATTGAACTTGAATGTATTTAGATAAAAGAAATACTATTTAGTGTGACCAGAGTTGACACAACTGGGTCCCATTTGCTAGAGACCCTTTGTGATGTTCACCCCAATGAGTGTGGGAGCTTCTTCTCTTATTTTCCAAAGGAGGAAGTTGACCACTGGCCTCTTTGCGGGGTTTGACCAAGGACACAGATTAAAATCATAGTATGTCTGGGACTAGAACTCAGATTACTAGAATTCCAGGCTGGTCCCTGTCATGAAGTTAGGCATTGTAGAGATATATCAGCATGATGTACCTTTAAGAAATTTCTACTACACTGAAGCAATTGAGAAGAATCTTTATCTGGCTCTACCTAAACTGTCTAATTATAAGCCACAGAATATTTCAGTCTTCTTACCAGACTTAGACTGGGAGTTTTATCCCATGAATATTTTATGGAATAGACAGTTGGGGGATGAGACTGTGGTTGGACATTACAATATGGTTCCCAAGGCACTTAGCAGAGACACATTAGGCTAACAATAAAGTCTCTAACAGGAAATCAGTAAGACATACCAAGGGTCATGATTTATCCCAGCTTTTAGCAGAAAATGCAAGTCAAGAGAGCTCACCATCAGTTCAAATGAATTATACTGTAACCACGTGTGGGCATGTGCATGCCTGTATATACACAGAAATATACACACATGCATGTACATAGGAGTTTAATTTTTCCTAACTATCAAATAGAGGCCATAGATGGATATTGTTCATATTCTACCCAATGGCTATAAAAAACCAGGCTAGAGAAAATACTTACCTCTGAGAATGGTTATTTTCTCAGTATAATTGTAGAAGGTTATCGTGGGACTACGGTGACAAAATTGTAGAACTATAGGAACAATTGTGATAAGATTGGCTTGGATTTTCTTTGAAAGCATTTGCCAAACTCTGGCCCTTGATCTGAGATGCTATACAATTTGATGAGGAAGTGAGTCCTCTCCCTGGGGATCAGAAAATGTTTCAGATGAGCTGCTGTTTTTTGTCTTTTTAAATTAATGTATACTTTGACATTTCTTAGGGAAGTTTACCACAGTCTCTTTAAAGTCTCTCTTGATGAACCTTGATGTGGTTAAACATAGTAGTGGTTAAACATCATACCCTAATTATGGTGCAAATAGCAGAGAGGGTGAAATTTTAGTATTTTACTTCACAGTATCACTCCCAGGCAATACTGTACTTGCTGATAGTTACCCAGAAATTTAGCTTTCTTGTATTGAGACCACTGGAATCTTCTTTTTGTGATTTCACTATTTATCATGTGACTTTTCCTATTTTGTACTCATTTTATTGTTTCATTTTCATATTAAGGATTTATTGATACACAATTCAGTGCACATAATACACTTGTACAACTCAGTATGTTTCTGTGTGTGTGTGTGTGTGTGTGTGTGTGTGTGTGTGTGTGTGTGTATTCTGATACTGGGGCTTGAACTCAGGGCCTTGCTTGAACTCAAGCCTTGCTTGGCTTTTCTGTTCAAGGCTACTGCTCTACATCTTGAACCATATCTCAATTTCTGGCTTTTTGTTGGCTAATTGGAGAACAGAATTGAATTTGTCTGCCCGGGTTGGCTTCAAGCTTCCTGAGTAGCTAGGATTATTAGGCATAAGCCCTCAGTTTCAGACATCAATTTGATAATTTTGGACAAATGTCTGTTGTTACAACAGATTTTCCAGAAATGAAGAACTAGAATTGAGGACTTTAAGCAATTTTTTCTAAAATCAAATAGTATTTGGCAGAGCCAATTACTGAGCAGCTCCAATGCCTATGCTTGTTGCACTCTGCTGGACAGCATGAGATACAAAAGGCCATTTGGACCCTCAGTGACCTGAACCTTGAATGCTGGAGTGACAGGTCTCAGGGCACAACCACAACCAGAAAGGAGAAAGTTCCTTCATCTTGATTTTTTGATTGACGTCTCATCTGTGTGGTGCATGGAACTAAAACTTTTCAGATCCATCTTCATGATCCAGGATTGCACTTCCAGCTTTTGTATTTTCCAAAGTGCCAAGGCCTAGTGGTAGAAATAGGGAGCTTCATGTTCATTCTTTGGTAATAGGGATAATGTCCAAGCAGGCTAATCATTCACTGACTCCCTTCCATTCCTCTTGAGAAGTCCTTGCCCTATTTGGGGGCATGGGTGTATATAAAAGGCTGCTTGAACTTGTTCTTTGCAGTCATTCTTTGAGGTCTTTTCCTTGCTTAGAAGCAGGTCCTTAGTTCCTTGGTTCTGCAGATTCCATCTCTCTCTCTCTCTCTCTCTCTCTCTCTCTCTCTCTCTCTCTCTCTCTCTCTCGCCATCCTTGTTCTATTATGGGAAGGATAGGAACATCTATTTTTCCCCATTGCTGTTCCATGATTCTTTTTTTGTCTCTATTATGAATTTTGTTCTCCCACTCTTTTGCTTCCTCTGAAAAAAATCCTGTAAATTCTGTGAACTATTAAAGCTATTGAATAAACATGGCCAAAATGCTTGTGGGAAATGTTTGATGCTTTGGCCAGACACTTTTATTAAAGTAATGATAGACAGATCTTCTGAGAGGTGGGGAATGGGAAAGCAGAGAAATACAGTGAGAATGGGAGTCAGTTAATGTGTAAAATATTTATATAATTACATGAGGTAAAACATCTGTAGTTAATTCAGGAGACCATCACTTGATTATGGGTCTTGGAAAGGTCTAATGTTTCAAAATAAGTTATCTTTAAGTAGTTTTATTAGTGATCACTTCAGAGGTGGTTTTTTTTTATGTGCCATAAGGAGGGAAGCAGAAATTCATTTGCACATTGATTGACTACTACTGACCGCCTGGAACTGGGAGTTGAAAAGGAGTCTGAACTACGATGATCAGCAGGAGACCCATTGAGTTACTTATGAATGTCTACCAAATGTAGGAAAAGAGGAAAGAGTACCCTGTGTCAGCTAGTTGCTTTCCCTCCTGTGTTTTATCATATTTGCTTCTTGTTCAGAACATGCAAAAGGGATAGTAAAATTGGCAAGTTGCAAGCAAGGAAGTAATGTAGTAATAATATATTGACTTGGTACAGCTGAGACAATATTGCTCTGTCTGCCGTTGTTAGTGCACATTTTGCTTGCTGTGCTCTATTGGAGTGTCAGTCAGGCCAGTTAGTTGTGGCAGAACTGATCTTGTATCAGATGTCCTTTTAAAACTTCAGTTGGAGGATTTTATTTCTCTCAGTGAATTTTGTTTCTTTCTAAAATGGTTCCTATCACTATACTGTTTGTCAAAAGGGAATTTTACTCATTGTTTGAGATAAGGGAGCAGAAGGCATTTACCCCTTGCTGTCACTCAATATCATCCCAGTTTCTCATAAATTCAGATTTGCCTTTTTGCATTGCATCTCCCCTCCATCTTTCCTTCCCTTCCTTTCCTCTCCTTCCCTTCCTACCTTTCTTTTTCTTCCTATCCCTCACTCCCTTTCTTCACCATCCCCCCTTTTTCATTCTTCTTCCCACTTCAACAGCACTTATAAGCATGTGCTTATCACCTTCAGAGCAAAGCTCTCTCCCACAGACTTCATTTTCTCCAACACTAGACACCAATGCCACAACAAATATCCCCAAACCTCAACATGGAGTTGGTTTCTCTGATTTTGCACCAAGTCCTTTGTGACTTTCAGACTGTTCACACATTTGAATTCACCACAACTTTATAACTTTCTCTGCTCTATCAGTTACCTATTGCTGTGACTGGCAGATGACACATGTTTACTTTGTTACTTTGAAACTTTCTTCTGTTGTATCAATTTCATAACTGAAACTTGTTACCTTACCTCCACTTATAAGGACTGCTTGGTTTCTCTGAGGCAGGAGGCAGGAACAGCTCAATGTTCTCTGCAGCAGTCTGTCCTGCTGCACTCAAAGTCCATAGCCAAGCCTGCAGTTCTCAGATGACTCCATGGAGTAGAGCCTTGCTTCCAAGTTCAGTCATAGGGTTGTTGGCAGGACTTAGTTCCCTGGGCTACAGGCTTCTTTTAGTTCTTTGCCATGAGATCTTTCCACAGCATCATCTACACATGGCAGCTTGCTTCCTAACAATGAGCAAGTGGGAAGATCCAGCAACATGGAAATCATAAGGCTTTCTAAGCTAACCTTGGAAATAATAGCTATGATTTGGGCCATTTTCTACTCATTAAAATCAGGCTACCAAGGCCATCTTGCCCTCAAGGGGAGGAGATTATGCAATGGTTTGAATACCAGGAGATTGGGAGTTGTAACTGAAATTCTCCCCATTATACTCCTATTTTCAAGAAGTGATAATAATTCAAGAAAGTCTAACATAAATCATTAGCTTCCTTTTAGTTGGTAAAAGGCAGGGCGAAGGAGAGTCATTATTGAAACATGTCTACTGTGTACCAAGTCCAGTACTAGATGAACTTTTGTGCCTTACTTCATTTAATCCTCAATTTTTTCCAGTGGTATAGGTATTGGTGGCACTGCTATGTTTGCCTTCAATATTTACCCTTCTATCCCTTCATAGTAAAATCATGTTTGTGCCTGCGTAGATGAAAACTACATTTCCCATCAACTCTTGTAGGGGGTTGTGGCCATACACTTTTTCTGGCCAGTGTGATATAAGCAATAGTCTTGTGCTGTTTCTAGTAACTCTTGTTCAGGGTAGATAGTAGGTATTCTTTCCTCTTTATTTTGTCTCCATCCTCTACTTGGAATGCAAATCTTAGATCATGATGGTGAAACTGCATACATGAAGTAGAAGAAAGGAATCTATGTTTAAGGCATGAGGAGCTTGACACCAGACCACATTCCCTTTTCAAGCCTTTGAGGTTAAACTTCTGCTATTAGGAGGGTACTGCTATTACCATCCAAACCTAGTTCTAGTTTGTGAGAATTCAATACCTAGAAATAGAATGCTTGTATGAAACAGACACCAAAATATTCAGTTTTCTCTTAGTACAGGGTTGGCCAACATTTGCTATAAAGGGCCAGATAGTAAATAGTTTCGGCTTTCAGGCCCTATATAGTTATATAGCTATAGTTTCTTCCTTCCTATTTTTTTTTTTTTTTTTTTTTTTGCCAGTCCTGCGCCTTGGACTCAGGGCCTGAGCACCTTCCCTGGCTTCTTCCCGCTCAAGGCTAGCACTCTGCCACCTGAGCCACAGCGCCCCTTCTGGACGTTTTCCATATATGTGGTGCTGGGGAATTGAACCCAGAGCTTCATGTGTAGGAGGCAAGCGCTCTTGTCACTAGGCCATATTCCCAGTCCCCTTCTTCTTCTTTTTTTTTTTTAATACTTATTTATTGTCAAAGTGATGTACAGAGAGGTTACAGTTTCATATGTTAGGCCTTGGGTACATTTCTTGTACTGTTTGTTACCTCCTCCCTCATATTCCCCTCCCCCTTTCCTTCTCTCTCCCATGAGTTGTTCAGTTGGTTTACACCAAATGGTTTTGCAAGTATTGCTTTTGGAGTCATTTGTTTTTTTATCCTTTGTCTCTCAATTTTAAAACCTTTAAGAAATGTAAAAAAAATTCTTAGCCAATCTCTGTATAAACACCATAGAGACTTTTAGCTCTAGTATCAACAAAAGAAGATTTGGTCTTGGAGGCATGTTTGCCATTGCTGATTGTTCTTGTACTCTAAGGATAAGGAGATGCTCTCAAATGTGGGCTGCAGGGAACATGTGGTTTCTGGAGTCCTGCTTTCTCCTTCTATTCACTTTTGGAGTAGTTCTTTTGTTTTCTCTAGTTTTCCTTATTGATTGGAAGGTAAATCACTTCATTAAGAAAATTTACATTTACTCTCAGAAAAATTGGGAATATAGTCATCAAAATCAGATTGCAATTTTGGATTATTAATATTTGGATATATGTAATATATATATTCCAAAAAAACAACGTAGAATTTAGGAAAGAAAAAAAGTAGTAACACACATTGCTCATTTCTAAAACTTTATTGTGGTGCTAGGAAATTCAATTAAAACCATTTCATCATCCTGGAATTATTCAATATTACATTTCTCTTTTCATGTGATTTGTGATTTTAAGGTGTCTATGTCTTCCAAAACAATGATTATTTTCCTAAAAAGTGAATGGTATGATTTTACTTAATATAGTTAGTCACAGAATTCTATAAAACTGTGTACACAAAGTACAAAAATTAGTGTGGTATGCACACTTTAATACTGCTTTTATCTCTTTCTTTTGGCACTTTAGCTAATGTCATATAAATAATAATAATAAAAAGGAAAAGAAGTAAGATTGTTTAACATCTGGAAATTAGAAATTTCTTTCTCTGACAGCTTGTTTTTTATTAAGAGATAAAGGCTAAAAGTATCTTTATTGCAGTTAGAAAAATAGGGGAAAAGAATTCTATGAAGTAGTAGACATAAAACTACAAACTACATTTACTATTCAAACTGGCGATAATGATGGTTGTTTTAAATAGATATATTTGTGAAGGTCTCTTGGAATTACAATAGAAAATGGTGAGTTTCCAAGCAAAATTGTACACAGGCAGCAAACCATGCATATACTGTGTTGATTGCAACACAGTACAAGTATGGATTACAGCTTGTTGATTAGACTTCTGAGTTTTATAAACACAAGTATAATTAGACAACAGAAATAGTTAATGTTCTCAAGTAAAGGGAAAGCTTGGTACGTGCTTATTCACATTGCAGAACAGTATGTAAATTCATCAAAACTTCTTCAGGTTCTCTAAATAAACCTCTCTTTCCCTCTTCTATTTTTGCAAAGTTATTCTATTTCTCTGGGGGAATGAACTTGAAAATTTGTTTTACTTAAATGACAATAATAGGTCAAGTGTTAAATTCATCTAAGAAAAAAAGACTGTACCAACTCAGAGTTTGGCAGTCGCAGTGGAAAATTACAGTTTAGGATGGAGTTGATTTATTTTTGGGATTCTGACCAAGTGGCAAAACCTAGCAGCTGATTCAATTATATTTAGGTTTGAAAAATGCGGAATGGACCACTAGATTGTCTGCCTCAAGGAGGAGAGAAATAGGAAATATATGCATTTGTATTCAGTTTCTGGCATAAAACTATGTGCATAGTAAACATAGCCCACTAACATATTCTGTGAAGAATAAGTTGGTGATTGGATGTTTAAGTCTTCATATTAGTGAAGAGAATAAGGAAGAACAAAAATGCTATGAAATTGAAAAAGTCAATATTATTTCCATTAAAAATAATAAGTTCAAGCCAGGCACCAATGGATTATGCCTGTAACCTTAGCTACTCCTTCCTTCCATTTTGCATTAACTGAGCATAATGAATGCCTTTTGCCATTTGTTTTCAAAGGTTCTACAGGAAATAGAAACTTTTGTTCTTGGAATTTGAAATGTTTTTGAAAGCTGATTAGAAATTTGCCTGTCCCAAAGGAAATTTGCTTTGTCCATGTAGTTACTCTCCTTGGGAATAAAAGCAGGTTTGGAGACACGGGTGTCAATTTGGATGTAAGAATTACTTTAGGAGCCATTTATTTTTACTTTCTCATTTTAAAGTCTGGCTCAAGTTTGAAGGCAAAATGAATTATATTCAATTTCATACGATTTATGAGTGACTACATATAAAATATGATTTGACTATTTGTTTTAACTCTGGAAGTTGTCAATGCAATTTCTATTTCATTAAAGTGAAAAAAAACTAAGAGACAGTGACAAAATATTAGTTTCTAAACTTAGTGGCACATTGAAATACTGATGCCAGGTACCTGCTCCAAAACATTCTGATGTAATCGGTGTAAGGTGTGAGCTTGACTTTAGCAAATTTAACACCTCTGTAGGCACTTCTAGTGTGCAGCCAACTTTGAGAACCATTGTCTTCCAAACTGTGAAGCAATGAATGAGAAACTCAAAGCATCATCCTCCAGAATGTCAATTCTGTGCTTGGTCCTTTCGATGTCTGAATGAAATTGATCAAATATTGACCAGAATTTAGCCTGCAGATTTTGGTGACCAAGTTCCATCAAAAGATTGACAGAACTTTCTGGACCTTTGTATTTGTTTTCCTGAATTCTGAAGAATTTCATAAGAGTCTGAGATTTTCTTTTTTTTATGGAAATTTTTGTTTTCTACATCTTCAACCATTCATGGGGCTGGAGGAAGAACAACATGGCATTTGTATTGGACTTTGCACATTAAAGTGTTTTGAACAAAGCAATCCTTTACAAATATGCACACTGGGAATGTCATTTCTGGTTTGCAGCACCCCCCTGTCAGAAAAGCACCAAGATTCTAGAAGTTTTAGACAAATATACTCACTGAGGGTCCAAACAGTTTGCAATGTGCAGTGAGGAATGGAAGATTTTCCTGTGATGCTTTCACAGAAAACATCAGCTATGGTAGAGCTAGTTTTGCTTATTGGAAGAAAGTGCAAGGAGGGGAAGGTAAGAGATTATTGACAGATTTAAAATAAATGTATCAGAGAATTCAAGGTTAGCCTTGAGTTAATATAACTGTCTGGAGCTTGGTGGCATACGCCTGTAATCCCAGCACTCAGGAGGGACAGGCGGGAAGGTGACCAGTTTGACACTAGCCTGGACTACATACCAAAAACTCTGTCAAAAAAATAAAAGCAAAGCAAAACAATAACCTCCTAAATTAAAACAATGGAGGTAGCTTACCTACCTCCTCCAACATTACCTCTCTCTTTCAAATAATTCTCAACCAATTTGTTGAATAGGAAAGAAAAATCACAAGGGAGTTTCTGTAGATCTTTACTTTTTTCATATTAGAATGAAGTGAAATGAGTCCGAGTTGAAAGTCAGTATTAACAAGCCAAAATTTTAAATGAGAAAAAAGTCATTCCTCATTTTGGCACTGTTGGTTAGCATAGGTTTTATAAGAGTCCTGGGGTTGTGTAGAATTTCCAGGTAAAAGTAGGTATGGGATAATGAGTGGAAAAAAACATGGGCTTGGATTTCTTTTAAACTGATCAATTTCTAGGAAGCTCCCAGGGGCTGCAGGGGACAGGAAAATCCTCACTGATGATAGATGGATTAGATGGAACGTTTAGGCTGAAGTGAAGATGAATTCATAGTCTTGGACAGTTTTTATGAAGTTGGGCCTGTAGTCATGTCACCGCAACAGTGGGCAATGGTGAAATATCTTCTTAACTTCATTTCCTCTTTGTGGTTTTGTAAATCACAAAGAAGCTGGGAGTCAACGGTTGAGTCTAGAGTTTATTTGGCTGCCCCATGGTGTTCCTGGCTGCCCAGACCTACTCAGAACCACCTTTGGCCTGCTAAGACCTCTTCCCATACTGTCATGGTATGTAAACACACTCCCAGGATATTCAGGAACCTTGGAAGAACAATGTTTTTTTTTTGTTGTTGTTGTTGTTGTTTGTTTATTTTTCGGTTAATGGCTCTTCAGTTTTCTGTTGACTGAAAGATTTCTTAATGTTTGATTTCATTGAGAAATAACATTCACAGGTCTTGATCCTACTATTAGTCTTAAGTCACGCAGTCTCAGGCAAGGCATGATTTGGGAACATTAGGGCACTGAGTTTGAGGTTTATTTCTTCTATACATAGTGCTGTGTGTCTTACTGTTAAAGTAAAAGAAAGATATCTTCAGAAGGCTCCATATCCATCCCCCCGGGCAGTCACTGCAAATGTCGGGTAGACCTCATACGTTGTGTAAGCTGAGAGGTCTTGTCCCAGGGTCACTGCTTGCTTGAGTTGGGCCGTGGACATGGGTGCAGTTGCATTGGGAACAGCATATCCTAGAGGAACAGAGGATACTTCATGAAAGAGATTTGGATTGGCTCAGCTTTGCCATATTTTCTTCTTTGAACATATGACTCAAAGCTACAAACGGTCCCTAAGCTGTAGAAGGTGTTCTCAGGAGCTGTGAGAGGTAGCTTTAAGGCTGTCTAAATGGCATTTGAAAGGTCCTAGAAGAGTCATCCTCAGAGTGGAAACTACCTGTGTCAGAGTCACTTCACACTTGTAAAATTAGACATTGAGGTCCAAGAGAAAGAAACATAACTGTGTGCTGAGTAACGGGAGGGAATGTACAATATAGGACTTTATCAGATGATCTGAGAACTTAGGAAGGAGGACAGGCCATTGAACGGTTGGCATGGCCTGGTAGAGGAGAGGCCATACCTGTGTAAAATCCCACACCTGTCCTTAAAGTCACCCATCTGCCTAAATCAACCACTGAAAACCATTGCCTTCACCCAAGAAGGATGAGTAGAAACAGAGTAGATTAGCAGGAGAAATACTGGAAGTCTATGTCTATTTCAACATAATAACATAAAACCACCTACTCTGTCCATGCTCAGACTAATTCTCAACTCATCATCAAGCTTTTCTTGATATGCACAGAAGTTTTGTTGCTGGACTTCCCTCTCAGAGAGCTAATGGATCTGACTGATAAATACCTCACTTGTGTGCTGTCATGTGAGCATTGTATCTACTTGTAAAGAATGGCTACTCTCTAAAGCAATATCAATTTGTTAATGTTTTAGACCAAACCTTGGTATTTCTGAGGTGCTCCCCAACCTATGAAAGATAGTATGAAAAAGAGACAGGCATACTGAAGGAATAAATGACAATAGGATGGGTTTATGTGTGGTGGTGGAAGTCGACCCAACTCCAGACACATTAATTTTCTTTTGTTCTGGTGGCTATTCAGGAAATGGCAGCAGGAAACTAGTTGGACTCTGTTTTAAAACTTGACTTCATGCTAGTGGTGCTAATGAGTAAGTAAAGTTCAGTGCATTTCCCTTAGGATATGAGAACTGAGTTCATTAATTCCATCATTTGGAAAAGTAAACAAATAAGATGAGTGTGTGTGTTGAGTGTGTGTGTGTGTGTGTGTATGTGTGTGTGTGTGTAGCCCAAATCTTAATTTTAGAAATCATTACATTTTCTTTTTTAATTGGTGACTGTTATAAGGACAAGAGTGTTTGTGTTCCAATTTCTTTCCCAAAAGCCTGTTATTCTTTGTGTGATTCTATCACAGTGAGGAGAGGCTCTCAAATTCATAAGCGTTCATTCCTAAGAAACATTTCATGCCCTGAATATTTTTAACTTTTTACTGGAGCCAATAGAAAAGAGGATAAGATTGTAAAAGTCTTGGGGAAACACAAATGTCCCCCAGCATGAAAATAAACTTGAAAATTCTCTTGACAGAGGTTCATTTATTTTTATGACAGTAAAATGTCCTTGGGGTGCAGCCTCCTGCAAAACAGAGGCTCCTCTTTACGACCTGAGAGGCCCTGCCTGAGTCCTGTGTAGATGATCATTTAAACACCTGTTTGCACAGAGGCTGATGGCTGGCACCAGCCAGGGAGGACGCTGCTCTCTACAGTGGCAAGTGTTGTCTTGGGAACTTGGGATTCACTACAGAGCATCTCTGAGCTCTTACAGAGAAACAAAGCTAGAGTTGAGGTCACATTTGTGTAGGAAGCCTGCACAGTTTTAGCCTCACTTACCAAAATGAGACACGTGTCAATTTTTGTTTTTGAGAAACATCAAAAGAGCTGGGTAATATTTCCAGCACGAGGGAGGCTGAAGCAGGAGGATCATGAATTTGAGGCCAGCCTGGGCTACATTGTGAGACTCCTATAACAACAACAACAACAACAACAACAACAACAACAACAAAACCCCCACAAAAATAAAGGAATAAAGTAATGAGAAGAGTCAGCCCAGGTGTTGTGAATGAGGAACATAGAATTCTTACACTTATATATGACTGATGTAAGAATGAATTAATAGGAGTGCCATACTTCTAGGTCTAGCAGAAACTCTAGTTTGGTCATATGGGGAACAGACTGACATAATGGCAAGTCAGAATGACAGATTTCTGCAAAAGAAATGAAGTTTTATTACTAAAACAGAATTGGATACTGCTAAAAGAAGTTTCTTGCCTGATCCCCTTTAATCTAAAGGAATTTTCCTTCGGTGATACTGAGATTTGAACTCAGAGCCTGTGCTTAGTAAACAGATGCGCTATCTCCTTAGCTACCCTCTGAGTTCCAAAGGATTCTTGCTTTTTTTTTTTTTTTTGGCCAGACCTGGGGCTTGGACTCAGGGCCTGAGCACTGTCCCTGGCTTCTTTTTGCTCAAGGCTAGCACTCTGCCACTTGAGCCACAGCGCCACTTCTGGCCCTTTTCTGTATATGTGGTGCTGGGGAATTGAACCCAGGGCCTCATGTATATGAGGCAAGCACTCTTGCCACTAGGCAATATCCCCAGCCCTCTTGCTTTTTTTTTTTTTAAAGTAAACAGAGTAAATTTATTTGAAGGTGAAAGGAGAGCCACAAAAGAAAGTAGGAAAAGAGTTAGCAGACTCCCCAAATGAGGAGATTTTCCTGTAATACCATGAGGAAAAGTCCCCTGGAAGATTCATTTTTAATGATTAGCATTTGTTGGGGATACATAATATATGGAGAAACCTTTTAAATCTGATCCCGCAGGTGTGTTGATCTACAGATGGATTTTCTACTAAGCAATCTACATCTGCACCAGACCAAAATGAGAGAATAACTAAGTTGAAGTCAGAGTATTCCTCTATTGATAGTGTCACTGTTTATCTGTCTCATTCATGCATACATACCACACATATACAAACACACACAAATTCTGATTGAACATTTTTCATCTACACATTCATTTCAGAAAGCAAAGTAATAAAACAGAATGAAGGTCAGAAGAGTCAGGTTGCACAAGGATGGCTTAAAAGTTAATTGACATTGCTTACATTACTAATTTTTCCCAATTGCTTTCTTCATCTGTATAATGAGCAGTAGAGTCTAACTTAACTCTTACTGGTGTCACAAGCAACACTGAGATAATTTAAAGCTTGCCGAAATCTACTAAATGAAAAAATGAAACTAAACCAATTCAGATTTGGGGGGAGAGGCTGACAAGACCATGCAGCTACTTAAAGGAGAGACAAAACCCAACTTCTGCCCTGCTCAGTTTCCCTTCTCACACTTGAATGGTTCACTCAGACCCAATTGTTTTTGGTCCACAGATGATACAAGCTGGGATTGTTGTAGGTGTAATGCCCACCCAATCTTATGAGTATGTGTTACCAAGAGAGAATGACTGCTATTTCCATCAGGACAGATTTGCCCATACCTGGGAAAACCGTAGCAGAAGTGGCAGCTGCAGCTGCAGTCCCAGGGTCCCCTCCATCAGCCGGGATACCGAGGGTTTGCAAAGTGTATTCTGCTGCATAAGTCTTTGCTTCATCCACATAGGCGCTTAGCTTTGGAGGTATGAAAGGGTAGCTGGAAAGAAGAGGCAGTCAGGTAAGCTATTTTTGTTTGGGAACTGAATCATGTGAAAACTCAAAGGAATGATTAAGCTTTTCTTTTTTTGCCGGTTGTGGGGCTTGATCTCACAGCCTAAGCCCTGTCCCTGATCTCTTTTGCTCAAGGCTAGTGCTCTACCACTTTGAGCCACAGCTCCACTTCTGGTTTTCTGGGGGGTTTTGGAGATAAAGAGTGTCATAGACTTTCCTGCCTGAGCTGGCTTTGAACCACAATCCTCAGATCTCAGCCTTCTGAGTAGCAAGGGTTACAGGTGTGAGCAACCAGTGCCTGGCTATAATTAGTTTTTTAAGATGACTGGATGATGGGATGTTTTATGTGAATATTTTTCATACTCTTTATTTAGTATGCACATAGGACCATCAGTGGTTGAAGACATTTGTAGAAAATACTTGTAACTTACTCTGTAAGATACATGTGTGACCTAATTTTTTAACTTTTATTTTCATTAGTTGTATAAAGAGGTTTAGTTCAACGTGTCAGTTTGTGAGTATGATGTCATCACTTGATCAGTGTCATCCTTTTCATCATTCTCCCCGGTCCTTCTTAACTCAATCCATCCCCTAAATGTACCTGGCTACTATAAATTGGATGTTATGACTGTATTCACCCATTATTACTCTCTCCTTTGGTCCATACCCTTTCCCCTTTACCTCACCTTCTCCCTTCATAGTACAGATTCCTACTATTCTTTTTGTTAAACTATAAGACGTTGTACAAAAGAGTTACATCATTGGATCCTTGAAGTAAAATTCAGAAAGTGATACACACTACAAGAGTGGCCTTATCCTTTGGTCCAAAACTTAGATGATAGGGGCACAGTATTATGTATAAAAATGGTAGCTTCATGTAGTTCAGCCTAAATACTACACAGATAAAGGAACTGTTTGTTTGTTTGTTTGTTCCTATTACCTTTGACCTTACCAGCTGTTCACCATTGGCTGATTATACTTTATAGTCCCTTGTCAGTACAAAGTTTGTGGACTTTAGCGGCACCCAACTATACATGGCAATGAATTTAATGACAAAGAATAGGTAATAGACTTGATCAAACACACTTAATTTATAATCAAATCTTGTCCTAAAATATTAGAGAGAATAGGAAGTTGGAGAAATTATTCACATTGCAGGATTCTGGCTAGCCAGGGCTGGAATGGTGACTTTGTATAAGAACAGTTGTCTCTGGTCTTGTCCAAGGGCAGAATGCAGCTGGTACACTGGCTGTCCCCAGTTATTCTTCTGACAAATTTCTTCTAATATCTACAAGAATTAAAAAAAAACAGAATTTTAGCCTTAAATGTCACATTTGCATAATTACTCTAGTTCTGACTTTCTAAACTCAGATCTTCAGGGTTTGAAACTAATATGAGAAGATATAAAATGCCACATGGTTGAATGACATAAAAATCAAGTTGAACTCAATTTGAACTGCATCAAATGTGATAGCTATTAGTTCATAAAATTATTTTCACACCTTTTAATCTAATACTGGTTTAGTTTAGTCCATTTGTTGTGTTTTTTTAACTAAGAGCTGAATCCTGTGATTTGTTTATGTGGGGTTTTTTCCATTAAAAAATTTGGTGCTGTGGTTCTGGGTGGATGGGTTTACTAATTACTGCCTCCGGACCTCTATTTTTAATGGCTTAGAGAATACATAACCTAAAAACATATTCTTATTTTATGTCAATTGTCATTTTTAACTTCATACTTTCAAAAAATATGTTCAGAGATTTTTCTGGGATAGTATTTATTAATGAGCATGAATTGAGAGGTATTGATAGAAAATGTTTATATTAGCTTGATAACATCATTTCTGGCTATATTTAATTTTTTTAGTATCTAAATTAATTTTTTCTAAAGGCTTCTATTTTCTCGATCTTACACTCGGTTTAGGTGGCCCAGAGGTCCTTCACTCTGCGGAGTCAGTACAGGGAACCAAACAGGGCAAAAGTCTGGGAAAACAATCTGTGAGACAAGGTGGCAGGGGTTTCTGTGCAACTTTATCTCAATCCTTCTAACACCAAATTCAGGAGCATGGCAGGGCATGGCAGTTTCTAGTATGTTAAGTTGTACATTGCTCTTATTTTCTCTATTAACCATTTTTTTCTGAATAATTACTTATTTATTGTCAAAGTGATATACAGAGGGGTTACAGTTTCATACGTAAGGCAGTGGGTACATTTCTTGTACAATTTGTTACCACCTCCCTCATTTCCCCCTACCTCCTCCCCCTTTTCCTCTCCCCCCATGAGTTGTTCAGTTGGTTTACACCAAATGGTTTTGTAAGTATTGCTTTTGGAGTCATTTGTCTTTTTATCCTCATTAGTTATCTACAAAGCAATTAAAGAAGAGTTGCTTTTTCTGGGAGATAGGTTGCTGGTCTGTTTAACTCAGGTGAGCCAAGGCCAAGATCACTGGAACTGCTGGTAGGGCAGAATGGAGGTACTTGTGCCTCTGCTCTCCTTTCTGAGTAGATGTTCATAACTCTGCAACACAGCTTGTCAGGCTTCATCTGGGTTGGTTATGAGTAGCCTGGAATTCAATTGCTCAACTATATTTATAAAAATTCAGAGAGAATTAATGAAAGATTTCATTCAGCAAAAGAAATGATTCTTTACAGACCAATAGCAAGAAGGATCAATTTCTGAGTTCAAGGTACAGAAGACTTTGTTCATGTTATGGAATTTAGAAACCCTCAGAATTATATACAGAATTTATGATTTTTATTGTTTAAATTTTGCTTCAAAGACTTCTAGCTGTCTCAGTTCTTGTCTCTAATTTTTTTTTTGGTGGTACTGGGCTTTGAAGCTAGGATTTTATGTTTGCTCAGCTGGTATTCTACCATTTGAGCCATGCCTCCAGTCTGTCTTTCAGCTGGTTATTTTTGAGTCTCATGGAACTTTTTGCCAGGACTGATTTTTGAGTCACAGTTCTAAAGACTTCAGTTACCTGAGTAACTAGGATTACAGGTGTGAACCACCAGAGCTCAGCTTGTCTTAGAATTTTTAATTAAAGAAATTAATTAGCTCATCATTTTGGGTTTTGACCTTACACTACTTGTATACTTTCTGAGCTCCATCACAGCTGTGAGCTGGTTTCATTATAATTATGTGTCAGGATTACCCTACTGGATTGACACAGTATTATTGCTGTTGTTATTATTGTTGTTACTATAATTATTATTCTGTGTGTGTATGTGGTACAAGTTTGATAGGGTCTCATACTTGATAGGTGAATGCTGCCATATGATTTTTTGGCAAGAATTTTGTCATATTCTCTTTTCCATCTCTAGTACCTAGTAAAATACCTGACACATAAACAGAAATCCAATAAATATTTTTAAGACAAATTACTTCCTTATATTTCTGTGATATGCATTCTTTTTATTTTTTGGTTTGAGTAAGATTAGCAGGAACCTTCAATGAACTAATTTATGTGTAAAAGAAATAATATGCACATACACAAACCTGATCTCAATGTTTAGACAACCATGTCTTCTTGGTTGCAAGCATAAGGGTAACTTCCTTAAAATTTACTCTTGTGCCTTTGGCAGAAGAGTAAGGAAGCTTCTCTCACAGCACACAAATGACTCTAGACTCTAGTCATCCAGCCAAAGTGGAATTTTCAGAGACATCACCCTAGCAGGGACTATCCTCAGGGTTAGCATGGATTCCATCTTGTTTTATTTCCAAACCTGATACCCAGTTTCCATACTGGAACAACATTCATAGCTTTTAATTTTCTACTAATAAAAGCCACAGAATTGTGCAGAAACATGGAAAATTAGGACTATTAAATAAAAGCCATCTAAAAAATGATCATGATGCCGAATTATGAGCATTAAAGAAGACTTAATTTGATGTGATTTATGGCTCAAACAGTTAAAGGTCACCTGGATACCATGAAGAAACTTTCTGTAAGTACAGTGTTTCCAAGAGAAAATGTCCTTGATAGTCTCTATAGGGTTCCCTGCCATTAGTACTTTATTTACCAACCCACCTAAATCAATAGGCATTTATTCTGAGCTAGACCCTACCACATTTTATTTTCACTTAAGATATTGATTGACAGTCCTTAATAGTCTTGGCATTAGTAGTTCTTTGTATTTTAGCGAAAGAGTAATGTTTTAAATTTTATGGTTGAAAAAACAAGAAAGTACTTATAATGGAATACTGGCATCTCCTGATCAGTATTCCCACTGCGTTGATCATCCACTTTATCTATTAACAAAACAAGATCAAACAGTAGTCCAAGTAAATATCTGATCAATGCATTTGTTGAGAGATGAAGGATAGTCACTGACTCAACTTAAAACACCTGTCTTTGGAAGGATATTACTTACCTGGGGAGCAAGTTTAATTCCTTGGGGTTTTAAAGTGACAGGATTCATTGGAGTGAGCTCCATCCCAGGTAAGAGATCATAGAGTTTGTCTTCTCTCTTGTCTCCTTTGACCTGGTATCCACGCCCCAGGCCTGTGTATGCCAAATAACCACGGCCGCCCAGTCCTCTCACTCCCGCAGCCCCTACAGGTACATTCATGTAAATTTCTAGGAATGTAAGAAGGCATTAAACTGAATCAAACCACCAGAAAATCACCCTGAATCTTACTGTAATGGAAAAGTTAGCCCACATCACATTGATTACTGTCCTGAAGATGGGTAGAAAACTTCTAGGATTGTAATGTAATAAAACTCAATAGAAAGTAAGGCTCACCACATGCATATCTCCCTTTGAAGGAAACTATTTGTGGAAGAGAGCAATACCATCAACAAATTTATAAGCACACAAGAAATTTGAGAAATTTTACAATGTATTTCTCCAGTTAAACTTTGGTTACTATTTTTCTTTAGGTGATTAAAAATTGGGACTATACTTACTGATACATCCCAGCATCATAGGAAGACTTGTATGGCAATCAGTCTTACATAGAGACTACGAAATAAAAAATGAAATCTAACTTCTCCAATTATTGTACCACTTATGACTTGCCAACATTTGGAAAGCATGTTTTAAAGTTCACCACCCACTTTTATAGTGTCAATGTGAGGCTTACATTTCCATTGTGTTTCATACATAGATTCCTTTTGATTTGTGTTTTGCCATATAACTACTTTGATTTCCTATTTGTAGCAAAAAGAGATAAAAATTAAATTGATTACCCTTTATCCATGAATATTATTCATTGATTTTTTTGCTTGTATTACATATTCTTATTTCCCTTTGAGTGTGCTTTTCTTTTTCTACATCACAACTGGTTGACAATTTATGTTAACTATATAGATTGATTAATGACATATTTTAGGTATATGTTAATAATGGTTCAATAATAGCAATTATGATCATATATGTAAATTGTTCTGAGGGAAATCCTGATGATTTTTTGCACACTTGGCAGGAGTGATTGTATTCTGAGTATAGGATTTTCAAAGCTATTGAGGAGCAGAGGTCCTATGAGGATTAATTCAGTTCTCCTGAAAAATAGAAAACACAGTGAGATCATTCTTTCCACAGTCATCTGAATGTGTCTCTTTGCTTCTAAGTGAAACTCAATAGCAGATTTAAATACATTGTTTGTTGACATTGTCCAGATTGTTGTTATATTTGGAAAATAGGATCAGGATCCTGATACCATCGGGGACATTCTAGAACAACCACACTGAAGACACTATAAGGCAGACACAAACTGTGTTTTTAGAAATAAAAATATGATCCTTATCTTTATACTGCTTAAAGAAACTGGTATTGGAAAAATGCATGGATACTGAGAATTTTTATAGAAAAGGGGAGGAGCAGAAAAAGTAGACATATTTTGGGGGAAGTCAGATAAGAATATTTCATGTTAGGTTATGTTGATGATGATTTGTGACTTTAATATACAGAGGTTACAGAGACACTATTACATGTATATATGCCTTAAAATTCTTTTACAATTTGAAGTACTCTCCATTGGCTCATATTACTCTCCCTTCGAAGTTGTGCCAAGAATAGTGTATTACTATGTGACAGTCATAGAATAATTAGGAAGAAGCTATTGATTATAGAACTCAGTTTTAGCTTGTACAAATCTCATGGGCCTATGCAAAAATCAGATTTTTAGGCTCATTTGCTTATGTTCTGACCAAGTTTTTTCAATAACCAGTTGTAATGTGAAAAAAAGGAGCCTCCTGTGGAGTGAGAGCTATTGATATATTTGATTTTCAGTATAAAATTTTCTACTCTTTTTTTCTCCCAGTGCACCCATATAATGTGTTTAAAACTATAAATCATTTGGGATTTTGGCATCACTCTTAGGGAAGAGCTGACTGGTGTTACCTCTGACAGAAGGGGCTCGGATTATGGTCCTATTGTTGAGGTGGCCTTTGTTGGCTGGAAAATGAAGACCGGGAATTGCTGCGTAGGCCTGGGGGGCATAGAAGACAGGTGCTCCAAGGTAGGTTGTGGTAGGATCATAAACATGGCCCAAAGAGTATGTATATTCTCCTTGTAGCATGGTTCCCCTTCCACCAGTGCCTCGGGTGTATCTCACATAACTGTCCTTGTCTACTGGCTTGGCTAGGGTCACTTCAATGGGGGAACCATCCAGCACCTGTCATAGAGAGCAAGAAAAGAGATACAAGAGGATATTTAGACACTGTCATTGGTCTGAGTCCTAGTCACCTGTCTGTTTCTAAGTGTCAGACTATTTTCAGTATGACTTTCAGTCATTAAGTTCTTATCTCTCCTGAGATTGATATTTGTATGTTGGTTGATTTTTCGTTGTGTGAATTGTTTTGGTGAGTCACATAAGATGCCCACAGGTTTGACAATGACACATTGGCTCCTTACCATTGATATATTGGTTATGAATTTATAGTCTAGATATAACTACTGAGACAGGAATGTAGTACTGGTTTCTATCCTATGATGTATATTTCAAATTATGCAGTTATAGAATGACAAGATAATTTAAGATAATTATGGGTGGAATATAAATTCCATTGAATAGCGCAATAAAATGAAGGTGAAGGAAACTAATACTAGAACTCTTTCAATTTTTAACATCATCATGTAATAGCCCAATTGGGTCTTTCTGGTTGACATGCAGATAAGAATCTTGCTTATTAAAGCAGCTACACAATAGGTAAATTGTCACTGGGAAAGGAGAGATAGCTAGTTAGGGCTTTCTTATAGAAGAAATCTATGAAGCTATTACATTATCTTCTGAAGGTACTTCTGAAGTAAACTTTTAATCTGCTGAGCAGTTGGGAATGAAGAATGGAGGGACTGAAGTATGGAGTGGAAGCTGAATTGAAGATTCTCATTTCAAGCACTACTTAAGATATATCCATAAGTAGTAGAGTAGTTTTAGAGTAGTTTTCTCTGACACAAGTTTGTGAAATTGCAACTTTGTGTGCAAGCAAAGATAACAGCTGTGTAGATCTCTATGTGCAACTAACTACTTTACTCTGTTTTTTGTTTGTTGCCAGTCCTGGGGCTTGAACTCAGGGCCTGAGCACTGTCCCTGGCTTCTTTTTGCTCAAGGCTAGCACTCTATCACTCTAGCCACAGCACCACTTCTGGCCTTTTCTGTATATGTGGTGCTGAGGAATCAAACCCAGGGCTTCATGTATATGAGGCAAGCACTCTACCACTAGGCCATATTCCCAGCTCTTTACTCTGTTACAAGCAACAAAAATGGTTCACAAAAGTTCTTGACAAACTGATGTATTATCTCACTAAAAAGATGGTACTAAGACTCTGTTTCCAACTGACCAGTAAAATGCTTGTCAGGAGTCATGGCTCAGGTAGTAGAGCACTAGTTGTGAACAAGAAAACCAAGCAAGCATTCTCACATATATATATATGTTGAAATTACAAATGTATGTTTAGCCATATTTTCTCTGTCTACTTATCTACCCTTCTCCTTGACCATCTTTTTACACCAACAACACATGTACCAGCTTCCTGGTGTTCATTTGGCTAAACTGTAAGTTAGTTGTTTAAAGGGGTTGCACCACTGAAATCCTCCCATGCATATACCATACATACTTTAGTTACTTTGTGTGTGTGTGTGTATGTGTGTGTGTGTGTGTTTGTTCATATAACTCTGTATTGCCCTGAACACTTTGTGTGGCTTTTGACTTTTTTGCAGTGCAGCTAGTACAAACTGTGCTGTCATGTATAAAATATCCACAAAAAGTTGATGGCTTAGCATAACAAGAGAGTATAAAATACCTCAATGATATTCTTACACTCATTACATGTTCAACATGTAATAATACTTGCATATCTAAGATTAAACTCGAGGTAGATTATGAGTGAAAGTAAGGGTGTATATGGGAAATCATTGTACTTCCAAATCATTTTTGTATAAGTGTAATAGTGTTCTGAATTGGTTAGTTTTTCGTTGCAATAATGAAATGCATGAGATTGGGTAATTTTTATAAAGAAAATAATAGAAAACCAACCAAGAATACAAGGTCCTAATTTTAAGCCATGATACTAGAAAAAAGAAGAGTTGATAAAAAGAAAAAATGCATCCTCCTCTTACAGTAAACAAGAATATGATGGAAGATGGTTAATTTTTTTTTTTTTTTTTTTTTTTTTGCCAGTCCTGGGCCTTGGACTCAGGGCCTGAGCACTGTCCCTGGCTTCTTTTTGCTCAAGGCTAGCACTCTGCCACTTGAGCCACAGCGCCACTTCTGGCCATTTTCTGTATATGTGGTGCTGGGGAATCGAACCTAGGGCCTCGTGTATCCGAGGCAGGCACTCTTGCCACTAGGCTATATCCCCAGCCCGGTTAATTATTTTTATATAAAGAAAATCCTCTTCACAACAGCTATCACTTTCATGAATAATGCAACAGTTTCTGGATTACTGGAGGTACTGGACAAAGTTTGTGTTTATAGTAATCCTGACCATTCTAGATAGCTTCTGTGACAATTTGTTCCTAGTTTCATGCAGCCACCTTATATGTGTGTGTATGTGTGTGTGTGTGTGAGAGAGAGAGAGAGAGAGAGAAAGAAAGAGAGAGTGCGAGAGAGATAGTATGCACTAGAGAGCTGCACTGGGGCTTGAACTCAGGACCTTAGTTCAGGGTGTAGTCCCTGAGCTTCTGGCTTTTGTTTCTGGCTCCGCTCCTGGCTTTTGTTTCTGGCTCCACTCCTGGCCTTTTTTTTTTTTTTGAGTAGTTTATTGGCAATAGGAGGGACTTTCCTGCCTGGGCTGGCTTCAAACTGCAATTCTCAGATCTTAGCCTCCTGAGTAGCTAGGGTGATATTTATGAGCCACTGATGCTCAGGCTTACCTTATTTTTTAGCAGGAACCAGTGTCATATATAGCAAATAGAGTCACACTGAGAAATAGAATCCAGGAGATATTCAATACTCTTATATAGATACTGATGTAATGAGAAGAAAGGGACTTGGAAAATTGAAGGAAGGAGATGACCTTAGCTATACTAGCCTACATCTTTACTCTTGTTTTTAAGAAAAATGAGCACCTCAAATAAGTCTCTGTTTATAAAGATATGTTTTGAATGAAATGCTTCTTTGTTGCAACACTAGGATTATTATTGTAATAGACCATACTCTGTTTTCCTTTGCCCTCTCCAATAGCATTTAATGCCACTATTCTATTTTAGTTTTTTTAGTTTAGAATTTCAAGACCTAAGACAGTATCTTGTTTATTTAAAGAGTTTATAAACCCAGTAAGATTTATTTCTCATCTTAGACATCCACAAATACTTATAAAATTGGTGAATAATAATGCGCGATGTTCAACTCATCACATTTCTCTCCAAATAGGATTCTTTCTGACTGCAGTAGCAGCCTTCTACATGGAAGAACTTACAATGACTTGCTCTTTCTCAATTCCATTTCCAAACAGTTCCTGAGTCTTTGACTTCATTCTTGCATAGTTCTGTGAAAAGTTCCCACCTACATTCCAATACTGTACTCAAGCCCTTCTTTTATAACATCTTGGTAATCATAATAGCTTTACAAATAGCTTCTACTACCTCTCCCACTCAATAAAACTATAATTCATTTCCATAAATTCTAAATATGATTCTTTACCAAAACACTTCAGTCTTTCCTTGTCTAGTAAATAACATATAAATATCCCTAGGCATGCTAAGTTGCCTTAATAGATGCTTGGGAAACTTATATTTTGTTTTATCATACCATATTATACTTAAAGAAAACAGTTAACATATACTCATTAATAATAGTAAATATACTTAACTACACCATTTAAGTAAACATTGCTCCAAAAATATCTAGCTGAGAAATGATATGAGTACCTTTCTACTGTAATCAATTTAGCCTTTAATTTATGATTGCTGTGTCATCCCAGCAGTCATCATATATACCCAGGAATATTTCCAAATAGAAAGAAAGTTAATTTGTAAATTGTTTTTAGAGCACTAACACTTTTATGATACTAAGCATAGTAATCAATGAAGAAGAAACAGTGCTTTCTTTCATCAGCACCTATTTAAATATAAATTTGTGTTCACTTTGCACTTTTCTCTGTGTATTTCAGAGCCAGTATCTTCCAGGAATTAAACATTTTGAAGACCTTGGAGGAGCATATATGGTCCAGGCTCCACTGTGTCTGAAAGATCTTAGCTGGAGGTCTTATCATTGTCCTGCAAGTTCATCCTCACCAGTCTCTAACCTCCCATCTGCTCTAATTTGTTGTTCTAAGTAGGTTCTAGGACTCCAAGGCCTTCAACATTAGTGGTGGATTTGTCTAGTGTGGAACTGTGGCAAGAGGCTGATTAGAGAGACTTCAGTAAGTCTCAGGATACTTACTCTCCTGGCTGCCTTTCATAGTTTGTCTTAGGCTGGCCATATCCCTTGATAGACAAGATTAGGCACATTTAGGGTGGTGTGACTGCATGTCACCGTTTCTTTTCAAGAGACCTCCTACCCACAACTCTGTCCTCTTTCAGGATTTTTACTACTGTAATTCTTTTTCCCCTTGTTCCTTTGACTGAGAATACTGTGAGCCCCAGGTTCTGCATAGCCCCTCTTGATTCCCCTTCTCTCTTTTGACATTTGTTTTCTGTTGGGACCCTGATTGAGGCAAGCATAAGTGGGTAAAATAGTCCTTAGTACATGAGGTTCTAATTCAATTGACTTCAATTTTGTTGTGTTCTTCCCAAGCTCTCTGCTTCTGAGGCGGAATCTCTTGTTCCAATTTTGTCTTTAAGTGACAGAATGTCTTACAGAATGCATTACAGGATGTCTTCTAATATTCATGACAATTTTCTGCTGCTTGATGACCCGCTTCTTCCTTTGAACTGACTACTTTTAAATGTCTTAATGTTGCTTACTTAACTGTAATTTGCATATGTATTTGAGTTCTTATCTTATTTTTTCAGAATAATTTCAGCTCTTTGAAAAGTATCTTTAGTTTGCTTCTTTTATTATCTTGGACCTTATTAGCAGACAAATGATATGCAGAAGATTTTCAGTGTTTGTTGGATTGATGTATATATGATGTGGGTATCTTAGAAGCTCATTTTCCGCAGATTGTATTCTTGAGAAGGAAAGAAATTGTAAGCCTTGCACAAGTGGAAAATCAAACTCTGAATTCACAATGACATTTTCTCTCATCATTGGCCTTTAAAATGGTGTAATACCTAGTGTAGGTATGAAAGAATATTGGGATTTGAGATGGATAAACCATCTATCTCCCATTTTCTCTTTTTAAGAAAACTGAGGACCAATGACTTTTCCATAATAGAAAGAAACTTAGAGGTATTTCCCACCATTTCTCTATTGTGTATTTTAAAATAATTGAAGTAGCCATGACATATATGGGACAAGTGAGATAGTCATGGGGTTTCTCTTTTGAATAGAAGTTCCCCACAAAACTTGGATAAAATATGTACTTTTTCCTTTCTTTATCGTATGTTACCTTGCCATTTAAAGCTTTCATAGCTTCAACTGCATCTTCTCTGTTGCTGAAATGTACAAAAGCATAGTCTCGGATTTTCTTCACTCTTTCCACAGCACCTATAAACAGAATGTAAGCAGCCCCGTTAGTAACCCTGAAATGTCCCTGGAAAAGATGCATTTTGCTCCTAACAGGGTAAAGATCTTAGCAAGACTTGTGCACTAAGGTTTACATGTTTACATATTCAATAGAAAATTGTGTTTCTTAGGATGGAAGAAAGATAGCCTCTTTAACAAATGGTGCTGGCAAAACTGGTTCATCACCTGCAACAAACTAGAACTAGATACTTATATATCACCTTGCACCAAAATCAATTCCAAATGGATCAAAGACCTCAAAATTAAAACAGATACCCTGAAAACACTAAAAGAAGGAGTAGGAGAAACACTTGGGCTCCTTGGCACAGGACGGAACTTCCTTAACAAAGACCCAGCAATGCTACAAATCAAAGAAAGGATGAACAAATGGGACTGCATCAAACTACAGAGCTTCTGCAGGGCAAAGGACATAGCTCACAAGATAAACAGAAAGCCCACAGATTGGGAAAAGATCTTTACCGGCCATACAACCGACAAAGGACTCATATCTAAAATATATGCAGAACTAAAGCAACTAAATTCCTCCAAAACAAAACTGCAAAGAACCAATAGCCCCCTCAACAAGTGGGCTAAAGACTTAAAAAGAGACTTCCCTGATGAGGAAATGAGAATGGCCAAGAGACATATGAAAAAGTGCTCTACATCACTGGCCATAAAAGAAATGCAAATCAAAACAACATTGAGATTCCATCTCACCCCAGTAAGAATGTCCTATATCAAGAATACTAACAATAATAAATGTTGGAGGGGATGTGGCCAAAAGGGAACCCTACTTCATTGTTGGTGGGAATGTAAACTGGTTCAGCTACGCTGGCAAGTGGTATGGAGATTCCTCAGAAGGCTAAACATAGAGCTCTCCCTTATGACCCAGTAGCCCCACTTTTGGGCCTCTACCCAAAAGATCACAAACAAGAACACACTAAAGCCACCAGCACAACAATGTTCATCACAGTACAATTTGTCATAGCTAGAATCTGGAACCAACCCAGATGCCCCTCAGTAGACGAATGGATCAGGAAAATGTGGTACATTTTCACAATGGAATTTTATGCCTCTATCAGAAAGAATTACATTGCCCCATTTGTAAGGAAATGGAAGGACTTGGAAAAAATTATACTAAGTGAAGTGAGCCAGACCCAAAGAAACATGGACTCTGTGGTCTCCCTCATAGGGAATAATTAGCACAGGTTTAGGCTAGTCACAGCAGAGGATCACAATAGCCCAATAGCTATGCCCCTATGAATGCATAAGATAGTGCTAAGTGAAATGAACTCCATGTTATGGCAACAATTGTTATATCGCTGTTGTAATTACTTTCAACATGCCATGTGAAACCTTAGCTTCTATTGTTGATGATCCTCTTGTATCTCCTTCCTGTGGTTGTACCTGCACTATCACTGTATCTTATCTGAGTACATTGGAAACTGTATATACTGGTATTAGAACTAGGAAAGTGAAAGGGAATACTGAAATCGAGAGACACAGGATAAAAAGACAAACGACTACAAAAGCAATACTTGCAAAACTGTTTGGTGTAAACCAACTGAACAACTCATGGGGGGAGAGGGTAAGGGGGAGGGGGAAATTAGGGAGGAGGTAACAAACAGTACAAGAAATGTATCCAATGCCTAATGTATGAAACTGTAACCTCTCTGTACATCACTTTGACAATAAATAAGAAAAAAAATAACAGAAAAAAAAGAAAATTGCTTTTCTAACTTTCAAATAATGGTTACATTCTGATTGAACATAATTAGTTACTGATTTGTGTTCTCTATTTCTTAGATGAAAAGATCTTTAAGAATGGGAATCTTATAGCAGGTAAAACTTAATACTTTAGACATGGTAAAGTATAGTAGAATTGAGTTGAGTTCAATTATTGGTCATCTTGTAAACATATTTTTAGCTGACTACTTTCATAAAGTTTTGTATCCACTCCTCAGAAAAATACTTTATGTAATCCTTTAGTGTTTTTGAGCCACACTGTTAATATATAGTCCAGGTTGGCCTCAAACTTAAGATCCTCCTAACTCATCCAGAGTGCTAGGAACTCAGACACGCATCATGAGGCCTGACTTGTTCTTTCATCTTATACAAAATAATATTGGAATTAGAGTCAAATGTAGCAATGATTTAGTGTAATTTTTGTTTAATTTATTTTGATGTGGATATTAGAAGGATAGATTTGTGACAATGTAAGGGATAGTTGATGAGATAGGATCTAGAATCAGATAGCCTCTATCATTACTTAATACTCTCTAAAGTTAAGAGAATTAAAGTTGCTTTTCAAAGAATATTTGAGATATAAGACCATTTCCTCCCATACTATTATATTTAAAGGGTGGAAAAATGGAGACATTTACTCATTCGACACTGAGGAAAGTTTTAGACAAAATTATTTACACATGTGTACAAGCATTGCACATATATGTGTATCAATTATACCAAAGAAGTAGTATAACAACCTAATGCCCATTTTTACAGGAATAATTAAATCTGGCACATTTATACTGATATCAAGGAATTTTTAAAGAGAGCAGAGTAGACTTATAGGAACTTACTTGAAAGAATCTTTTTGTTTCTTTTTTAAAGTTATATTAAGAGTGCAACAGTAATGTTTTAGAAATCTTCACCCATAATGTAAACTGGTTCAGCCACTCTGGCAAGCAGTATGGAGATTCCTCAGAAGGCTCAATATAGAACTCCCCTATGACCCAGCAGCCCCACTGTTGGGTATCTACCCAAAAGCTCACAAACAAAATCACAGTAATGCCACCAGCACAACAATGTTCATCGCAGCACAATTTGTCATAGCGAGAAGCTGGAATCAACCCAGATGCCCCTCCATAGATGAATGGATCAGGAAAATGTGGTATATTTACACAATGGAATTTTATGCCTCTATCAGAAAGAATGATATTGTTCCATTTGTAAGGAAATGGAAGGACTTGGAAAAAGTTATACTAAGTGAAGTGAGCCAGACCCAAAGAAACATGGACTCTATGGCCTCCCTTATTGGGAATAATTAGTACAGGTTTAGGCAAGCCATAGCAGAGCATCACAAGGCCCAATAGCTATACACTTAGAAACAAATAAGAGGATGATAAGTGAAATGAACTCCATGTTATGGAAACAAGTGATATATCACAGTTGTAACTACTTTCAACGTCCTATGTGTATGTGTAGTTTCTATTATTGATGATGTTTTGTATCACCTTCCTATGTTTGTACCTACACTATCTCTGTAATCTTATCTGAGTATATTGGAAACCGTGTTTACTGGTATTAGAAGTAGGAAATTCAAAGGGAATACCAAATTTGAGAGACACAGGGTAAAAAAAGAGAAATAACTACAAAAGCAATACTTGCAAAACTGTTTGGTGTAAGTGAACTGAACACCTGGGGGGGTAGGGAAAGGGGGGGAGGGAGGGGGGCATGAGGGACAAGGCAACAAACAGTACAAGAAATGTATCCAATGCCCAACGTATGATACTGTAACCTCTCTGTACGTCAGTTTGATAATAAAAATTTGAGAAAAAAAAAGAAAAAGAAATCTTCACCCATATGATGTACACACTTATATAGATATACTCATAAATGGGCTGAATTAGAAAGACAGAGACCAAACTTTTAATGAGGAAAGGATTCACGAAGGGTGAGGAAAGGTGGGGAGAATGAAGGGGGGGTTATGTTTTAGTTGATATTTTTCAAATATTTTACAAGTTTATCTATACTATTATGTTAAAAAATAAAAAAAAAACTCCTAGCCTATTTTTATATAGAGGACCCGCTGTACCATGTTGATGGTAATCTTAAAAAAAAAAAAAAGCAACCCCAACCAAACAAAAAGGATTGTACCAAGATGGTATCTTTTACAGATGTTGTTGCTTATTCAATTTAAAAAATAGATCTTTTCTGACTGTGTTTAGTGGCTCATGTTTGTTATCCTAGCTATTTAGGATGCAAAGATCATGAAGATTGTGCCTCAAAGCCAGTCTAGGTCAAAAGTTCTTGATCTCATCTCAGTTTAAAAAAAAGCTGAGCATGGTAGCATGCACCTGTCATCCCAGCTATTCAGGAGGTATAAAGCAAGAGAATCACAATCCAGGCTTTCCTGGGCAAGAAAAATGGAAATCCACTTGAAAAATAACTTAACAAAAAGGAAATTTGGGTACCCAAGTGGTAGAATACTTGCCTAATGTACGTGCAAAGATCGGGGTTTAAACTCGAGTACCACAAAAAATAAATAAAAATAAAAACTAGAAACAAGTGAAGATAACATGAAAACTTAACTACCAGTCAAGCCTGTCAATGATCTGTGAGGCTACAATAACATGAGTGTCTCTTGACATGCCAGATTCTCTTTTCTTCCTCTTAGTTTCCAGAGACAACCTGGTGTAAGACAATTATGCTAGGGAAAAATAATATTGAGAGAGAGTTCATTTTCTATCTATTCAGCTATCCTTTTAGATTAAAGGTCACAAAGGCAATTAGAGTATCTAGTCTACTACATGGTTTAATGACTATGAATTTCCTTCTTTGAAAGAAAGTTCACCTATACTCTAAGCATAATTTTAGAAGATTGGGATAGTTCTTTTTGTTCTCCATTAACATTCCGCCCTTGAATTCATATTCTGTAGAGTAAAATTGTCTGGTTAGACTGAGAAAATAAGTTAAGGTATTTTAGACCATGAAGAGTGGGACATATAATTTACTGATCTTCTAGTGAAGTCTTTATTTTGTGCCATGATAGGCGGGGAGGTGACTGTGGCTTAACTCCTTAGCTCATCTTGGTAATTGAGAAGAGGCCAGTCAGGATGTATTTCAATTCTGTTCTCCATGTGGCTCCCCTGGTAGTTTAGCTTCCTGAAAATGGAGAACTGCTTTCGTGATATCTACCTTCTTCACTCAGCTCCTGTTCACTGTGATGGACACAGGCCATTTAGCACTTGGAGGGGGGTGGTATTTTCACTCAATTCACCTCAACTTCTATTATCTGTAGGAATTAGGGGCGTTTTAGATGGTGATGAATTTAGGTGTTCTGAAATGCTGTTTTCAGATATTGAAAAGCATTCTCCATTATTGAGTTATAGTGTTTAGGTATACCTGCTTTTGGCAAACAGGATGTGCAACAATTTAGCCCCACAAAACAGAGAAACTAGAGGCTATGAGCTTCTGTCATCAATGCTGGCACCCTCTCCAGCACATGCTGTGAAACTGCTCATTGAAATGCCAGACACACGGTGATGCTGTATCAGCCACGATGAGCTTTCGGAATGGGACTGTTGTTATGGAGCCAGTGTATTGCACTAAAATGTCAAGCAAGGCACAGTCTTGTAGTCTTTATAAAGAGAAAAATGACACCCTTACAAGCTGTCTACCTACCAGCTTATTATTTTGTTATACCTGAAATAAAAGAGAGAGTTGGGAACAGACAGAATGAGTGTGTTAGGTGAATATTTCCAGGTGATTTAGCACTGTGATGGTATTTATCTACAGCCTAGCTAGTCGGTCTGGAGCCTGAAAAATTCTCATTTTTGGAAAGATGCTACCATGACGGTAAACCCAGGTTGCCTGGGTATATTCTAAGACACATTAGTCCCACTTGTTACAAAAGAGGATCCATTCTCCAAAAGTTTGGGAAGTGAGACAACCTGTATTTCTTTCTAGAGACTTTCAAACACATTAGAAGATTAAAAACTCCAAGTCCCACAATAAAAATATCCACTTGATTTTGCAGAATCTGATATTTATACACTTATTTAACCAGGAAACCATTTTATCAGTAACATCCACTAACAGTTTGTAGTATGAATTGGTTTTCAAAAATTCTGATTTGGACAATGTTTCTCGGTATTATTTACTTCTCTCAGTGTTGTATCTTGACAAGAAAGGGCAGAGTCAGTCCTATGACTTGGAATTAAAACTAAAAAAGTAATGACAAGGTGGATAATAATTGATTATCCCCTTCTACTTTCCTCTTATTCCTTTCTCTTTCACTTCATCCAGATAAGTTCCTTAGGATTTTTACCTCTTTGTTTACATACCTAAAAGCCACACATATATTCCATTAGCTTGACCTTTACCTTGGGACAATTTTGGAAAAGTCTGGAGGTAGTTTTGATCATTACTACATGGTGATTGTTACTGGCATTTACTGGGAAGGAGAGTTGGATGCTACTGAATAATGTATACTACAATATACTTCACAGATCCCTATCACCAAGAATGGTCCATCCCCAAATGACATTAGTGCTGCTGAGATTCAGAAACCTTGCATTAGATGTATAGTGTTACTGAGGTGTGGACTTGCAGACAGGTACTCTACTACTTGAGCTCTGGCTCTAGTCCTGTGTTAGAACCACAGAAATAGCCAAGCATTTACTGACACAGTAAATATTTATTGACTATTTATTAACCTGGGCCTTCAGAGGTATAGGACTTAGGAGATGATAAAAGGAAAGAAAATTAAGTGACTCATAGGTTAGTAGAATGTGTATTGATTAAATAGCCACACCATTAAATGTAAAATTATAATGGCATTTAATGCTATAGAAATATTTTCAATCTAAAGATGGGAAAATAGTTGGAGTAGTCTGCATTCCTTTATGAGAAGGGGAGACATAAAGGCTATTCTTATGAAAGGTATAAAAAATTAGCTGAGCCATCAGTGTTCTGGAAGTGAATTTTGAAAAAAAAATGACCTTTTGTGAGAGTCCTACCTGGCTTAATATTGTTGAATTCTTTTTCAATCATTTCTTCAGAGGTAGACAGCATAAGATTTCTTACATACAGGATTTTCACTGAAGACATTGTATCCTCATCGACTTCTACTTCTGGTTCGGCCCAGTCTACTGCGATAGGATGTCCCCATAACTGAATTCTTCCTGTTGACAATGATCACAAGAATGATTAATAATTTAGAAACCAGGACATCATCATCTTAGTTCATATTGATGGTCTTTTAAATTGAACTAACCTTTAAGATCTTGAATGAGTAAGACCATTAGAAAAGGTTGTTATTGATTTTTAAGACATACAAATAAATATGAGTTGGCTAGTAGAGAGATCTGTGTGACTAGTGGCTTATAATGCTTGAGGATGAAGGGAAGTAGGATGTGGTTTGAAATGGAACAGAAATGAGCCAGAAGTGGGCATATTTGACCTTTATGATGGTTCTTACTGGGTAAGGTGAAATAGCCACAGGGGAGAAAGACAAATGGCCCACATAGTCTGAGTTCATGAAACATTATAAGGTACTAGAACATGTGCTCACTGTTCTAAGAGTCTATGCCATTATAAAAACCAGGACGTCATTAATGAGATCGACAGAAAATGGTACCATGGCAAGAGTTGTTGCATCTTTGGCATGTCTAATTTGTTTTGGTTGCATTTTGTTTTAGATTTACATGACTTTTCCATATCTTTCATGAGAAAACTTATTTCCAAAATGATCAAGTGTTCAATCTGTCGCTCTGTTTTCTTGCCCCTCCACTGCTGCCCCAGTGTGTGCCTGTGCATGTGTGTGTGTGTGTGTGTGTGTGTGTGTGTGTGTGTGTGTGTCGGTCTGTCTGTTTCTTTTTTGAGATATGGTAGCCCAGGCTGACATGAAGCTTTCAATTTTCCTGCTTTATCCCCAAGTGCTAGGCATGGACCATTATCTTTGGATAATTTTTTATTATTGAAATTCTTTTATTTTAATAGCAATTCATATGAACATGTAACCTTGCATAGTTTTAGTGAATATTGTCTATTGATCTAAGTATCTTGGAACTTTTTTTCTCAATATCTTGCTGGAATGTTAAACAAGGAATTGGCAGCTGTTGACTATCTGGGATGCGAGAATTTAACTACAGTACATTTTTTTCTTTATTGTCAAAGTGTGATACAGAGGGGTTACAGATTCATATGAAAAGCAGTGAGTACATTTCTTGTTCTACTTGTTACCTCCTCCCTCATTTCCCCCTTCCTCTTACCCTTCCCCCAAGAGTTGTGCACAAGTTGGTTACACCAAATGGTTTTGTAAGTGTTGCTTTCTGAATGGTTTGTCTTTTTGTTCTTTGTCTCTCAATTTTGGTATTCCCTCTCCCTTCCCCAGTTCTAATACCCATATAAACAGTATCCAGGATACTCAGATGTGATACAGTAGTAGTGTATTTTCAACATGCCATGTGAACTCGTACTGTATTTATTTTTTTTTTCTTTTTCCTTGTCTGTTTGTTTGACTGACTGGTTTGTTTAGTTTTGTTTCTCTTGTAATCCTTTCCTGTAGCTGTACCCTTGGTACCTTAATGATAGTACATTTTTTTTTTCTTTTTTGGCCAGTCCTGGGCCTTGGACTTAGGGCCTGAGCACTGTCCCTGGCTTCTTTTTGCTCAAGACTAGCACTCTGCCACGTGAGCCACAGCGCCACCTCTGGCCATTTTCTATACATGTGGTGCTGGGGAATTGAACCCAGGGCTTCAAGTATAAGAGGCAAGCACTCTTGCCACTAGGCCATATTCCCAGCCCCTACCTTCTTCTTCTTCTTCTTCTTTTTTTTTTTTTTTTTTTAGCATTTTAGTTCATTTTTTTCTTCTGAGTAAGAAATTAATTGATATTAAGGAGTCATAATAACATACTTCTCTTAATTTTCCTTGGAGTCCCAAGCAGGTTAATTATGTCCACATTGTAATGGATACTATACCCTATTTCTAACGAGCCTTATAACAATTGATATGCACACCTACCATGACTGGTGTGCTTTTCTTTTTAGAAGGCCCTTCACTCTGAGTCCACTTCTACAGCTATACCCATCCCCAATGTTTGTGAATCACACCCAATGCACCCAAGAGACGTTTGTGAACCCAATCCGTGAAAACTTCAGCGCATGAGATAATGAAGAACGACGAAGAGAGTTTAAAAGTCAACGGAAGTGAAGGTATATGGGGGGGGGGCGGGCGGAAGTCAGCACTGGTTTCCTGGGGCAGGCAGGCAGGCTGGAGGAGGGGCGAGGTGTGTGCTGTGTGGGATGGGGTGACTCACCGGGCAGCAGCTTTCTCCTTGCCATGGCGGCGGCCCTGTGACTCTCATACTCCACAAAGGCGAAGCCCCGATTTTTGGTCTTGTCTGCAGCACTGGGGTAGACAATGACGTCCACAACTCCTTCAGTGACCTTTTTCATCTCTGCTAGGATTTCTTCTCTCTTTTTGGTTTTGGGGATTCCCCCGACAAACAATCGGCAGTTGTCGACGCTGGCACAGACCCCCAAGAGACGCCCATTTCTGCCACAAAAATGAAATATATTAACAATAAAATTAACAAAAGAGCAGGCATTTTTTTCTACACTATGTTGGCCAGAAAGTCTAAAATTGACACAGGGGAGAATTGTCGGGTGATTGTTCTTCACAGGGGGCTGAAGCATCTGTAGGGGATTTGGCTTCTTCGGTGAGATGGAAAGATAGGTTATTATCAACTCTACATTTGTTAAAGGAAAATAAAAAAGATGTGCAGCCAGGTGGAACCTACGCTCTTCAGGCTTGATAAGGATATCTTCACCACTGCTTGATGTGCTCCCCATACTGTGCCTATTCAAGCACAGGCAGGAGATGGATTAAGCTATTCCTATGAGGACTTGGGCAAAAAGTGTCAAATCTTAGATGTGCATGGTGTTGGACTGAGAACACTCCTTCTGGGAATGTGTCCTTAATAAGTAGGGGTGAGCACTAGTCTTTATGTATATCCATAGTAATTGTTTAAAATTGCTCCCAAAATTGGGCTTGAGCAATACTTCCTAATAAAGAACTGCTTTGATACATCTCCAATGAGAGGCAATAGCCTTATGATTGGATATTTCCTCATTGGACACAGTAGTATATTTATCATCTCTAGTTCTTGCCAATTGAATGCCAATAACTATCCATCAGGTCATCCAAAATTGCCCCCTACTTTCTAAATTTCTCTTAGGATGGATAGTCTTGCACCTGTCTAAGAATACCAGCTAAACAAAGGTAGGATTCCCTGTCACAGAATGCTTTGCTGGCCTTAAATATAGTAGTATCTATTCATTAAAATGACAGTTCACAATATGTTGCTCATTTAAAGAGTATTAAAATAAATATGTGAGAAGATCATTTTGATGAAAAATGAAAGAAAATCTGTAAAGACAATAAAATGCCAACTTAGTGTTTATCTTTAGGCACTGGGGTGATAGAAGAATGGTTTTAACTTTTATTACTTCTTTTTGATGTTTACCATATGTCATGTATTAAGTCATTTGGGCTTTTGTAATAACATGGTGTTATTAAAAATAAGTAAGGTATCCTTAACAGAAACAACCCATTTATCATGGATAAAAGCTTTCATCCAGGTGAGTGGGAGATTGGTCTGATGTTTTTGGAACTACAGCTCCTGGTTGTATGCCAGGCATTCTGACTAGGTTGGGCCACTGTCCTAGCTGTCTCATCTATGTTTTGCTAGAGAACCAAGGATCTTGTGCCCAATCTATGACAAGTCTACCTCAGTCTGGTGAGCTTAGCTGATAGAATGTGATTTCTTGGAAGAGGGAAGAAATGATAAAGCGATATTCCAGTTTGGTTTTTAGAAATTTGCTTTCAAACTTGGACAAATGAACTCATAGTCCAACAAAACAAATACCAGGAAACGGTCACTTAAAGATATGAGGGAGGAGGTTAGGGGGAGGTGTGTAGCGAATGAAGAGAGAAAATAGGGGATGGGAGAATGCAGACCTAATATTCAAGGCATATCCTATGAAACTAAGAAGACTGAGGGGAGGAGATGAGTTGGGAGAGATAGGGAACAATGATGAAAGAGGTGACATTGGTCAAGATGCATTGCACTTATAATCTGATCTATTGAATGGTAACTACTTTGTACTTAAAGATAATAAAAATATAAGAAATTTAGCCAGGCACCAGTGCCTCATACCTGTAATCTTCCTACCTACTCAGGAAGCTGAGATCTGAGAATTGTGGTTTGAAGCTAGCCCAGGAAGAGATAAGAGTTGTCTCACAGATTCTTATCTGCATTGAACTTCCAAAAAGTGGAATTGTAGCTCAAGAGGTAAAGTGCTAGCCTTGAACAAAAAAATTCGGAGACTGTACCCAGGCTCTGAGTGCAAGCTCTCAGACTGATTCACACACACACACACACACACACACACACACACACACACAGGCACACACAGAGAAATTTACTTTTAAAAAGACAAAAGTCCTCTCATAATATATTTACTTAAAACTCATAGTTCTGATAGCTAGAAGACTGGTCTAGTATGGGTTACTGGCAACAAGAGGATAAAACATCTATTTCCTATTTTTAAATGCATGCGGTTTGCTAGGATCCTTTCCCAGAATTACATGGAGATAAAAAGCCATCTCTCAAAAGCTGAGGGCATGAGTTTAATGTCTTTAGAAGCCAGCATTTAGATGATGTTCAGTGAATATTTGATGAGGAGGAAGATGATGTGATAATCATGAGCCTTTTTCTGGATAGAAGTCTCATCCATCCCCTGAGAAATGGTAGCTGAGAGCAAATTGAAGGTTATTATCTTCTCTGCAAGAAAGGTTTTCTCTCTGCCGGGATTGACCGAAGATAACATGAAAATCTATGAGTTTGCCTCTGGGGTCTCTATTTGACTATTTCACATTCCATCGATCTCACTTCCTAATTTGTAAAGTATCTTTCCTACTTTTACCTTGCCCTGTCATCTAACCAGAGCTTTGCCTGCAATCCTAGATACTAATGTTCCTTTTACAGGTTCTTTGCTATATTTCCCCCCTTTTCCCTTCTCTGACAGATGATTAGTGGTTAAATTTGATAGAGAACCTGATATTTGTCAGGTGCAGAGATATATGTGCATTATTTGATTTTGTAATAATAGCTCATGAATTAGTTCTTTTAAAATCCTGTTTTACTGATAAAACAATGAAATTCACGGAGGATACTGATAATGATCAGGGATCACAGTAGATTGATTTTATTTTCTGCACCTTATCTATTTTCAAAATATTGACAGTACCTAGTGGCCCATTATTAAGTAGTTACAACAAACTGGTGATTTCCAGCAGATTTCCATCAATTTCAATTCCACATTCATTTCAACTCAAAAGTCATGCTTATAGTAGCTCTGTTAGTATGTCCAGGTTTTATGAAAGAGTAAAGAACAGGGAAATATTCCAATCTTTGAAATCATATACATAAAATATTATACTATATTCAAGTATAGCCTTTTGGCAGTCCTTTCTAAAGCACTTTGAAGTTTATTATTTTGTATGGTAGGTACCCAGAACATCTTGTGTTATCAGGTTATAAGATTAATAAAAATGAAGTTCAGAATGTCGAAGTATTTTTGTCCAAAAGAACCTCAGCTAGACCTTAGGTCTTTTGATTCTACTTTAATTTCCCACACACCATGTAAAATTCTTTTGACTCCATGGAGTTGTGAGCAGGAGGGGACTCTTCTTTGTGTTTTCTTCAACTCTTTTCTGGAATCCAACCTTGAGATCCTATAGCTAGGTCAATAATAGTTGCCATATCCAATTGTTATTCCTGTGGCAAAAGACATGATTGATTTGTAGACTTAAAATTATAATGTATAACTTATTTTTTGCCTTTATGAAATGGGATTTATGAAATTTCGGAGATTAATAATTGATAGATAGAAACAGATTAATTAATTCAGTGTAGTTTATAAGCTATGTAGATCTTACCTAATTTCATAATTATTAAGTTGCTTGATTGCATTCTTGGCTTCTTGTTTATTTGAGAATGTTACAAATGCATATCCTCTATTGTTGCCATTAAAATCCATCATCATTCTCATTTCATAAATTTTACCAATCTGTAAATAGCAGAAACAGAAAATTAGTATATATATATATACATATATATATATACATATATATGTTTGTATTTTCAAATGGATCTGGGTACACACACACACACACACACACACATGTGGTGCACACATAGTGGTTATTGAATTCTGCCTCCTGCCAGTGTTTGGCATTTGTATTCCATAGGTAAGGGTTTTCATAGTTTCATGTTGGATTTAGATTAACTATCTGACTCATGGGGAAAAGGCAAGTTAAATAAAGATATTTTGTACAAGTGAAATTTCAGTGCAAGTTAACAGAATGCGCCTTTGACGGAGCAAATGACCTTTTGTCTTGCAATTATCTGGAGATCTGTGCAATGTCTTGGGGATGTGAAAACACATTTGTCATCAGATGTACGATCTTGCTAGATTTGTCCATGTCTCCTAAATTGTCTTTCAAAGTCTCCATGATTTGACCTTTACTTGGTCATACTCTATCACTGATATTTAAAACAAAATGCAGAAACCCTCATTTGGGACCCTGCAACTGCAGAGTAAACTTCAGGTAAACTGCTTTTACCCCTGTCAGGATAAAAGGCTGTGTTTCCTTTTGTTGAGAATCAAAATATATAGACACATTTAGCAATAATGAGCAAAACATTATTATCATTCTGCATTTTATAAAATCATATTAAAATCTCAATTTGGAACCATATATATTTTTAAAATTTTTTTATTGTCAAACTGATGTACAGAGAGGTTACAGTTTCATACGTTAGGCATTAGATACCTTTCTTGTACTGTTTGTTACCTCCTCCCTCATTCACCCCTCCCTCCTCTACCTGTCCCTCTCCCCCCCATAAGTTGTTCAGTTGATTTACACCAAACAGTTTTGCAAGTATTGCTTTTGTAGTCGTTTGTCTTTTTATCCTGTGTCTCTTGATTTTGGTATTCCCTTTCACTTTCCTAGTTCTAATACCAGTATACATGGTTTCCAATGTACTCAGATAAGATACAGTGATAGTGCAGGTACAACCACAGGAAGGGAATAGGGAATACAAGAGGATCATCAACAATAGAAGCTAAGGTTTCACACGGCATGGTGAAAATAATTACAACAGTGATATAACAATCATTTCCATAACATGGAGTTCATTTCACTTAGCATCATCTTATGTGTTAATAAGGGTATAGCTATTGGGCTCTTGTGATCCTCTGCGGTGACTAGCCTAAACCTGTGCTAATTATTCCCTATGAGGGAGACCACAGAGTCCATGTTTCTTTGGGTCTGGCTCACATCACTTAGTATAAGTTTTTTCAAGTCCTTCCATTTCCGTACAAATGGGGCAATGTCATTCTTTCTGATAGAGGCATAAAATTCCGTTGTGTATATGTACCACATTTTCCTGATCCATTCATCTACTGAAGGGCATCTGGGTTGGTGGAACCATATATTTTATTTTCCTTTCCTTCTTTTATTCTTTCCTTTCTTTGTTCCTTCCTTCTTTTCTAACTTTAAATTTATTTATTTATTTATTTATGTATTTGTTTGTTCATTTGCTGTGTTGGGATTGAATCCAGGGCCTTATATACACTTTACTGTTTTAGCTATACCTCTAGCTCTTTTGTTTTCATTTGTTTTGAAGGTAAGATCTTTCTAACACTTACAGGGCTTTTTTTGACCTCACAATCCACCTACTTCAATCTCCTGAGTAGCTGAGATTGTATGTGTCCTATCATGCCTGGATAAAAATATCTTATAGTTGCACTCTTCCAGATTAACAGACACTGAATTTTGCCAATAGAAAGGGTGGGGGATCAGTTCCAAATTTGAGAGTCATTAGGAGTGATAGTGGCGTCCCAAACAGGACAAAGAGTTGAGTCAGGCAGTGAAAATGAGCTGACAGTGAAGAATGACTCCTCAGTCTTTAACTGTGTCCACAGTGGAGTGCTGGCCACTGGAAAAGGAAACCATTAATGATCAGAAAGAACAAGAGTGACAGCAAAGTGAATGGTATTTTTCCATTGGAAGAAGAGCAAAAATAATAAATGTAGACTCACTTTTTCACATAATGGTATAAGTTCATCCTCAAAAAGGTCTCGGGGAAGTTTTCCAATAAAAATCTCACAGCCTCTTTCTGGGGGCGCAGCATCCCAGCCAGGAGGAGGGCCCCCATATTTCCTCTGTCCATTTTCCTGTGAACCCAACACAGGGTTATGAGTAGAGAAGAAGATGATAAAAATATTTAGTTTGATTTCATAGATTACTTTTGAAAATCATTTCACAATATATTTGTCATTGACATATAATAAGAGTTGTTTGGAAGGGAAAAGTCTTTCATAGGATTGATGACATTATTCTTTGTCTTCAAAGATTTGCTCGTTAAGCCTCTTTAAAAATTTGTTATATATGCTAGACAAATACAATGATGTTTTAAAAATATTTTATTGTGGGAGAATGACAGGTACCACCTTAACAAATGAAGGGACTCTTTTTCTACTGTTGTAGAAGCTTGACCTTGAAATAACTGTAACTGGAATCCGGGGCTCTGATTTAACATTGAAGGCTCTATAATATGGTTGCATACGTCCTGGACCTGGAGTGCTTGGCTTCGTTGCTCAGTATCTGTGGGACTTTAGGCAAGTGAGTTCAGTTTTCTCAGATCCAAAGTGAGAGTAACATCAGACTTGGATTAGAAGACAAAAAGTGTCGTATACACACAGCATTGCCCTTGGTCTATGATAAATATTCAGCACTTATTCCATTTTTGCCTCTGTGGATTTAAGTTGTGGTATAAACCAAGACAGGCAATGTGGGCTCCTAAATAGAAATATATGAAGATTAACATTTGCAGAAATGAACTTGCTAATTTTGAAGCTACCTGGTGAAGGATTTAAACCTGTTCCCAAAGCTAATAAAGACGCTAGCACACTTGACTAAGGTTGGCTCTTTATGTGGGGAACAATAATGTACTTAGTTCAAATAGAATGAACTTCTTCCCCTTGGCCCCACCTTTGTTCTAACAAATGTTCTTTTTTGAGAAGGAGTGACATTGGTATTTTCTTGGCGTTCTAACTACCTGTTTTTCCAGGGGTTAAAGACCAAAGTGAGTATGGGCCTAGTTCACCACTATTGATCTGAAAGTTTATTTGCTAGGAAAAGGTAAACAAATTGCTTTGCTCTTTAGCACAGTTAGACCTTTAGGTCACTCTATTGTGATTTTTTTGGAGAAAGGAAAACATAAGGAATTAAATGTCAGTCAGAATTTCTTACTAACTTCACAATGCATCTTTCGGGAGCTTTATGCCATAAGAGGACACATGTAGTTTATGAAAAAGCATAATAATGGATGAAGAAAAGAGAAAAATGCCCTAATGTATCACTTTACCATACTAAAAAGCCATTTTTGTGGAACACTTCAGCTGGTCTTCCATAACACTTTCTATATATCCTTTAAAAATTGTTTTTTGGCTGGTTTGGGGGCTTGAATTCAGGGTGTGGGTACTGCCCCCAAGCTTCTTTTGGTCAGAGCTAGTATTCTACAACTTGAGCTACAGCTCTACTTCCAGCTTTTTCTGAATAGTTTGTCAGAGATAGGAGTCTCACAAACATTCCTGTGCCCAGGCTTCAAACCACAATCATCATATCTCACTCTCGTGAGTAGCTAGGATTACAAGGGTGAGCCACCAATGTCCAGCTCTCTATGTATACTTTAAAAAGATTTGTGATAGTTTGTTTTGTGTAATAGGTATTTCTTGTTTATAGTATCACTTAAGTCTTTATCCACTTTAACTTGAGCCTTTTTCAATTATTTTTATGAGAATTTGCACAATGGCTGTTTGAATCACAGCATTTAAATGATGCTTAGGGGCAAGATCACTTTTTTAACCTCAGCACTTTATATCATGTTGTTTTAAGTATAAATCCCCGAAGATGGTATGTCATTGTTCTGTATTCCCTTAATTATTCTTGCTTCAGGTAAATGGGCATTTTTAAACATACTGAATATTTTGATTCCAGAGTGCTTATAATTTCTTTCTTACACTATGATATTTCAGGATTACCCAACTTTCATATCACTGATAAGTCTGAGAAATGAAATATTTCATTCTTTTAGAAAAGAATCCTGAAGAATTCAGTGTCTGAATCCCAATGGAGACTCTCTCCTAAAAATTCAAGTTTGATGTTTGCAGAGATAGTAAAGGTTTTATTTATTTTCTTGCTTTCTGGCAAATCCGAAGATCTCATACTTAGTTGAGGTTACATGGTTATTGTTTGGAGAGGTTTGAATTTGAACACAGGGAATCTGCCTGAGTTCATCAACTTAATCACTATATTCTTCTGACTTGGATATAGAGAGACCTAGATATTTACTAAAAATGCGTACCTTAAAATACTCCTTATTTATGAAAAAATTTATCCTGACACTTGAAACCTGTTCCAATTTCTAGTCATTCTATTATGCTAAATTTTGGAGAGAGCATATCTTGCATCTAACCATCTCCTTCCTTTGTTCCTTCTAACCCTCTCCATTTTTGTGATGATGATCCCTTTTGCATTCTTTTCTAGGCATCTTAGATGTTTACAACATTCAATTAATTAATTAATTAATAGAATAAACTTAGTATGGATCTGGCAATATTTTTATATTTGAAGTTGAGAAAATCAACCTGTCCACTACTACCAGCAAAGCGGATAGTCCAGAATCTCTGATTTGCTAAGCTTTACCTGACAGTTTGAAAAGAAGTAGGCACCTGGCAGGCAGAACTTTTTGTTTTCCCCTTCAACCTGCTTAATCGCTAAAATTACTGAAAATACCAACAACCTGTTTTCTGTAGAACAAGAGTACAAGAGGATTCATTTGCTTATGAGCCAAAATGATTGGTTTAAGCTTATTAATTGTGTTTCTATGGTTTACATAAACACTTGAAAAAAATTCCCAAGAATAGCCATTGGAATTGCAGGCTGACTAGTTCAGAGATTTCCTGAAGGCCATGCAGTGGGGGGAATTAGTTCTCTGCACCACCCACTGGGCTTGGAATGCACCAGAAGTCCAGAACAATTTAAGATGGGCATTGGGTGTTAGTCATGGCATTAGAATAGCTGTCCATTACTCAGAAAGGACAGTAGGACTCTGGATTTCTGATATTACAAGCACTATTTTTATAACTGAAGAATTTAAAATAGATAAAGCCTAATTATTACTGCTCTTTTCCCTGCTGGCATATATCTTTCTCATAGGGTAGATGTCATCTACCCTATGGCCTAAGAATATTCATAGTTCCATGAAAGAGAATGTAGTGTGGCTCTCTTAAATGACAGGATTGTTATTAAGCTCTGATTAAACTCAAATCAGACTTTGAAACTTTTCTCTCCCTTGTCACATATTAATAGGTAGTTGGCCTTTAATTGTATAAATTAAAAATTAAGAATTCAATTCTTGCTATAAATCAAATGTCTTCATTTTAACTACTGGATATTGAACATATCTAGTAACTTGGTTTATGTCAAGAGCATTTTGAAATTCTTCCTGTCATGATGGAGCCATTACATCTTAAGGGGCTTGGTTACTTTTTTATTTTTTATTTTTTGGTGGTGGTGGTGGTACTGAGGATTAAGCCCAGGGCCTTGCACTTGCTAAGCAAGTGCTCTACCATTTGAATAGCCCCTTGCCCTGCCACCCCAGTCAACCTTCCATGTACTTGACCTTGAATAAAACCAGACAGCCTTCAATAGATCATTCTGGGCAAGAAATTTAACCTGAAGGTTGAAAAGAAAAGACTGAGTTCATTCTGGCCATGAAACACATTTGTGACATCTGCACAAAACTTCCCTTTTTTACAGCCTTGTGGTTCTAATAGTGAGGTATTGTAGTAAAATAAATTGGAGTGCTGATATAGAAATTGCAATGGTGCTATCTTTGGTGTTGAACATTTGTAAGAATGAGTCCATTTTCTTGTTACAAATCTGTGATGTGGATTTAGGTTGCATAATTTAATAGCTTACCCTTGAATCTAGTTCTCCAAATACAAAATGCCTATGATCTAATACTATTTTAATAATTTTTTCTGCTTAATGAACCAGAATTATTTTCTATTGTTTGCATATAACAGTAATAGCTAAACAAATGTTAACTGTAGTTGAGTTATATACTGTCCTAAGTATTAACATGTATCAACTTTAATCATCCAAATAAAGTTATGAAGACGAGGAATCCAAGCATAGAGTATGTCTAGATTCATACAAGCACTAACCCACAGAGGCAAAATTGAATCTTAAGTACATACTTGTACTAATGACATTATTTTTATAAATGAAGAAACTGAGTCCATAGACATTTCAGGAATTGTCTACAGTCACAGTGATTTGATTTATTGCATAATTCTTAACCAGGTAAGCTTCCTGGAATGTGTGTGTATGTGTGTATGTCATACATATACATATATATACACACACATACACACATACATATATAGATATATATATATGTCAAAAGTTGTGATGACTTTCTTTCTAGGTTTACCAGCCTCATAATTCTACATGATTAATATTATGCCTATCTGCCTGTTCAAAGTTACTAATTATAAAGACTAGGTGGCTGTTTGTCCCCTTATGTGAGCCCACTCATAATGTGGAAAGTCATTAATTAATGTACTCCCATCTAGTCAGCAATTCCTTCAATGACTCTTTGGAAAGTTTACTTTCCCAAATCCCTAATCTTCTTTTGGTTCTTTTTCTCTCCAAGAGGTAATAAATTGCATACTTGTCTTTTTCTAACTAAACTGCTTTCAGATGTCTTCTCACTCATTTTCTAGTGGAATAGATTTTTATTCCTGTTCCTATTTTCTCTCATTCTGGGAAATTCATCTATGCTTGGAGGCATATTTAGCCTTCATATGCGGTCCATACCCAGGACAATGGTTCTGTGTAGGATCGTCAGAGTTGATAGCAATACACTGAGTATGTCTCTTTGGACTATGTCTAATAAGATGTATCAAAGAATCCTCTTAGAGGTACAAGTTTGCATTTAGTCTTCTTACTAAATTTTGTTGCATAAGTATGAATGATAGCAGGATGTGAAATATCCATTTTGTTAATTCTCTAAAAAACTCTCTCTTGTGCAGTGTGCACATTTTCACATTTTGTTACAGCCAAAAATATCATTTTGCCAAAATTTATTTTTAGACTGGAAAGTTGTGCTAAACATTATTTACTAAACTTTCATACTATGTACTCTGGAAGTTGTACTGTTATTATTGGTTAATTTCTGTAATCCTTATATATGGGACATAAATGCCAGGTATTCTTCTAAAACAAAACCTGAAAGCAACTCAGTAGACTACTGAATGTCCATCGTATGGATATGTAGTAAGCTTGAGTTATTACTTGTTTCATAAGAAAGCAAAATGAAATTGATACATATAACTAGTAATAACACTTAAAATAATTTTCTTTTACCTCCAAGAAAAGGAAAATTACCTCCTTTGAGCCATGTTTAAGTGATATTAAACTACTTCTCAGGGGAATCAGTATCTCAATGTTTGAAGTTCAAAGGCAAACAGGCTTTTAAAAATAAGTTTTTTTAGAAAGTATTTTATGTTGTAAAGTTCATGGGGATATTAAATGCAACAATAGAAAAAATTAGAAGTCTGAAAACTTGTTTGGGATATACATACATACAAACATATATACATATACTTGATTTTATGTGAAATAACAAGTGATAATACAACTTGCTTCTAAAACCTCTAGTTTTGTAGCAAAGTTAGCCTAAGGATGGGCTGTTAAGCAAGTGTTTTCATTGTGAGACCAGAAAGTGATGGAATACTGCTCCCCTGTGGTCACAGACAATGAATCTTGACCTTTGATCCACTCTACTAGAGCCTCTAAAATCTATTTAAGAAGTAAATTGGTGGAAACTTTGCTGATACATTCACCTGGTTGTGTCTTTTAGAATAAGTAATTTTCCAAGAGTCTTCTCTAACTAAAAAAAGAAGACATAGCTTGCTTTTGTGAATTAGTTAATTATATATATGTATATATATACATATATATATATATATATAAGCTAAAGATCTGATGAAATTGTTTCAATTATCTTCAGGCAGAAAAAGATATAATAAGGACCATTTGGCTTAGATAGTTGCTAGTTCAACATATGCCAAGAGTAATGCACTTAGTTTTTGGCATGCCAGGCATTCAATTATAGACATTTTTCTCTTTCTCACACCCCTGTGAATTTTAATTTTTTTATTAGCTGGGAAACTTGGAAAGTCACTCAATCGTTCCTGACTTTAAATTCTTCACCTATGAAAGTGTGGGGTTTTCTAGTGAATTGTAGGCTAATTCTGACACCACATTTAATGTGGAAAAAATGTTCATATGGTGTTAAGTGACTTAAGAGTAGAAACCTTATATGTAAGGTTGTTGGAATTTTATTGTAAAATATAGTTTACATTTTATTTTTTTTGTGCTAGTAGAAGGCTTGAATTCAGGCCTTATGCCCTAGTTTGACTTTGTTGTTTATGACTGGTATTCCACCACTTGTACCATGCAGCCACACTGGTGTTTTGCAGGTTAATTGGAGATGAGTCTTGTTAACGTTTCTGACCAGGTGGGTTTGAGCCATGATCCTCATCTCTCAGCCTCCTGAGTAGCTGGAATCACAGGCATGAGCCTCAGCATATTGTTGGAAAATTTAAAAAGCAAACAAACAATGTAGCACCAGTCACATTTCCTTATTTGATTGACACCTTTTCTATTAATTACGTCATCACTTAACACTAGTTTACTTTGTTTTGTACCCATCCTGGGGCTTGGACTCAGGGCCTGAGCACTGTCCCTAGCTTCTTTTTTGCTCAAGGCTAGCATTCTACCACTTGAGCCACAGTGCCACGTCTTGCTTTTTCTATATAGGTGGTGCTGGGGAATCGAACCCAGGGCTTCATGTACAGGAGGCAAACACTTTACCACTAGGCCACATTCCCAGGCCCTAATTTACCTTTTACTAAAAGAAATGTAATAGTACACACACAATATATCTATATCTATATTATCCTGTATGGACTATTAATATCCTTTCTCAAAAGTGCTTGGTAATGGGGCTGGGGATATAGCCTAGTGGCAAGAGTGCCTGCCTCGGATACACGAGGCCCTAGGTTCGATTCCCCAGCACCACATATACAGAAAACAGCCAGAAGTGGCTCTGTGGCTCAAGTGGCAGAGTGCTAGCCTTGAGCAGGAAGAAGCCAGGGACAGTGCTCAGGCCCTGAGTCCAAGGCCCAGGACTGGCCAAAATAAATAAATAAATAAATAAGTGCTTGGTAAATATACAAACAATTACAAAGCAGGGCAATGTTGATCAATTTCTAACCAATCCCTGTCTCACATAAATTCTAAACCATTGTTGTGATCTGTATGCTTACAAAAAGCAGAGGTTGAAGAACTGTTTAGTCTATACTCCACGAGCTCCAAGATCTAACTTTCCACATCAGAAAGCCTGAGAGAGAACAAAAAGTCAGATTACTTTCTTACTATGTATTGACTAAGAGTCTAAATGCTGTGGCAATGTACCTTTTTCTCATCCCCAACTCAACTGCTCATCCCTTCTGAAACACTATTAAATAGATCTGAGCTGCAAAAAGTCTTAGAAAGATTCGTGATGTGCACTTCATGTTCTCACTAGTTTCTTCTTTTCTATTTCTGATAGCTACTTTTACATTTCACAACAGTTAAGTTCTAGGTTCCAATCAATAGTTTGGGTTGCTAATACATATTAACAAATATCACTTAGAACCCTGAAATTGTCTGAAAGCAATCCAAACTCCAAATCCCTGTCAATGTTTCTCCCTATTTGGTTCCCTCTCTCTCCCTCTCTGGTGTGTGTGTGTGTGTGTGTGTGTGTGTGTGTGTGTGTGTGTGTGTGTGTGTGTGTGTGAGTGTGCCATTCCTGGAGCTTGAATTCAGGTCCTGGCTATGTTCCTGAGCCTATTTTTCTTCTTCATGGCTAGTGATCTACCACGTCAGCCACAGCTCCACTTCGGGCTTTCTGGTGTTTGACTGGAGATAAGAGACTCATAGACTCTCCTGCCCAGGCTGGCTTCTAAACTCAATCCTCAGATCTCAGCACCCTGAGTAGCTAGGATTACAGGCATGAGCCACCAGCACCTGGCTTATATTTGGTTCTTGAAGTTCACATTAAGTTTTCAGCTGATGACATGGAACAAAGGCATTCGTGCCCTTCAATCTACACGATGTGTAAAATGACTTAATGTAACTTGTGGGAAGAAATGAGAGGGATAAAAAGGGAGAAAGTGAAGGAAAGGTTGATGTTGTCCATAAAAAGAAATACATTCATTATCTGACTTATAAAATGGTAACTCCTCTGCACACCTTAATAACCACAATAAGATTATTATTTAAAAATATGCCATTGGCATGTAGCTGGCTGGGGAGATAACCTTGGAGAAGCACCTGCCTGGTATGATCTACTAATCCCATTCTGTTCTCCTACTTATGGCTACCTACTTAAAGTATTGAAACTCCTGCACTTAGTTGATGACCTAAGTTCCTTGTTGAACAGGGATATGAGCAAGAGATGAGAATAGAAAATAGACAAGGACCCAGAAGCTATATTTTATACCATGAAGTCAAATTCTTAATTTCATGTCTGGGATTTTGTTGTGTAGTGATTGGAAAAGAAGGTCAATTATTTATATATATGTATATATATATATATGTAGAGAGAGAGGATATATATATACACATATATACACACACACACACACATATATATATACAAAAATCTCTAATTGGCTTCTCTCAGAGTCAGTCTACATAGAATCTGCTAGTAAACATTTGAATCCCAAAATTACTTGCTTTAATTGTATTATTAAAAGTCTCTAGTTGAATTGATTTCCTTTTATCATTATTTAATTATCTCTCATTTTTTCTAGTTGTTGACCTAGAGTGTATTTTATCAGATATATGTCTAATTTCACCCATTCCCTTTGCTTCTCATTTTCATGACATGTCTTTTTGCATTCTTTCAGTTCATGTGTATGTCCTGATGGTGGGGCACTAGCATTAGTTGGTTGCTGCTCTCTTCCCTATGTTTGTCTATTCTGACTTTTAATTAGAGAATCGAATCCTCTACATTCAGGGTAGTTATTGATAGCTAACTATGACTGCCATTTTAGTTTAGTCATTTTTTTCTCTAGTAGTAAGTTTTCATAACTTGTTTTGTAAAAAAAATAGCTATTTTGAATTTTTGCTTTGTGGTTATGATTAGCTTACAAAAACTTAAGAGATTAATTTTTTTTTCTTTTTTTTTTGGCCAGTCCTGGGCTTGGACTCAGGGCCTGAGCACTGTCCCTGGCTTCTTTTTGCTCAAGGCTAGCACTCTGCCACTTGAGCCACAGCGCCACTTCTGGCCATTTTTTGTATATGTGGTGCTGGGGAATTGAACCCAGGGCCTCATGTATACGAGGCAAGCACTCTTGCCACTAGGCCATATCCCCAGCCCCAAGAGATTAATTTTTGAAGGATAATATTTTAGTATAATGGGGTTAAATTAGAACAAAATAGGAAAAAGAAGTATTTCCAAATCCCTGTAGAGGATGATCTCCTCCTCCTCCTCCTCCTCCTCCTCCTCCTCCTCCTCCTCCTCCTCCTCCTCCTCCTCCTCCTCCTCCTCCCTCTTCCCTCCTCCCTCCTCCCTCCTCCCTCCTCCCTCCTCCCTCCTCCTCCTCTTCCTCCTCCTCCTCCATTGGGATTTCCTGAGACTCTTTTCTCTTATCACAAAATTATCCTTGTTTATTAGAGAAACTTTAGAAAGTAAAGTATCAAGCAAGAAAAATCATGCCAGATCACAGATTGTATGTTTTTTATTTTCCACTTTTAAAAATTGCATGTGAATAATTAGAAATGTTTTAAGCACATATAAGTAACATTCAGAATTTTAGCTAGCTCTTGGGATATAACCAAGAAAAGGTTTTGAGGAAATCGTTTTATGTGACTGTGTAACTTCAAAATGTAAAGATGATTTTGTTTTAATGTATCCATCACATTTTATTAGACAGTTAAGAGATATTTAATTTAAAAGTATGAATTATCCATGATAAACATCCTTATATATATAAATATTTTTCCTCATTTCAGGTATAAAACATAGACAATTATAGGTCCTTGTCTAAAAAATATTCTCATCTTTTTTGGTATTTTTTTCCTATATTGCTCATTTGAACCTGCCTTATTTTAATCTTGGACATATTCATTTTAGTTCATGTATTTTACATGTACTTTAGGTCAGGAAATAAATTTTATGTATTCAATAATAGAGAGTAAGAAACCAAACAGAAATAAATCTTGTATTTTTTCCAGGGCAAGCACTGGTTTAAGAAAGTGATGAGACTACTAGGACTTACAATCATGTATTGTGCTGTGATTACTTAAAGAAACAGCAGATAGTCAATAAGATAATTGTACAAACAACACTAATAATCCCTATAGTTTAAATCATTAAAAATATGATACGTATTATTGTCCTGAGTCTACTCTTGAGGGTTATCTTGATTAGATGTATATTTAACATTAGTTACAGTAGAATTCGTTAGTAACTTAACACAAATTGGGTGGGAAGCTTTCTAAATATACTCATCTATGAGAATGTGCTTCTTTATTTGAAGGAGAAAATTCTAGGTGGATGAAGAAGCCCATGTCCCACAGTTTATTCTCTTTTGAGAAAAAAAATCATTATAATGTGAGTGTTTTTCTTTTCTTTTTCTTTGTCGTTCAGATAATGCATGCTAGGTTTAGAAAGTCTGAGAAATAAAGTTAGGAGTTAAAAGAAAAGAACAAAACCTCACACAAATAATTCCCTTACTCTGACAAAAAGACTGCATGCTAACACTTCCTAAATATTTCCTAAATATTTTTCTATGGCATTACACAAATCCAAAGGTTCACTTGTCAACTTTGTAATTATTTTTAACTCAATGGTATTTATTGAAAGCCTCCTCTATGCAAAGTACAGCTTGTGTTGTGCTATGAAATACTTTCATAAACAGTTTTAGTCATCAATAACCAAATACATTCCAGTCATAAAGTAGACTCAAAACTTGTGTTTAAACTCTCAAATGTATATGTTTTTGTATTAGTTGCCATGGAAAAGACCAACTCATGTTATTAAGTAACTTGCACAATGCTATTTTTGGTAGTTGTATTTGTCCTGCTAGTGATAAGAGAGCACAAATTCATTACCCTGTATTTTGAATTCTTGTTTTGCAAGACTATGACATTTAACACCAGAGACTGCAAAGACATACCCAAAGTAAATCCTTTTGAATGTAAGTTAGCAAATTACAGAATTCTAAACCCTCAGCCGAGGGCTTTTCTCTTTATAGATTGAGATGTTCTTCATCTTCAATTTTGTACAGAGGAAGGTTTTAAAACTGTAAAGCACATGCTGCCTTCTCTCATATTTGATAATCACCTTGATCTTTCTTATAATTCAGAGTAAGAGGACAGAAGAATTAAGACTAAAGAATTAATTTTCCTTAAATTCAAGAATTTAAAGCTGTGTCTTAACCCATGCCTAAGTTTATTCTTTCATCCTGATTCAATGTCTAGATTCCAAGGACAAAGAATCACAAAATCATGGCTGATACAGTGGGGTAGGGAACTGGCTGATCTTTTGGGAAATTAAGGACCAAAGTAGCCAAGGCAACTGTTCAAGATCATACAACTTGTATGTGGTGGGGAGCAGTCTAGATTGTAGCTCTTCTGATTGGAAATCATGGGCAACTTCCCACATTTTCCAATAAAATTTGGAAGGGATTTTTTTTAACCTCACTTGAAATTATTTCATCATGTCTACATGACATTTTTATTAGAGTTTAGGTTCAAATAAACAGCTTTTTTTTTAAATTTTAAGTTCCTATGTTATTAGAAAACTTGTGATCCAAAAGTAATTCTGCTAGTAAATATTAACATGACTTTTGTTACAAAATTTAGACTCAAATATAAAGATTTCTTGGCATACCGTGGTACACTGATCTCTAAAATTACAATCTTAAAAGATCACAGTAGGGCTGGGGATATGGCCTAGTGGCAAGAGTGCCTGCCTCATATACTTGAGGCCCTGGGTTCGATTCCCCAGCACCACATATACAGAAAATGGCCAGAAGTGGTGCTGTGGCTCAAGTGGCAGAGTGCTAGCCTTGAGAGGGAAGAAGACAGGGACAGTGCTCAGGCCCAGAGTCCAAGCTCCAGGACTGGTCAAAAAAAAAAAAAAAAAAAAAAAGATCACAGTATAACAGCTTTTAGTTTCCTCAAGCTGGCCAGAAATTTGGGCCAATAACAATGGAATCATGGCTTATAAATCCTGTATGTTATACAACCTTTTGACATTGTTTTGCTCATTGGATATTGGCAATGAATCTAGAAGCTAGCTCATTGTGTGTTAGTAAGGATTAGATGAAGAAATATACACAGAAAAGATAGGACAAAAATGCACAGAAATGTTTACTATTTCTTTCTCTTTTTTTTTTGCCAGTCCTGGGCCTTGGAGTCAGGGCCTGAGCACTATCCCTGGCTTCTTTTTGCTCAAGGCTAGCACTCTGCCACTTGAGCCACAGCGCCACTTCTGGCCTTTTTCTATATATGTGGTGCTGGGGAATCGAACCCAGGGGGTTTCATGTACATGAGGCAAGCACTTTTGCCACTAGGCCATATTCCCAGCCCAATGTTTACTATTTCTAATGTTTACTATTAGTTTGTTGGTTTTATGATTAGTATTACTGTGAGCTAAAGCCTAATTATTAACATTTCTGAGTGTTATAGAATATATAGATGAAAATAGTATATAAATTGGCTATATATTTTAGGAATATTTTATATAAAATCATTTTAAATTATAGTATATTTTCTCTTATGAAAGTATTCTTAAATCATAGCTATGAGATTTTAAAATGGAATAATAACTCCTTAAAAATAAACTTGCAAACTTTTTTATATTGGAGTCACAATTTTCTATCCTGCAGAATTTTTTAAATGATTTAGTAACTGAGTATGATGTTAGTTTAAGAGGATTTCAAGGTGGAGTGTGGATCTCTGCTTTATGCAATGTGGAGGGAGAGATAGGAGAAAGATTTTTTTTTTTTTTGTATTGGTCTGCCCACCTCCTACCCTTACAGATTAGAAAAGCTTAGTGAAACAGTTGACAAGAGTCTTCAGAATTTACAGGAAGACCTTTGGAGGGAAGAATTGGAGGGAAGAATTTTATTTTGTCTAAAGCTGGGGAAGAATGGTAAGAACAACACTTAGAGACATAGATAATATGCTCCCTGCCTTTATACTGGGGAATGGTCTTAAGTTATTTAAAAGTGATTGGTGAAGTGGCATAGATAGGTACTCCACCCTTGGTATGGCCTTGGTATGCTAATCCTTAAAAATGCTGTTCTGATGTTTTTGAGGAGAGGAGGTTGCTTTGTGTTATACTTCTAGATTTTTTGGAGGTAAGCAATATATGAGCGTCTCCAGGAAACTAAGATTGGGCAATGTGGAGAAATAAAATGTTGTCTTTCATCTTCTCTAAGCCTAGTGCCTAAAGGAGCTCAGAAGAAAGAGGCCGAGTCAGAGGAAAGTGCAGGCAGGTGAATCCCTCCCTGCAGTAGAAGCCTGAAAATCCCACAAACTATGCCACAAACTTTCAATACTTATCAGGTCCAGATAGCCCAATGCTAGATTTAGTCAAGTGAAAACTTTCCTTCTCTTTGACAATTAAAAAAAAAAAACCAACAAACACCCACCACAACTTTTCTGTCTTTTTCTCTTTTGCTTTTTGTTCTATTTTGTTTGAGATGGGAGTCTATCTATGAAGTACAGGCTGGCCTGGAATTTAAGATTTATCAGTTACAATATTGGAAATACAGGCTGGACCCTCCCTGTCCTGCTCTCTCCTTTGCTCTGATCTTTCTCTCTCTCCCTCTCTTTCTGTTTCATCTCCAAGTCAGAAACTGTAGCTAGCAAGCTGGAGGAGAAATACATGACAAGATGATTAAAATCATTGTCCACTTTGATGTGCATGTGAAAGAGAAATTATATTTTTTGTTTATATAATTGTACTAGAATTAATTAATGTTTCAGAAAAAAATCTTTTAATATTGGAAAGTCATGAAACTTGCCCTGAATTTTATTTGGGGGAGGAAAGGAAGAGCCAGCATCAGAGTAAAATTAAATGGGCAATTTATATAATTCAGGGTTATTTCCCTTATACTCTACTTCCTGTACATAATGATTTAGGAGACACTTCTAGTTCAGGTTATACTTTTCTTATTTTCATATCTTTATGTTTGGATGGCTAGGTAGTTGGAACTTTGCTCTAGACAGATTTGTCCATACCTATTCTCTATGACTATGGAACATCAGAGAAGTGAAACACCTCAGATATATGTGGAGTTGCATATGGCTTTTAAAAGCACTGAAATGTTTTCTCCTACCACTGGCCTTGCAGATGGTATATTTCAGATATCAGGAAGATAAAAATTAAAATAATCTTATTTAAAAGCATGTTTGATTTGATAAAATATTATGGAAACATTAATTACCAAAGGAAAGAAAATTCTCTTTTCAAGTAACTACCTGAGCAGATGTTAAAAATGAAATTAAATATATTTATTTTGTAGACTGAATATTCTATAGGATTTTCTCTACTGATTAGAAAATAATCCTTTACCAGAGGAGAAAGCTACCTCCAAATTTTGACTTATTTATTTGTGGTATATGGATTTTAGAGAAGAAAACACTAAAAGATTATTAATGATTATAAAATATTTTAACTTTCATTAAGGATTGAAATAAATACAGTAGTGTCTCCTTTGACTTAAATACAACTTTAAAAAGTTAGTCATGTTTACCACTATTAAAAAAGTAGACTGTCCAGCTTGTAGTCTGGCTAAGTTCGCCCTCATGACACTGATAGTACACTAAGAACAAGAAAAAAAGTGTGTGGGGGGGGGGTGGAAATTGGAAGGGAAAGAGGGAGTGGGGCCGAAGGAGAGGGAGGTTATATAGGCTTTTAGCCCTGGGTCTGTTATGAGTTAAGGAAGAATGGAGGAACTTGTCTTCTGGAAATAGCTGTGATCACACATGGGGATTATGGGAGCTTGTAGTAGGTGAAAATGGGGGGAGAACATCCAGCATTCTACTAGATTTGATCAGTATGCCCGGTCCACAAGTTGGTAATTCAAGTCCTGGTTATCGAGTGCTGTAGCCTTATAGCTCTGCAAGGCTGATGTGTAGACAGCCAACAGTCAGCACAAACACACCTGATGCTCTGCCTTCAGGGTCACTGAAGAGGGTCTTAAGTTGAAAAGAGAGATATTTTCTCATAGGCAACATTGCTTATATAACCAGAGTATATCTCAAAATTACAAAGGTGTGCCATCACAGAATATAAAACGCAAGAGGGGACGTGCCGTAGTTTGACACAGATAAGCTCTTTCTATAAGGCCATAAGTTGAATATTAATACAAAAACAAAAATGTACAGTTATAGAGATTTAATATTCTTTGAAAATAAAGAATATCTTATTTTTAGTAAAAAAAGTCATGAAATAATATGGTTTCAAAACCTTTAAAATGTGCAAATTATGAACAAAAATAATGTTGAGAATTGGATTATGCATAACAAATCCTAGTATTATGGTTAATAGAATTGGTTGTAAATAGAATGTACTATGCATAGCAATAATCTGACAAACCTAATAAAAGGATCCTGTTACATATTTAATATTAATCATATGTTACTATTATTCATATTGGTACCTAGATTTGTTTAAGGTAGAAAAGTATATATACAAGTGAAAAGCACAGTTGGTGGAGTAAAAGAAATTCCCTTACTAGGAAAATAGCAATATAGGATAGGATAGGACAATTTGTTCTAATAGCATAATTTATATGCATCTAACACTAGTTTGCTATTTGGTGCAGCATATATTCTTCAAAGGAAATTATCTATACTGACACAACAGAATTACAGATAATTCCTAACAACCAATATCTATGAATAGTTTTATGAGTTTTGTTTTCCTTTGGACAAAAGTTAAGGTTATATATTCTAGACTGGATTAATGTCATTTCAAGAAAACAAACAAATAATGAGGTAGGTTGGCAGAATGCTCTTTTTTTTTCACACTCTAGTCTAGAAGTCTTGCTATATTTCTAACGATCTCTAGAGACCAAGGCTCATTTCTGAATAGCTTGTTCTCTGCCAGTGTCTGAATCATCAATTAAATTTCTTCATCTCCAAGAACTGAAAATCCCACCTGCTTTTTCACATTTTAAGATTATCTTTGACAGTGGTGACAATCTCTCAGGCTTTAGATACTGATTCTATTTTCAGAGGACAAGTTTAAGTTTGACATGATAACCCACCATAGGATCAACACAGTAGGACCACCTGCAAAACTGAAAAGAGGCATTTCTTTTTCTTCTTTTGTTAAGAGAAAACTATCTAAAGAGTTGCACATTTTGCATGTTTTACGTCTGAGATGGCTATGATTCCCACGACACTGTGAGCTCAGTGAATGAGTCTTAGTAGATTTCACGCGAAGTTCCTACCTGGACCAAGCTATATCCTGTGCGTTGGACCAGTGCGCGGAGGGCCGCTTCCTTCTGGGTGCCGCTCAATCCATCCCCGGATTTGTGATTTGATTCCATTGAGAGTGATTATCAGCAAAAAATCAGGTTAATTAGGGTTGCTCACTGAAACCAAATTTAAGATAAATTAAGTAAATTACTGATGCCAAGTGCAAACTACTCCTGTTCATAAAGGCCATTTTTAGGGAGGAAAACATTCTCTATAAATGAGCCGTTAAGATTGGAGCAACCAATAGTCACAGTACAACGCAATCCTAAGAACAAGACCAAACAAATAAAACCAAGCCAAACGAAAATCCCAAGTTGTTAAAATAAATAAACAAAAAATGTTGAATTTAGTTGAAATTTGGAAGTTAGCAACAAATAGTACTTGTAATCCAGTTAGAATGCTGATCAGGAAGTCTTAATTCAATTACTTCAGGATGTCACCAAATGTTTGTATAAATTGGTTCATGCCAATTTAAAAAACATGAAGGTGGTCCCTACAAATATAGGAAGAAGGGATGATTACTAAACCAAACTAATTAGATAGAGCATCACAAATTTCAAAGATTGAGCTTCATTTTTCTGTTCTATGTTACCCACAACGTTTATCTTCCCACTCATCTTCCCGAGAATAATTTCTAGCACAGTGTGTTGTAAACAACAACATGTGAAACAAATGTGATATAAATGTTCACAAAACAAGAGTAATAGATTGGAAAAGTTTACTAAACCTGGGCTATGTATCACTCAATGCCACCTGTAAACTCTGTACCATCTGGGAAAGAATGAAAATATTCACAGGTCCATATTGGTGTACAGAGCTATACATTCAGAAAAATAACATTTTGTTATATCTTCTGTTGGAAAAATAAACGTGATTTGAACCTCACTCCAAATGTGGTGTTTGCTCAAATTCACAGGTTCTCAGGACAAGGATCATAGCTATTTTGAAGCTAGGGCTCTGGTAAGGTGATGCCTGGAATGCCTCTGTATGCTGGGATGAATGTTATTAGGCTGGGTTAGAATAGGAGCTACTCAGAAACTATGAGCTGCTCAGGACAGAGGGAATGGCTTTGCTAGTGGAGTTGACCAAATACAAGCCTATTGGTATTTGACCAATGATCCTTTTGAAAGTTTTCTAATAAATGTATTAGATTCTTTATATTACTTCTATTATCATTTAAAGAATAAGAATTAAGTGATCACTAATAAAGTAGGAAACTTGGTAAAGAAAAAGCAAGTGAAAAAATGTGAACTGATAATTTCATAAACATGCAGTGAATGGTATTTTACTGTAAGTGATAGAATAGTGATAAATATTACTTATAGAAATGACAATATTATCATGATAATCATGATATTCACCATGGTTATTAATAGCACTGTTAGTAATAGTCAGTAGATACAGTAGATATTCTAGTTTTGATGTGATTGAAGAATAATATTCCAATGTATTTGTTAACTATCATTCAAACCTAATATTTTCAATGTGACTTAGTCACCAAGAGGAAAAATGTAAGGTGCCAGAAGGGAGAATATCCATCAGCTGACACAGGGATGGATCAAGTCATCTTCTGCATACAACATGGCCCTGTTGCCTCTGATTTATCTGATAATTCTTGCTTACTTTTTGATCACATATGACTTAACTTTGAAGTTATTCGGAAGAGCCAAATAACATCTGAATGTAGTTTGAAGTCTTTGAAACTAGGACAAAAAATAAAATTTAGAATTTGCTGTAGGAGATCTTTTAGGGACTGAAGGTTACTCAGTGGTCAAGCTCTTGACTACAGGAGTAAGGCCTTAAGTCCCATCCCAGCACAACAAAACAATGAAATGACAACTATGTAAAACACAAAGCAGATTCGTGATCTTCATTTCTTATTTCTTAAAAGCCATACCCTCTCCCAATATTGACAGAATCTAGTGGGTGAATTTGAATTCCAGATAAATATTTTTTAAGCAGGTTGAACTTTTGTTTGAGTCAGTTTGAAATGAAGATTTTGTAATATATTGCCTAATTTAGCACATTATTAATTCTTCAGATCATAGACTAGAACATTTTGAAAAAATAATTTCCCATGTAATTGATTATGACAATAGAATCAAAACCAAGCACTCATAAATGTTGATTACTTCTTAATCAAAATAATGGTATATACTATCTGCCAAGGTCTCTCAAAACATTGAAAATATAGTAGAAGGTGGGTGAGATGGTTGAGAAGTAAAGAAAGTGTTGAGCAACCAGTGCATGCTTCTGTTAGGTAGAATAAGGCTTGCATAAGAGTACAGACATAGGGACTAGAATTCATGGAACTACAATTTGTCCCTCACTGGATTCTCTAGAGAAGTTTTTTAAACCCTCTTGTCTCAGCATCCTCAACTGAGGCAGGATTCACTTTCTTTTAAGGACAGGATCCTAGGTACATGCCCTGACACTCAGCTCAAGCATGCTCCTTTATAACTCCTGGCTTGTTGATTGGAATGCCTTTTCCTTCCCATGTCTCTTGACTTGCCTGCTTTGGCTTTACCTTTCCTTCCAGCTTTTTTTTTTTTTTTTTTTTTTTGCCAGTCCTGGGGCTTGGACTCAGGGCCTGAGCACTGTCCCTGGCTTCTTTTTGCTCAAGGCTAGCACTCTGCCACTTGAGCCACAGCGCCACTTCTGGCCATTTTCTGTATATGTGGTGCTGGGGAATCGAACCCAGGGCCTCATGTATATGAGGCAGGCACTCTTGCCACTAGGCCATATCCCCAACCCCTCCTTCCAGCTTTTATTGAAATGTTTGTTCTGTGTACTTTTTTTTCCCCCACAACCTCCATGGGTAACAATGAGGGCTGCCTGCACAAATCCTGTACATATCTACATTGTTGTTACACACAGCACTGTAATTATTTGCTTCTGAGTCTGTCTTTCTCACTAAGCTCTCAATTTGTTAAGCATGGAGACTGTCTGGTACTCATGGTTGTTTGCCCAAAAGGTATAACTTGCGATTCTCATGCTAACTTCTCAATAGATATTTGTGGAATAACTGAAAAATGTTGACTAGCAATTTGAAGGATTTGAATGATCTCTCAATGAAAAGTAAAACTAACCTGAACCAAATACCTTATGTTTATTATTTCTCTCTTATTTCAGTCACTTCCTGAAAGCTCTATTCTAGAAGAAACAGTCATTATGTGACCAACTGATTTATATGGTTTCTCTGCATTTATGCCTTCTCCATCACATTTATGAAAGAGATGAGGAAAAAAATCTTAAATGCAACATATTTGAAAACGAATTGATATTTTGAAATAATTCTTTGGTTAAAAAGTCACCTTTTTTTCCCTTATATGTGCCTGACTTACTTTATATTTGCAAATGTTAGTGCCCATTTACTCAAGAAAGAATTAGAGGTCAGGGTAGGATAGAATGAAGCTCACACTCCCTTGTTTGGCTGCACTGCTCAATAGAGTTCATCCAGAGTTCACTGTTGGGCAAGGTCAGAACAGCAGTTCATGACCCCAACAGCCTATGGTATCAGTGAGATTTGGTTCAGAGAAGGTGGCATGGGTAAGAAGATGAGAAGGAAGTTAGAAGAAAGGAGAAGGGATGAGAGGCAAAAGGTCTATCTTTTTCAAATTTGTATTGAATCTGGTGAGTATTATCTGATACTCCATAATTATAACTGTTCTGGAAAGAAAAAATGAATTTATTTTGTACATAAAAATTGTTCCCACATGGAGAACCAAGTTGGGAAGGAAAGCCAGAGGAGTTTGCATTGAGATTTGTGATTTGGATTTGCCAGAAGTTGTGGGAATGTTGGAGGGTTTTGTTGTCCAGGTATGATATATATATATATATGTATATATATATATATATACATATATATATATATATTGGCAACTGGAAAACACAAAGTGAAGGAACAAACTTTATTTTTTTTAAGGTCTAACAAGATGATAAACAGAGAAAGATGTCAGTAAGACAGACATAAGAAAAGCACATTTAAAGACTCTGGAAAGAATAGCTTGGTAAGGCTAGGACAAAAATTGAATAGGGAGAAAAACTGTTCCAGGGTGATAGGCAATGGAGAGGTGTTCTTATGTAACTGAGTGGGAGCTTCTGGGCCAGTGGTAGTAATGTCCAGGGGACATATCACATTGAAATGTTTTCATTTGGTATTGGGTATCTCTAAGTCAAATCCTGTATTTCTTTAATGCCTTTATTGTACATTGACATCTCATGATATAGGTGAGACATAGCCCTTATGCAACATGTAAACAGTGCAAGAGGATTTAATATGAATTTTAGTCAGCTCTTGTACTGAAATTGGGAAGGTGTGTACAATTGATCTCAGGTTTCTTTTGGAAATGGATGAATGAATTAGCCCTTTATTTGGGCTTTTATCATGAAGCAAAGAAAAATTAACATAGAACACACACATATCAATTCCTACAGTAGCTATAGTGATGTCACACAAAGTCTCAATATGTGACATCTTATTTTTTTAAAATAAAAACCATCAGAAACAATTAACCAGAAACCAGAATCCCCTCTATTGTTAGTAAGGCATTAAAAACAAATTATTACAAAATTTGTAATGAAATTTGCATTCGTTTCTGCTATGTCAATTTGGGACCAGACAAGTCGTAAGAAGAATTAAAGTATTTCATAGTGAATATATTAAATTTATTTATAATTATTAAAAGAATCCTCCATTTTAGGGAAGGAGTGTATTGCATTTAAATTTCCATGACTTTAACTTTTCTGAGACTTGGTACCCTACTTTTTTAAAGCATATGAACATTGATACTTGAGTATGGGGTTTATATTTTTAACATTAAATCAAATTTTTGTTTTAAAAATAATGAATTCTTCTCAGGTCACCTGTAGAAGAATACCTCCTTGTATTGGCAAAGAGCATCTGTCAGTGAACATGTAACACAATTCATACTCAATATTGAAACAGTGCAATTATTCATTCTCATTTAGAACAAATAAATCAACCATGTGAAACTATTACAGAAAATAAAATTTGCTGTATGTATTATATTTGCTGCAAAGGCAAATATAAATATTCTCTAGAAGAAAAGTCAAAAAATGTGAGAGGAAAATATTAAGAAAATAGAATCTTCTACTGAAGATGGCAAGATGTCAAAAACTTATGTGGAGAAAATGGTAAAATTCTACTGAAAGACCAAAAGAGCTTGTTATCTTATTATTATAAAGATGTCTATTTTTCCTAACTTATAATTTTAGCATGATTATTGTTAAAACCCTAATAAAATTTTTTTGACATTTGAAAATTTGTTTCTATGATTCATCTGGCAGTACAATATTCAGTAAAGTATTGATATCATAAAGTATGTAAACAAAGTATAAACAAAGTTAAAAATAAAACAAATGTAGGAATAGTCAATAGGTGAATGGAATGAAAGACAAAGCCTTGGCCCATAGTTTTGTTTACAATGGGATTTGCAAATAGCAGTGTCATAAGCAATTTGCAAGATACAGTTGACATATCACCTAATAACCCATGCCCCAATTTTAAGTATAAGAGATAATATTTAAACAACATTGTATGACCACTAGAAGAAAGCACAGCAGAATAATTCACTCAACTTATGAGGGCTTCCAAACTAACAAGTAAAGAGCCCTAAGGGACAAAGTCTAACAAGTTTATCTACATAAAAATTATGCCTACTGTATTGTCAAAATTACATTACAAAGGGGCTACAGACTAATATCTGTAATATACAAAGAGTATTTTAAACTCAATAATAAAGTGACCCAAGGGACAAACAGTGAACTTAACAAATAAAGATAGCTCATAAACTTATTATTTTCCTGATACAAGGTAAAATACAGGAAAATACAAGCTAAAACAAAAAAACAGATAAGGGGTTTATTATTAACCTATTATATGGCAACATTTTAAAAGTTTGCAAGTAAGAATAATAAAATAGCCAACACTTATTAAACACATATTGTATGCTATGTTTCAAAATCTTTAAATATGATTCCCTTTATCCTCATAAAGGATTTGAGTTGAGTGTGGGGTGAACAATGAAAGGGCTAATAGATCAAGATTCATTGTACCCACAGACTGACGTGATGAATTGAAACCCCTCTGTCCAACTATGTAATAATAAAAAAAAATACTGGCTGAGGTAGGTATTATCATTATTTTGACATAGGTAATAAATCATGGTACAGAAATGTAAGTTAATGTGGCCAAGATCACATAGGTAGTAAGTGACAGACAGATATCTAAATGTCTGGATCCTGTGGACCCGGTTGTGTTCTGACTTTTCTGTTCTACAGCTTACTCTTTCTCAGTTTCCTATTTTTCCTTAAGAAAAAGCAGACAGGGGGTTTAGAGATTATAACAGCTACCTGGCTCCCTTAGTGTGTGGCTCTGACAATAATAAAGCTCATGGCTCATGGTGATGGTAAGCTATGAGTCTGCATTCTCTTTTACAGGAGCACAAGGTCATCGACAGCACTTTGTAACTTAGTCTCTGTACAAGAATGAAAATGAGCTATTATAGTAGCTCTTGGTTCACTTGGACCCAGATCTGATTCCCTTTGGATATAGTCCAAAGTGGGTACCTGTTCATTACTAGCTCTCTGTTGTTACATGCTGAATTATATCACACCCAAACATTAATCCTTATGATATGCTTTCCAAATGACACTTGATCACTTGACACAGGATCTAACTCAACTTTCCTATTTACTTTCAATCTTCTTTAGGGATGAAAATATTGGTTCCTACTTTCCATTGATCTCTAGTTCATCTAGATTGAAAGTTCAAGATGAAACATTTTCTGAGGTAGACCTGAGGTGGGTCACCAGAACAACAGGTGCTTCTCACAGCCCCAAACACAGCTGCTTTGGGAGGTGAGTGGTCCATCTCCATCTTCCAGTGTTTATATGATTCTCTTTTCATTCCATGCCATTTCTCTCTTCTATTCTTTATCCTTTCTCTGGCTTCCTTATAGATAGTCATGGCTACAGAAGTTTTTGTTACCTCTACTTTTTTTTTTTTTTTTTTTTTTTTTTTTGCCAGTCCTGGGGCTTGGACTCAGGGCCTGAGCACTGTCCCTGGCTTCTTTTTTGCTCAAGGCTAGCTAGCGCTCTGCCACTTGAGCCACAGCGCCACTTCTGGCCATTTTCTGTATATGTGGTGCTGGGGAATCGAACCCAGGGCCTCATGTATATGAGGCAGGCACTCTTGCCACTAGGCCATATCCCCAGCCCTGTTACCTCTACTTTTAAGAGAGTCACTCAGCTGTTCTTAGGAACAGTGGTGCTGATAGACACAAGTTTCTAAAAAACAATGACTGTTTTTGCAGAGGTGTGTTGGGTTATCAAAATAACTATTTGTTTCTATTTAAAATCCATCTATCATTTTATTTGGGGTCAAGTCCTGGCTCTAGGAAAATAAAATAGTAAAACCTAAGATACTGGGGGATTTTCATTGTAGTAAGAATATACAGAGAGCAAAAATTTAAATGATGTTAGGAGAAAAACAACATTGGAGCTCCTGTGTGAGAGTTTGCCAGAGACAAATAACCATATGTATAATAAAATTATGCATATATACTTTTATGATTAAATAATTTTGCATATATTTTATACATATGCATATATATGAGTATATAAGTATATGTAAAACTGGACTAAATCCAGACATTAAAATATATAAAGGGAAGAGGGACAGATTTTTCCCTTTATTTTTATTTAGTAATTACAATTTTTAGTGTGTCAGAATTAAGAATCACATATAAATTTATTTTAAAAATTTCCCAAAGTCTTAGGAAAGTTAAACATAGTTATCTGTCCAACAGATTATTATTCTCTTGCAAAATGACCCTGGCATCTAGAAATCTTTTTTTCACTTGAGATTAAGGTAATTTTAGACAAAGCAATTTATTTTCATTTGAAACTATGCTTTAAATTTGATATCTATGGCCCAGTAGTAACACTTCTGCTTTTTAGCGTATTCTCATTAAATAGGCGTTACAGAGACACATTTTATGTGCTTCAAAAGATATTTCACCATTGCTTAAAATGCCATTTAGAGTCAACAAGAATCCTTTTAAACCCCTCAGATTGAGCTTGAAATGTGTAACTTACAAAGACACAGGGAAGCATTAACCTATGCATATCCCTTCAAAACAGGACTTTGAAATTTAACTGCCAGTGTTCTTAAATTTTAGGAAGCAACATTCACTCCATGTAGTCTTGTTTGCCTCTATTTCTGTGATACCTTCAAAATTTTTACAGAAGCTGTGTCTGTAGTTCGAGCAAATTTCTGAACTGTGACTTCAATAACTTGCTTTCTGGCCTTATTTTTAAACTATCAACACATTCTTTCCACTGGCGTCAAATAATCATTGAATGTTGGCCTTAGCAGTCCAGTGTCTGTATTTTTTAAAGATAAAGGCATAATACATTCATGTTTCCACCACAACACCTAGAAAAATCCTGAACTCAAATGGTATGTGTGAAGGATTCCACTCAATTCTGACAGTATATGTTAGCATAACAGCATCTTCCTCAAGGAAAAAGTCAAGATCCTGATCTAGTAAGGAAGGCACACCCATATGTCAATTAGTAGGGTTTGCCATGTACTTGTCCATAAAAAAAACATAGTGGTTGAATGGTATGGAGTGGAGATGGCCGCAAGATTCAATGACATGTAATGGACATAATAATGTGTGCTTCAATTTCTTGAGTTTTAGAACAAAGGTTTCAAGAATGGAGCCCAGCACAGAATAGCACATATTGTTCCATATAGACACTAGAGTCTCTTTGGCATCTTCATTCAGCCACTACTGACCCCAACGGTTCCCATGACAGTGCTGATGGTCCACTGTCCCCTCACCACTCACATTTAATTTTTTTTCTTTATGGGTCTGTTCTTCCAGAGCCCTCTGCCTCTGCCTGGGGGACTGATTTGGGACAGATCTATTTACTTTCTGCTTATATTTTCTATTATGCTAATAAACATCTTCTACTATGATCACTTGCATTTTCATCAGTTGTTTTGAGTATTGACTAATTATTTTTTATTTTAACTATGAAAATAAAGAAGTCTGAGAGATTTTCACTTTGGAGTGAAGATTCATCTTTTTTTCTGTTTTCCTTCATAATGACCCAGGTTCCATCAATTTGCTCTATACCAACTAAACCAGGTGGTCTGCCAGTGATAGATATCATTTCTGCTTTGGAAAAACTGCAACAGTTAGGGAGATGTAGCCTCAAAATTTCCCTACTAGCCAGTGATGAGGTGCAAGTTAATTTCTCACCTACTTTAATCTAGTCTCAAACCCACTGTTTACATTTGCCTTTGTTATCTCTCCCTCCCCCCGCCCCACACACATTTACTTCTATTGAAGCATTGTCTTGTCTACACAGAGATGTGATGATGAGAATTATGGCTATAATAACTCAGGTTGTTGCATACTCTTGTTATTGTCCTAAGAGCTCTGCATACAATAATTTCTAATCTACTTAACCATGGCTTTAACTGTTGAGGAATTAAGTTCTGAGAAAATCTTTGTTCAAAGTCACATGCTAGTAGGTGATGCAAGTAGGAATTAAGCCTAGAAATTCTGGGTCTAGAATCTATTACTTTAACAAAAAATCAGTTTCTATCTGTCATGCCAACACTACCTACCATTGGGCTGTAGGTATTGTAATTCTGAGTTATTGAATTATTTTAATAGTAAATGTTTGGCTATTTCTTGCTTCTTAAAGGAAAATTTCTGGAAACTATAAAATATTAAATGACCTAATTGTAATAGGGAGGTCAGATCTGGCCAGTGCCATCATTAACGGTGGAGGAACTTCAGGTTGACTCCAGCTCAGATAAGAGCAGAAGCCAACTCCATCTCTACTAAGCTCTCCCCCACCCTATCCAGGAAGCTCCCCTTTATTATGATAAGTTATGTAAATTGACCACCTGAGGCCTGGGAGCTTCAAGGGAACCTGTGCCCTCCTATGAGCAGTAGGCATATCCACCTGCATCATATGAGCCCCGCTAAATCCATGAGCCAATTCTAACTAGAATGATAGGTTGGTTCAAATAGATACTATGAGACAGACTGTAACTCTATTGGTCACCTGTGTGCGGCCTAGCGTGCTCTGTAAGTGCTGTATCCTCATTGGCCACCTGTGTGTGGCAAGTTTGACTGTGATGTTTGCCTTATAACCAGGCTGGAAGGCCACACATATGCGCAGTTCCAGCTCCCGAGTCTGGGCCCTGATCCTGCACTCGTGGTTGGCAGTTTGGCCGGTCGGTTCACTTTTTGTTCACTTTTTACTTCCCCAATAAATCGTCTTTTTGGCATCTTGTAGCTGGAGACTGTGTGGTGGACTCTTGGGGGAACCAAGAATCCCCTCCCTTGTGGGGGGGACCCCGTTCCATTGTAGCAAACCCCCACTCTACTTCACTAATGACATTATTTCCTGGGTGATTCTAGTTCAAGTCAATGCACCAATATTAAGTATTTGTTACAATGAGGAAGCAACATGGAGGGATCAAGGTTTGTCAATGTGATGCTTGATTGGCTTTAACAACAAATCAAAATAATTCAATGAGTTAACTTCTAAAAAAACAAATTCCTACTTTCCAGTCCCTCAAGTCACTCGTTTACTCTAGGCTGTCACCTTCCACGTCTTCTCTTTCATACCACACGAACTTACTTTTACTAGGCATCATTCCCACAGTTCTTTGCTAGACTTGTTAATCTGGTAAGACATTTTAGACTGCAGTGTCCCCATTGCTTATACATTGCATCCTAATAAGTTTGATTTATGACAAAGCAGCTTCTCGTTATACTCATCCTAGATGAATCACTGTTAGAGCTGGTATTTGGGAGTATCTGCGTTTCAATTTAAACTTGTAAAATAAGTTAGCCTAATATGGGATAGCCTCATGACATGGACTTAGCAGCCCAGTTATTCTTCCCTAGGGAGGAAGGCGATGGGAGGCGCTGTGTTCTTTTCCAACACTAAGCGTTTGGGTACATGGTAGCTGAATCTGTCGGGACAATTACTTTGTTTTTAGTGATACTCCATAGTGTTCCTGTTTCTATGTGTATGGTGTATGTATTTCACATGTGAGTTGATCCTAGCTGTCCCCCAGGTCACAAAATTGGTCTCCCTTAACCTGAGTGTCTGGTTGTGTTTTATCTGAATTTATCCAGAGAAAGGAGGAGGGTACTTAAGGAAAAAAGAATTCCTGTTCACCATGGGAAGTCTTATTTATCTTTCTCCTAGAATTTGCTTAGAGAATTGACTGAATTGGAGATGTGTGGGTTGGGAGGTGCTAGGACATAAGGGCCTACTAGAGGGTTGGATTTTTGCATTTGGATTCTTATTCAAATCCAAGTGTCTTTTATCTTTAGGAAATTTGCTTAGCTTTTCTCTGTCAGACGATTTCAAATAGCCAAGCATTGGTGCCTTCCCCGTGTAATCCTAGCTACTCAGATGGCTGAGAATTGAGGATTGTGGTTTGATCTGGAAATGGCGCTGTGGCTTAAAGTAGTAGAGTGCTAGTCTTGATCACAAAAGCTCAGACAGCATTCACTCCCTGAGTTCAAGCCCTAGGACTAGCACAAAAAGAAAAAAGAAAAAGAAAAAGAAAGGAAGTTTCCTAGATCCAGTGTGCTTGGCAAGGGGCAGAAGTTATATGAAAATGACAGGGACAGAGGACTAGAAAGAGATGTCCTAGGTTGAACATCCATGTGTGCCTGCCCAGGTCAACCTCCTTGGCAGTAGATTTTTATTTCATACCTTCATTGCAGACAATCTGAGGCATTGGTGTTTAAGTAAATCTAATAAGCCTATTTTCGTCATCCGCAAGACCCTAATGAATAAATAAGTGCTTTACAGAATCCCAATAAAATAAAATAAATAGAAGAATGCTAAAGCTACAAGAAATAAGTTCATTGCTTTTGTACATAATGTTTTTGTTGTCCTCTACCAGTCTGTTAAGAAGTTTATCATCCTCTTGTCCTTCACTTTTTTTTACTGTGCTGTATTAGTATCTGGACTAGTTTAATTCTTTTTTGATGCTTTTTTTTTTTTTTAAAACCAGGACCTGAATATCCTAGACTGGTTTGTCTATCTCCCTATGTGTACTCTAATGTTCTCTCTTTATTGTTTCATCTACCATCTTAATTGATTAATAAATGCACTAATATGAGATAGAGTGATTGAAATCCCACAACCTAATAGTACTGAAGTATAGACCGAGTAGGTAAGAGTTACTTTCAGTTAACCAACTTTGTACTACTGGAATGACAAATCATGACTCAATTATTGTAAAGAAACTACTTGTATGAAAATGAACAGGAAGAAATTTAACATTAATCCATACAAAAATCTTCTGTCTAAAATGTTTGTAAATTAGACTATCTCTGGGAATAAGTACTAGAGTCTTTATTTAAGTCTAGTTCTCTTTAAATCAATTGGGCATCCCAAAACACTGATTATTTTCTAACTGCTGGAGGAAGGGATGATATTATTGCATAATTGGAAGTGGAATTTTTACAGAATTACAAATCTAATTTTCTCCCTTAGACATACTGTCTGGCAAGATTGCTGTGTACAAATTCTCTTTAGACATATTATTAACTGGAGCAGAACATGGCACACTAGAGGAAATTATGTCCTTGTCAATCCTCTTCTCTTGATAGTATCAGGGGACAAGTCTTGTTGGAAATGCAAACCTGGAAAATGTTCTCCATTGGATTATCAATACATATGCACATTAAACTCCACCTCTAAACCTATATGAAAATAGCTAACATATTTTAAATAATAAAATTAGAGAGGGATCAAGATATCAGCAAGTTTAGTAAAGATGATTATCTCTAATACAGAAAATACATTTGACTCTCTGAATCTGTAGATTCCCCATTCATAGTCAAGTACAGACTGAATATATCTGAAAAACATTGTGTCTGAATGAAATGCATAGGGGCTTTTATCTTTGACATTTTCTAAGTATAACAACTATTTAGTAGCCTTTGCATTGTATTTGGTATCATAAATAGTCTAAGGATAACTTAAAAACTACAGAAGCATTATATACATAGACTATCATTTTCAATACAGGTCTTGAGCATATGAAGATTTTGGTACCTGTGTGGGCCTCTGGAATCCATCCCCAGTAGTTATCAAAGGTTAGCTATATTTTAAAGTTTGATTTGCATCAAACATAAATATTCCACATAAAATTTTACCTTATGAAATGAAAAGTTCTAGTGTTTAAGGCTGGTAACCCAAATGGAATAGTTTTGACAGGTGTTTGTCACTACAAATGACTTTTCTTCATCCAATTGGCAATAAATATTTATTAATGATAACTGCCTGAATTCGCTGTGTCAGGCCAAGGAACAGATGGGATTTAAATGTCTAATAGAGGCTGTCAGTGCCACAAGGAGGCTCCTTTTCCAGCCCTTTTCCTAGGGGAGTTTGGACTGTTAGAGCTGTACTCTAGAGGAGCCTGGTTACTGTTTCCATGAATAAGATAAAATGGTATTTATCCTCTGTCGATCAATGCTGTCTTGTTTGAACTTATTGAGTCATTTAGAGACACATGTGGCAATGAATGCCCTTGTGCAATAGTACCCAAAGTACTACCTGGCTTTCTAGGTGATGGCAGTATTTTAAAAGACAGTTACTAAAGCAGTTTCTTTTAATATTGTTTTTTATAACATCAACTGACTGACAATATGAGTATATACTGAACAAGAGTGACCTCTGGTCCAATATAACATCATGTAAAATTTCCAATGTAATATAGATTAATTTTTGAAATGGTTTCAATGACTTCTAATATGATTGATATTTAACTAGGCATAATTTAGACTTTTATGGTGCTTCTTATTTCTTATTTATAGGTAACAGGTATAGATGTCTACACATATATAAATATACTTACATATTAAAACATGCAAACATAAATGTCTTTACACACATATGTAAATATGTAGACATAAATAAATATGTCTAAACATATATGTTTACATATTTATTTCCGCATTATAGCCATCAAGAAATGGAATCATTAGGTTAAAATGCGTAGTTTTCAAAGATTTCTAATGTTACATATTGCCAAAATTTCCAAACTGCTTTCCCGAAAGGTAAAACACATAATATTCCTATAAGCATTTTGTAAAAAAGTCTTCTTCTCCTATAGTTACTGATGCTGACCAATGTAAATTTGAATGTCTGCTTATTCATCAGGTTAATTTTGTTTAAATATTTGTATTCATTAAAGCATTCCAGTGAAGGAAAAAAGAGTGACCTCTGGGTTTAAATAAAGAATACATTGGTCATTTTACTAAGAGTTTTGAGAAATATTCTCTAAAATAAAAGTATGCCTTGTCTTTTAAAGTTTAAACAAGAGAGATCTATAGGTTGTCTACCTAAATAAATGGACTCAAACCTGTGATTAATCAAAACTTCCTAATTTATGTAGTTTCCTATTTTAATGACTTGTTTTGACAACGGGGTGTTAATGAGTAAGTCTGGACAGCTTGAGAGGTTTTTGGAGGTTGTTACAAATAGGGGAAGAGGACGAAAAAAGAATTCCAATCTAGCTCTGTCTGGAGACAAATCCAGTGTACTTTCTCTAATTAATTTTAAAAGCCCCTTAGTCAGGCACAATCTTATGTGATGAAAGGTGATGAGAGCATATGATTCCTTGGGTGTGTTTGACTGTAATGATTTCAGAAGCAATGAATTCAGTTGATCCTTGTTTTTATGAGTGTTGGCCATGGGCTATAAAAATGATTTGTTCTTTTTTAGTCTGCATTTTGAGGAACATCAATTTTGAGAGATATTAATAGATTTTATTTCCTGGAAAATATTCTGTTGTAAAGTTAAGCTTAGGAAAGGCAGTGTACTCTTGCATGAATGAACATATTTACGCTCATAGTAAATCCTTGGTACTTGTTTGAACACTACTCTGTAGGCAGACCACCTGGCTCAGAAACCAGGCTCTCCTCTTGCTCAGTAGATGATGACGCTGAACCTGTTAGCTAATTGGTCAGTACCTAAATTTTGTCCTAATAATATTTTCATTATACTGTTACTCTTAAAAACAACATGAGATAAATGTATGGGGACTATTTAGCAGTACACTTGATAGCATAATGCCACTATATGTAGTAATTTTGTTATGCAAAACAGATACATAGTAAAATGACCTGCTTTGAATGATCTCATACCACTTCCTCTGCCTACTTGTCCTGATAGTAGTTACTTTTTCCATTGTTGTTGTTGTGGCACATTTGTTATGTAGTGCAGGAAATATTAGTATTTGAAATATCACATGATGAACTTGGTACTAGCCCAGTTGGAAAACTTAGTATTCAGTAGGTTTAGATATTATGTCATCTTATTAGGCTTGCCTATAACAACTTATTTATTTTTCTTTGCAATATTTTCTCCCTTCTTTTACACATGATTAAAAAAATTGGAACAGCAAAATGCACACCTTTTCTACAATCGTTAGTGTCAATGTTATTCCAGCATATGTGGTTCCCAGACCCTGCAAGTCACTGGTTTACTGCTCTCTCTTTAGCAGGAGTTAATGCCACTGTTTTAACAAGTGACTTCAATTTTATTTCCAGATTTATTATCTCAATGCATGCTCCCCTTCTTTTTGCAATGCTCTTAATTTATAACATGAGAGGAGTTTACCAATGACAATATTGCATTCTTCATCTTCTTAGAGATACATAGTGCAATCTGAGAAGTGCTATATTAGAGAAACATGTATATCTTGACACCTGTTCTCTTTGAAACTTACTTTGCTAATCACAAAACTAAAATGTTTCAATTGGGGAGCTTAAGAGATTTCTGGTAGGAACAGAATATTCTTGCTAAAGGCACTTATTTCTTTCTTTCCTTAGAACCATTATATCCTGATGTGAAGTTTCTTTTGGGGGTGAACAAATTGATAATGTGAAATGCATCTGCAGAGTAGTTGTTCAAACAGAGGAATCGATCTAATAATTAGCCATGCCAAGGTTGAGATTTAACATATTTAAAGCCAGTCATTTTTCCATAACTATTACTTTTCCTAGAATGAACAGCGAATAGCTTAAGATTTTTTTTATTAGATGACTAATAGCAGAGGAAACATCAAGGATATAGTATAAATTATTTTTCTTATCATGGTGGTAGCATGGAGATAATTGAATAGATGAAGTCTAATGTATGATAGTAATTATGACCCATACAAAGAACTCAAAATCTGCCAGAATGTTAGTCCTAGTGCTTTCTCTATTTACATTTCTGTTTCCTGGGCTTTAGGGTGAGAACAGGTAGTCAAATTCAGCTCTTTCTGCCTTCTCACTATGGCTAAGTAAACTTCTAAACACAACTGTCACCACTTTTGAACCCACAAAAATGAATCTATGCATTTTTTAAGCTTTAGATAGATGAAAGTCAGGAGGAAAGCATAGCAGCCTTCTCATTTTGAGATGACTTGATCATTTTGTTGTCTTCAATTGGTCTCATTAGCATAGAACCAAGCCAGACAGTTCCCTGGGGTTAGTCTCAGTAATAGAAGAGATTTCAAGCTGTTTTCATGCATTTTCTCAGAAACCAGAGTCTCATAGAGTTGAAATAGAAAACATGAAATTTCATGGACCATACCTGAGTAATTTCAGAGATTCCCACCCGGAAAAAGGTTCCTTGATTATGGCGAATTCAACGTGTCACTCTGGTTATGTTCTAATCATCATATCAAACTCCAAAGGTTCAGTGGCTTTAGGTTTGGTTTACAATTCCTGGGAGTTAAACTTTAACTCACCCTGTCTCTTGCATCCAGGCAGCCCTTTGACCAGATAATTGGATCACTACAGCCCAAGAAGAATCTATGAAACTACCCTTTTTGTTTTTGTTTACATAATTAAAGTGTCTTTTGTATTATAAACCATTGGAGGGAAAACTATTTTGAACTTACTTTACTGAGATATATCTAAAAAAAGTAACATTTGCTGTTATGTGGGTAATTAAGCTTGTTCTGTTTTTTCTTGTTTCTTTCTATACCAAAAGATATGAAGACTAAGGTATTTTAGAAGAATATTTCTTTATTTTAATAATTTTTCTATCATTGTACTACATGGAGTAAAGTGTTCAATTTTATATCAAGTATCTAGATAAATGCTGGCTTGCAAATGTAAAGAACACAAAACAGTTACATAATCAAGTGGAAAGCTCAGGTTAGGGAAATTAGGTTTCTTTTATACAAGCTTTTATTAACACAAAAGAGAGAGTCATCTCTTATATGAGAGCTGATATTATTGTTCATTTCCTGAAATCTCATTGGTTAACTGTGTTTGTTACAGAACAGAGAAACAGTATTCTCAACAAGTTGAACTCTACACTATAATTTCTCCACTAACAGTTCCAGTCTACACAGGAAATTCTGAAGGATGAAACAAACTCATTTACATAAAGACGAACCCAAATCCTCTTAATTTTGAAAAAATTTTGGTTTACAACTTATAGACCACAGGTTCTCAAATTCAAGCTTGTAAATAGTCTCCTTGGCTTCAGTTCTAGTGAGTGGAATCTGATATTTTAGGAACCAACTATTAATAAAACACTTTTGTCTATGAAAAAACACAGGACAAGCCATTCTTCTGTAATATAAATACATAGGAAGACCTACCAGTTAAGTCCATCTATGATTGCATAATAGAAGAGATAAGTTGGAATTCTATTTCTGCCTGCAGTTTTCATTGCTCAAACACGAAAAAGATTTGCTTTATCTAGACATTTATCCCATGTAAAATGAAATGCATACTGAAGTGATTTTGCTCTGGAATTGTGTTCTTGGGGAGAGGACTAGAGGAAGTTTCCATGCTCCACCCTGCTTACACCTGTGTGAGAGACCCTGGTTCCTTCTCCTAGGGAAATCTTGCCTGGGATTGTTGGATTCCCAAATGAGTGAGGAATTCTTACTTTGAGTTTGCCTATTCCAACAAAGACTTGCTAGTATTATGAAGTGTTCATCCTTGGTATTTTATACAGTGGGTGCCTAGAATGGTGACAAGTAGAGATGAAAAAAAAGCAAGAAAAGATTTGGTGAAAACAATGGAACATAACAAGTACAAAATGAATTATACAGATGTTCCTTGACTAACAATGTGAAAATTTGCCAGTAAATCTTTTGTAAGCTGAAAATGTATTTGCTACACCTTCACTATGGAACATTGAATCTGAGTAACAAGGTACACTGTAGACTGCAGGTTGTTCCCATCCTGATTATAGGGCTGGCTGGAGCTGTGGGCTACTGTGACTCCTTAGCCTTGTGGGACAGAATGTGTCCTATGTCATATCACTGAAAAGGATCAAAATCCAAAAATTGTAGTATACTTCAACCAAATGAATAATGAGAGAGAGTGATACAATAGATAAGTCCACAGGAAAATTAAAACTAACAAATGTTGAAAGAGTCATTTTGAGAAATTAGAACCAGAAAGTAAATGGAAAGACCAAAGCAGCAAGCTCTTCTCCCATCACCTCTCTGTAGAAATTAAAATACAAGAATAGGAGGCATACAGAGCTACCTGCATCTATCTTTTCCTTGGGGACATGAAAATGCTGCCAATCTCCTTGAAGGAATGGAGAGACAGAAAATTGGAAGGCACATCTGGAAAAGGGAAGTTCTAGGAGAAACTTACCTGCTGTCCATGTTTTGGGTAGGCCTAGATCACATTTCCAAATCTTAGGATAATGAACAACAACCCATCTTAGCTAGCTGGAAAACATTGTCTAATGATTCATGGTTTTTGGACCACATGACCATGTGTATGTATTCCCCCAGCTCAAAGAATATAAAATTCACAGAAAGGTTGCCATTTTTTAGCTCATCTCTGCATTTCAAGCAGGAGGTGTCTATCTACTCAACCACCCCATTTCTCTCTTTTTTATATTGTTACACTAATCTCCCTCCCCACAATGAGGATCTTCTTCTTATTAGACTCTTCAAATTTCTTATCATTGCAACTATCAAGCTCTTAAGATTTTGAGTGGAAATCAGGAAGCTGGGAAAACCATTCATAGCTCATTTAGTACCTTTCACAACATTTCTGAATTGGGCGTCAATAGCAGTTAATAATTTGGTAGCATTATTAGATTATTGCTTTTATTTGCTAAATCATTTTGTCACACTTGATCAGAAATAAAGAGAAAAATAACCAATTAGCCCCATCCCCCACCCCAAGGGCTGCTTAGGAGAGGGAAGACATATTGGCTAAGCTAAAACATCAAGCTTTAGAAAACTTAAAATATAAACTAAAACTAAAGATTACCAACTATAAGACTGGTATCTTCATGTTAACATCCTTTGTCTCTTACTTCAGGAAAATACTTTGTGTGTGTGTGTGGGGGGGGGGTGTTCTTCAGGACAATACTTTGTGTGTGGGGTGTGTGTGTGAGGGTCTGTGTGTGTGTGTTGGTCCTGGGGCTTAAACACAGGTCCTGGGCGCTGTCTCTGAGCTTTTTCCCTCAAGCCTAGCACTCCATCACTTGAACCACAGCCCCACTTGTGACTTTTTGGAAGTTTATTAGAGATAAGATTCTCATAGACTTTTCTGCCTGGGCTGATTTCAAATGGCAACCCCCAGATCTCAGTCTCCTTATAAGCTAAGAGTACAGCCATGAGACACCAGTTTGCAACTCAGTAAAAGACTTCCTCACTGGCTTCAACTTCAACTGGACATTCAGTTTTGAATGTTTGGTAGAGAGTGCAGTAATAGGTGCCAGAGATATGCCATTCATTCTAAAGATAGGAAGTGCTGATTATTTCTTTCCTTGATTAGTATGCAGAAAAGGTACTTACCCAGGAGTCAGGATCTTGAGCTTCCACTCCCAACACAATCACACACAAGGTTATACCTTGCTTAGGTTTCAGCTCCTTATCTAAGTCTCCATGTCTTTACTGAGAAAAAAAAGCCTCTCTCTCTTATCTGTCTTACTGATTATTAGGAGTGTCAAATGTATTGATAGATGTGAAAACAACTTGGAAATATTATAGTAGTATACAAATATAAGAATAGTTCTAGAGCAAATTTAAATTTATATCCTTTGAGGCCATGTGAGTACAACTTCTTTTTATCTGTAAAATGAAGACATGTCAGATTTATGCCTGCTCTCTTGGAGATTAATAGCTTTTGAAAAGTAAGTGTTCAATATTGTTCTTCATGTCTTCAAGATTTTAGAAAATAACGGAATTTGAGCTTGTGGGTAAGATCCCATCTGTTCAAAGAATATATCCTGGGGTTTTAGAATTCTGAGAATGTGTTGGTTTTGTAACTAGAGCCATCTAGTGTTGAGCTGATGAAATGCACACCCACATCCTCTCCCTGTATTCCCACATATCCAGTTCTGTTTGGATTTCCTGGCACATTTGCGTAGTATTTCAGCATCATATAATTGTAGAACTAAATTATAGAACTTGAATCTATATAAAATCTAGTTATTGTCTAATAAAGCATGACAGAAGGCCGGGTGCTGGTATCTCATGCCTGTAATCAATCCTAGCTATTTAGGAAGCTGGGATTTGAGGATTGTGGTTCAAAGCAGGAAAGTCTGTGAGACGCTTTTCTCAGATTAAGCACCAAAAATGTTGTAGTGTTGCAAGAGTAGCTGTGGCTCAAGTGGTACAGAGAAAAACAAAACAAAACAAAAAACAACAAAAAGCTTAGGAACCGCGATTAGGCCTTGCATTCAAGCCCCAGGACCAACACACGGGGCCCGCGCACACACACGTGGCCTTCGGTACTAGCCTTACACTTTAAACCTAAATTAAATATCCTGCATTCTCAATTTGGTTCCTTTTCATAGCCATAACTGTTCAGTGAGTGTTCTCAGACTTAGAGTGTTGTGTCCATTATGGTTGTACAAAATGGAACTGCATTCCCAAATATGCCTTGGAAAAGTGCTCAGTACTTTCATTTGGTCTTTACATCTACCATGAAAGTATGAGCAGTGGGAAGAGCATAATATTTAACATGGGTATTGTTTGAGTTGAGATCCTAACTCACCATTCATTAGTTATTTTAACATTAGGTATGTCCTATCAGTAAAAATCTGTTCACATCTGGAAATGAAGATAATGATGACAGTGGAATAATAATAAGGTTTGCATGAGACTTCAATGAGATAATCAGAAGAATTTAGCTTGGTGCCAGGTTTTTCTTTTTTAATCCAGGACTGGTACTTCAACTTGGTATCTGATGTTTAATGCTGCTAGGCAGGTGATCACTTGGGCCCTACCTTCAACCTAAGGGTTGATTTTCTTTCTTTTTTTTTCAGTGCCAGAGCTTATGCTAAGCTTTGTTTTTTTCTTTGTAACAAGGTCTTACTATGTAGCCTAGATTGGAACTCACTATGCAGTCCAGACTGGCCTTGATCTTGAAATTCTCCTGCCTCAGTCTCCAAGTGCTGAGATTATTTTCTGGGTAAGTGTTTACCTATATTAATTTTGTATTAATGTTTACAGAAATCCTAAACATTAGCTGCATTTCTCCTACTAGTCCAGCAAACTGAAGTGAACAGTGTAATCTGATATGATCCAGTGCACTGTTCCAAAAAGTTTAGTGTTTCTGGTTTCCAGATCCAAGCTCACCTGCATGTTTGATTGATAGCACCATGTGTTTACATTTCAGAATAAATGGTATGAATGTGCTCCGAAACCTGTAGATCCCTGTGGAAAAGACCTCCTTCTATGTCCTTGTGTTTTTATCCTTATAGCAATTCCTGGAGCAATTAGAGCAGGGGGCACAATTTCACCTGCTCTAAGGAAGAGGAAGATGGGATAATGTGGTTGAATATTTTGTGCAAAGTAGTTTTACTTCAGGAAGCAGCAGAGAGTATAGTAATATAGGCTTTTTCCATGTTTGCATAGAGAGACATTGGAAGATTTAATGCCTTTGAACATCAAGTCACTTGTAAAATGGGGCTTATAGTGTCTATATATGTGTATGTGTGATTAAAACATTTAATCAGGCACTATGTTCTGGATGTAGCAAATCAAGTGAAGAGATGAAATGTTGAGTCTGTGAATACTGCAAATGCCTCACCAAAGGGAGCTGGCACTAAAAGGTGTGGAAATGACCTAGGTAGGTTGGGACTGGAGGGCGAGGAGCCCAAAATCCAGAGACAACTGTAAACTCCACTAGTGTTCACCTCTGTGCATGCGCACACACACACATACCACACAACACCACAAAGATGATTTTAAAGCTTACAGTAGAGATTGTATCAAAATCAGAAGAAGATGACACATTATGAAATAAATAAGTATTCAAGGAAAGGCAACTCTATGAAACAGAAGCAATAAATTCAGAAAGTAAACTATGAAAAGATTATGCCAGAAATAGGTGATAAGAACCTCTATTTGTAAAACAACAGAAAAATTTTATTATAAACTTAAATCTTGAGTAACATTTACCTCGGAGTTATTTGAATTCTCATAAGAATACCTCTCTATGTTTAGAGATTTTGGCTTTGGAAATACTGTTTTAATTCAGGGCCTGATGCTTGCTAGGCAGGTTTTCTATCACTGAGTCACATTCCTACCTTTTTTGTGTACTGGCTGTTTTTGAGATAAGATCTTTTGCTTCTTGCTTGAACTACAACCTGCCAAATTTTGTCTTTTATCATAAATGGAGAGACAGGTGTGTCACCATGCCTAGCTTCATTAAGATGTAATCCCATAGACTTTTCTGTCCAGGCTGGCTCAGACCCATAGTCTTCCCAATCTCATCTTGCATGTAGCTAGGATTACAGTCATGAGCCACTGTTTAGAATATTAATTATATTCCCGAAGCAAACTCTGCATACCGTTAGGAGTAATGAAGCTGCTAATTAAATTGGCTGGCAAAAAAAGTGCTTACTAAAACTCAATCTATGAGATAGGGAAAGGTTGGGTGGAAAAGGAAAGGCCTTGAAGGCTCACTGTGCATTTTCTTCTTTCCTGCTACAAGTATAGCAATTACAGGGATTCAAATACAAAGAGGGTCTAGTGCAGAATGCTCTTTTCAGAGCAGAGAGCTGTGAGAGGGTTCCAGGTTGGGGACAAATGTGGACTTTTTTAGTTCCTCCCTCTCTAGTAGTAGAGAGGTGGTAGTTGGGGTTATCTCTTCTTGTTTCCTCTGTTTTAGATATTTTTAATGATCATTTAGTGTTCACCAATTTCCTACTTACTCATTGTTCACTATAATAAGCTGAAAAAAAATAACACAACTTGGGCCAACTGGGGATTGAACTCAGGTCCTGGAATTCACTAAGGTAAACACAACCTCTGAGCTACACCATGGCCTAAATAATTCAAATTCTTGAAGCACAACTTTCTTTTTTCTAAAATGGAGTATTTGTTGAGTGGTTAGGCTAATTAAATGAAGCACTAACCCTATTGTGCAGTCTAAACAAATGCTCAGTGGATGTTAGCTATAGTTATCGAAATGAAACATGGATTTTCAATAAGGCAATTAATGCACTAACCAGGAAAATTCATGAATAATGGGAGAGGGGAGGGAAAATTACTTTGTACTGTTAGTTGTCAGAAATATAAAAGAACGATCTTAAGGGCTCATATAACACATTTGATCTATGTCAAAATACAAATGAGAATGGGTGAGCAGTGCTCAGAGTAGTGCTGTTATGGCTGAAATCCTGGGATGAGAGAGTTGAAGAGGAAGGAAATTCATGGCTTAAAATGCCAGGTTTTGTTTGCCTTGGCCAATCACAATATTTCTGGGTTGTGTTGCTGGAAATACTTTGGATTGTCCACACAGATTACTTCTGATCCATTACCATCATACAATGTGGCAACATGGCATAATGAACAACCAAACTTTACAGCCTCACCCATTTCTGCTCACTCAGTTGGAAAAGGAGCTCCATGTTAATGGGAGCTATTGTGGATTTGTTTGCTTGCAGCAGCGACATTCAACCCAAGCACCAATTAAGGGTGCACTTAATTCATCCAGGCTGACTGCCCAGTTTCATGGAGTTCAAATATCTGACTTCTGGTTTTATTCCAGAGGAGTTGTGTTTTTGTTTTCTTCTTCTAAAAAAAGTGAGCAGGGACATAGATTGACATTTTCTCCATACTGTGAACTTTGTGCATTTGTTATTTAACAGTGGCCAGGAGAAGACTTCAAAAAATGACTGTATCTTACTAGGGCTATACTCTATGTGAGAAAAATAAATAAATTATTTTAGATTGTATAGAGAAAGCAGGGCATTGGAAAGCTTTTAGCTGAGGTCTGAGTTCTGGTGGGTCTGGTCTGGGCACCTTATTTGTGATCCTTAGTTTTCTCATTTGTAAAATGCGCGTTTTCATGAAGAGAACAAGAGCTACATCCTGTCTAGAGTGTCTGTATTGTGGTGAGCACTCACAATTCCATACACATTACTTTCCTTCCTTTGCTAGTAGGTGGATAATGGTATCTCACAGGAAGATCACAATTAAGGGTATTATTCCCTCTCCCCAGCAGTGGCCTTCATTAGCCTACCTCCAAGAACCACTCTAGTGTATAAGAACATCTTATCTGAAATGTTATAAATAAGCATAATAGTAGCATCTACCTTGTTCATGTTCCTTTTTTCTCTTAATCTATCTTACACATCCCCTGTTCTGTTTCAATTGTTGGTTTTCTTCATTGTGTTTCTTTTTGAAGACCACATAAACTCCATGGAGGTAGGAACTTGGACTTATTCCTCTGTAAATTTCAATCTGTGTACAGTTATAATGCCAGAATGAAAGGACCTGATATCGAAATAGTATCTTTGAGTACACAAAAAGGGATGAGTTCAAAGAGTACATCTCCAACTGTTATATGAGTGAGAATCTCCTGGAGATAGTGTTAGAGGTACAGATTCTAATTCACTAGGGCTGGAGTGGAGCTTGTGATTTCCTAACAAAATTCCAGGTGATGTCCAGGCTGCTTCTGAGGATAATATTGTGAGTTGCATGATGAATTGGAGAACCATATTTTTGTCAGACTTACCAGGTGACTATACTTCATATCCATGTCCAATAACTGCTGAGAATAATGAGAGAAAACCACAGAGAGCATTTAGGAAGCAGGAAGAGAGCAGCTGAATTGGAATACTCTGAATATCCATTGAAAGTCAGGGAGCGAGATTAATGTTCTATAATGGCTACTTAGAGTTCTGGGCTTCTCTTGGTGAAATAAAAATGGTGCTGTTAGCACTGATTCCAATGTTGTTAAGTTTTAGTTTGTTTAACTGTGAAATTATGTGTCCTAACCAACTCACCATCTGTGTATTCTGGTCACTGTATGTTAATGCTCCTGAATTGCTTGGAAAACACTATATACAAATTGATTATTGATTATTGTAAAGAACCAACTATGTCTGACAACCAAAATTTGCCTCTGGGTAAAGTAACAGACCCCTTATTAAAGATAATGAGAAAGCAGCCAGTATGTGGTTATGGATCAATAAGATTTTTTTTTTTTGCCAGTCCTGGGCCTTGAACTCAGGGCCTGAGCACTGTCCCTGGCTTCCTTTTGCTCAAGGCTAGCACTCTGCCACTTGAGCCACAGCGCCATTTTTGGCCATTTCCTATATGTGTGGTGCTGGGGAATCGAACCCAGGACTTCATGTATATGAGGCAAGCTCTCTTGCCACTAGGCCATATTCCCAGTCCTCATCAATAAGATTTTTGAGGGGAGGGCAGTCGGAGTGGGGGGAAGTGGGAGAAAAGTAAGGGAAGGAGTAACAATGTTCGACAAGAAATGCACTTATTACCTGATGTATGTAACTGAAACCCCTCTGTATATCACCTTGACAAAATAAAATTAAAAATATTTTGCCTCTTCCTCATATTTGTGAATTTGGTGTATTTGCAATATTATATTTAGACTATGATGTCAGTGGCTCAATATTACCTGGTAAAGAGAGGAAGGGAATACATTAGGTGATAGTGTGTAAGCCTTTGGTCTTAGGCCACTGTTCAATACTATTTTTATGTGACTTTAGTAATGGATAGAACAGCCCTTCAACCTGACATCAGAGATGTCACACTTCGGATCAAACTCAAATTCAAATTCTATGTCCTTAAGGGGACATAGAAAGTGGTTTATTTATTCATTTAATAAGTTAACTGCTGGATTATAAATACACATCACTGAAAATGAGTTCAAGCATATTCAACATATACTTGATGCATAAAATACTCCTTGAAGAATATGGAGACAATAAACTTAGGTACCTGAATAATTGATATAAGGCATCAAAGCTATTTGCCCTGCCAGAAGTGTCAACAGAAAGTCATGGAAATTTTGAGGAGATAACAAGTGGTTTATCAGCCTGGATTACAAGCCTTATTTTATAATTTATTAATTCTTATAAACGTGAAATACATATGCACTTTGACTCTTGTATAATAGAAAATTTATTCTGTGTCCAAATATTGATCTAAATTCTGTGAATCTTGTACTAAGTGTAGTTTTGTGGTTCTTTCTTTATTGGAAAACGATCCCACACAAGTGAAGGACCCCAAAACTTGAGATGCACATTAACTTTGTCATGGTTTTCTGATTTAGAGCAGTACCCTTGTTTTCCTTATGACTGTTTATACTACTTAAATAATTATTATTTTCACTTATTACATTAAACATGTTAAAAAGTGGTGACAACTAAGACCAAGAAGAGCTTTGGAATTGGGCTTTACAAGAAAACAGCATAGATTCTGGGCTGTTGCATATCTTAGAATTGGGTCCAACTGTTGAGAAAGTTCTTTCCCAGAGGCTTTCATGAACCATGCATGGAGCAGAGGGGACTATCTCCTAGAGGCTGTGTTCTTTAGCTGCTTCTCTGGAAGCCCTGATAAGATGCACCGGACTTGGCAATTGGTTCCATACTTGTGATTGTGCATGCTCAGGGGAGATATAACCAGCATTTAATGGTGCTGTGCAAACAAGAGCACTGGTGGAAAAAAAGGGATGTGTGCGAGACTTCATTAAGATGAATTTGTAAGAGTTTGGGACCTCATTAAATGTGGAAAGAAAGAGCCACAGAAGGCATTGTGCAAATACTTAAGATAGGAAAAGTTGTGGGTCTAAGTTATTTTTCTTTGGTCATTGGTGACTGTGCAAACTGTTGTATGACATTCTACTTATTTGGGAAAGGCTCTTGTTGTATAAAGGCATCGTTTTACTACCCTCATTTTTATAGTTTTATTGGCTAATAGAGTTTATGTGTATTGGGGTATATAGCTTGATGTTTTGATGTGTGCAGATGTTGTGAAACAATTGCTATCATCTATCATCTCACAGAATTATCATTTTCCTTTTTAAAAAAACTTAGTGTTAAAATAATTAAAAACTCTTCCTCTTGGTGAACTTCATGTATTTGGTATGGAACTAATTTATAGTCATATCGCAATACATTACATCTCCAGACTGAGCTTAGCTTTGAATTTTCACTTAGAAATAATAGAATTCTCAGAATAGGTTTAATAGTTTTTTTTGATAAATTTCAAACTGGATTTTATTTTTTTATTTCACTGCATTTTAGTTAATACATTTTTCAATTGACACAGAGAAGTTGTACGTAATTATGGGATATGGTGTGGCATTGCAGTTCATACATAGGAAGTATAATGATTGGATCAAGGTAATTGTCACATCTATTACCTCAGATATGGAACATTCCATTGTTTGTAGCATTTGTAATCCTTTATAATAATTTATAAAGTAACTTTAAATTTTCAATTAATCGATGTCAATCATAGTTACTATACCTTACTACAGAACATCAGAAGCTGTTCCTCTAAGCCAATTGTACATTTAACTATCATCTCTCCCTCTCTCCCTGCCCTGGCTCTGAGAGCCACAATTGTATTCACTGCTTCTTTGAGATCAACTTTATCTCCCACAATATAAGTGAGGAGGTATTTGTGAGTGTGGTATTTGTCTTTATGTACCTAGCTTAATTTGTTAACACAACATCCTTTATGTTTGTTATCAACCATTTGAAGCTTCTTCTTTTCTCCTCTCAGTGCCTTAGGAAAGTAATAGATTTCTCCAGGGCCTAGATTTGAGAAACCCAGAGGTCATTCTTGAGAGGTCCTCCTTAGATTGTCTAAGCAAAAACATGCTGGATCACAAGAAACTTTATCATTGCCCTCCTACCATATCCCTTCTTTTCCTCCCTCTCAGCTCTGGGCTGCTTGTTCATCCTCTGGTTCTTACAACTCTGGGATTCATCTCAATTGTAGCAACCAACAAATAAGACAGTGTTGTTTTATACATTTCCTTGTCTCTTTTTTTTAACCACTCCACTGTATGTTCTCTGAACCAGGAGCTGCGTGTTTCACTTTTGTATACACTGTTCTAGAATTTCAAATAATAAATACTACACTAAAAAGTTTCACAAGGTGAGAGGCTTGGAATAGTTCTGATGTGAGATCTTTTATTATCACTGCAGAACTATGAGATTTTTTTCTCTCTCTTGTTTGGGGGAGTTAATGTTATTAAACATTTCTATAATCCCACCATCAAACATATTTTTAACAATTAAATTCTTAACACTTGAAGTTCACCAAAACAGAATTCTTGGGAGCATAGTTTGACACTTCATTCCACATATCTGATTTCCAAATGGACATAATGTGACAGCACCAATAAGATTCCCTGTAACAGCCTCCCCTTTACTCACATAATTTATGTAGTAGCTGGTTCTATAACTCTAGGATAAATTTTGACCTAAAGGAAGTAAACTTATGTACTCATTCATTCATTCTTTCATTCATGGAAATCCAAAGGTCTGCATGTAGGAAGGGCAGTAATGTGAGAACAGAAAGAAGCAAGGTCAATTTTATACTTTGATGCTTCTTACAACTCATATTCCTCTCATTTCTTCTAGCAATAGAGGTTGAGAATGTCCTCACTCCTCTCCTTGGCTCTTGTTGGTGGCCTTCAGGCAGTCATAAGTATGGATATTCTCTCACCACTCTTTTCAAACTCTCACCAACTCCAGCATAGGAGGAAGGTGGCTTGCTTCCTAAGCCATACTCCAAGCCCATCCTCCTTATCAACTAGCCTCTGCATCATCTCAGAAAGATGCATAGAGTGGACAAGTACCCGACAGACACACTCCATAAAGGCAAGGACTACGCAATTTCTAAAGTGTTGAATGGAATAAGGTAAGATCAATGAATTTTCTGACTTCTCATTAGTATTCTGTCCTCAGTGAGAATTTGAAGTAGCATGTTTATGAAATCATTGATAGAATAGGAATCTTGCTTGCTTCTTTGGCTCTTTCTAAAGCTTCTATATTATCTGGGCTATGACAATATGGAGGCCCACAATACTATTTGCAAAATTCAGATACAAAAAAAGTAACATTTTATATGTTTGAAACTTGAGTTTAATGTAACACACATGAACATGGCATACATCAACTAACTATACTAGAGATGTGAAATCAGGTCAGTGACCAATTCAAGTCCTATTTAATCAGGAAGTCTGGCAGGTAGCCAGGATGTTAGGACAAGGCAGAGAGAGGAGAACATGTTTCTTTCTATCTCCCACTCCATATAGGCTTTTAGCCTCTATTCCTGAGCAGGAGCTCAGTAGAAGTACTTGAGTGGTTTGCAAAATACTTTAGAATTATGGAGTTATAGGTAGTAATGTTGAACCAATGTCAAACAGGGCCTAGAATCATTTCTAAGGTTTATCTTCCTCATTGTTGTCCTTTCACAAAGCAGTTGGATTTTGTTCCAAGCTAGAATTTTATGAAGTAAAAAGGATGGTCAGAAGTAAGCAAGACTTTGAAGGATCCTTAGAATTTCCAAGAGCTCTTGTAATAAAGTAGGCTATTTTCCCATGGAGGATGCAGAATCAAGTGCTAGAATCCAGAGAGAAAGCGGATGCACTCACAAGGCCAATGTAAACTCACCCCTGCTTCTCTTAGGCCTAGGTGAAGTTGATTTTCTTCTCTTACCTGACTTCCCTCAGAATTTCAGGCCTCCTCTAATATTTTTAGTTAGCAACTCTCAAACCTAGCAGTGAAACAAGATCGTGTGCTTGTCTAAAGCACACACTCTTAGGCTCTGTCTCTGGGGAAGGTGATTCTGTTACCCAAGGACAGATCTGAGAATCTTTTAAAAGCACCCAGGAAATTCTTTTATTATTGTTGGTTTATTTCCTCAATTTTATTTAGTTTCGCTAATTTTGCTCATTTGTCGTTGGTGCTGAGAATTGAACAAACCCTCCAACATCCTAAGTATTATAGTTTGATACTGAGCTACACTTTCAGAATTTGGTAAGTTTAGACTCACAGGAATGTTACCAAAATAGTATCGAAACTTTATGCATACACTACACCCCCTCTTTTCTTTGTGTTTAGGTGGAGACCAGGTCTTGAATTCAGTACCTGATGCATTGGCCTATGGCTAGCTCTCTACTAACTGGGCCATGCCTCTAGTTTTCATCTTTTCTTTTTGTTAGAAGTTTATATAATCTTAATAAAGTCTTCAGACTGGCAAATTATATCATAAAAACTGCCAAGAACTTCCTCATAAAATTCTGACATGAACGAGTCTGTGGTAGGCTAAACAAGGGCCCTGAAATTTCTACAACACAATCTCTGGCAGCTGTGAATGTTAACTTAAATGGTAAAATGACCTTAGCAGATATAAAATATTAGGAATCATGAGGCGGACACTTTATCCTGCAATTTTCAGGTGACCTAATAAAATCAAAATGGTCCTTCTGATCATACAGGACACAGAGAGGGTAAAGATTAGAGGAAAAGCAACATGATGATGGCAGTTGAAGGGATGGTATGTGATCCTTGTGAAATAGGGCCAGATGCCAGGAATAGAGAACAACCTATAGAAGCTAGGATATATCTCCAGGAAACATATGCAGGCCAATTCTTCCCTAAAAGCTTCCACTGATTTCATCTCAGAGCCTTCTTACAGACTTCTATTGTTCAAATCTGCAAGAAAACACATTGGTATTGTTTTAAGCCACTAAGTTTGTGGTCATTGTTACCGAAGCAGTAGGATACTAGAGCACAGTGTAGGGATAGATTTGAGAAGCACTGACTCTCAACAGCAAGTGACTGAATTTGTATGAACAGATAGGTGGTAGGAACTCAAAAAAGGGTATTGTTACCACAGATTTTTTTTTAAAAAAAGAAAATATTAAGACCCGATTGCTAGAAACGTTTTCTGAGATAGTATGTCACTTTGAAAAAGATTGAAATAAAGTAACTCTCTGAGGAAGCTAAAGGTGTCCTTGATTTGTTCAATGATACTGTGTCCTATATTTATGAAACCTGTTTAAGGGACTATGCCTTTTGGTGGAAGACATTGCTTGACTTTTTGAGGCCTTTCAGCGACGATATCAGTTGTTTATGATATTAAGTTTAATAAGAATAGAATTATTTTAAGAATAGAATTTTTTAATTAAAAACTCACATATACCACTTAAAATATCCAATCACCTTGAACATGATCTAATTTGAGGGTTTTTTTTTCAAAACACTGCTTCCTTTTAGATTCAGTTTATCCCTATGATCTGTTTTTTTCCTCTCGATTTTAATTTTAATTGAATTTCTCAGTATCTTAATTGTGTTTGAATCTTTTATTTTTCTGTATATTTTACTTGAACAGTTTGATTTTTGTTTTTCTTAATACTTACCTGTTGTACTTATTATTTTGTTCATTGCATTTTTTTCTGCCAGCAACTTTAGCCTACAACAACTTATTATCTTTGTTTGGATAAAGCTCTCATTATATTTTCTTCAATTATGTAGCTTATTTTTACAGTTATAACAGGCAATCTGGTTTGTGGGGGGACAAGTTCACCATAAGTGGAAAAGTTGTCAAGGATCTGGCTCTGATATCTCTATCTATATCTATCTGCACATGTTTGATATATATAAACACATATATACACATTTAGATATATCTATAGATATAGATATATATCTTTCATTCAATTGTTGCCTGGCAGTTCCTACAACCTAAGGCATGCAAACTTCCAACCACATATAGGAAGAACATTTACTTTCAATAGCAAAGCAAACCATTCCTAAAAGGCTCTAGGAAGAATTATCGGCTTTGACTGGCCAGAACCACCCAGGAAGTGTTAGAGGCCCGTGTCCCAGCAGAACAGGATGCTGGGAAGTGAGAATGGTCACTTAAACTTTCTATCCTGGGCGGTGAGAGAAGGACAATTGGCAACTGGCTATGTTTGGTTTTGTGTCTGATCCAGTACTCTACTTTTGAGAAAATTGTGACTCTCAAGAGTTAGTTTTCCTAGTGTCATAAAGTTAGTCAGTGAAGCCAGGGGGATTATAGTAGTTGAGAACTTTTTCTGTTGTCTTTCATATTACCATAATACTCAGTTTATTCTTATTTACAATAAAGCTATTTCCAAAGAACAAAAAAATTGCTTTTCAAGTTTTCCATGCCATCAAACACATCACTATAAAATGTGGTTTGTGGCATAGCCTTTTAGCCTGAATTTGTAGAATAGTTTGGAATTTAGTAAGAGACTTCAGAGTCAGTATAAACTTTCTTTTGCATTTTCATTGGCTTAATTTCCTGGGCAACTCTGTATTATGTGCTAGTAGGAAATCTGCCCAGGTTGAGTACACTTTTTCATTTTTCTGTGACAGCTAAGCTTAGAGTTGACATATTAGGAAGAGGGAGAGGGAAAGAACAAACAAAAGGGAAAGAAAGACAAAAAAAAGAAAAAGATGTAAAGAGATCATGAAAGTGTAAGAAAGAAACTGGATTATGTTATGTGATAGGGCCACTCTGATCTTGTCAATTAAAGAGGGGACAGTCCAGGGCTCTTGATTCCTCTCTTGTTTTTGTGCTGTGATAGACACTTCTGAGTACCCCACGCTCTTTGCCCACTTGTCTCTATGGTACTAAGTGTTCCAGCCACACAGAGTGGGGCAGATAGGATTTTCTGAGCACTCTCTTACAATGATTGCTATGAAAGTAGGTAGCTGTGGTTGCTAGCAGGACTCATTAGATTCTGAATGTTGAGAACCTGAAAAGGAGAAGAATAATAGAGGTGTAGGAGGAAAGCAAACAATGTAAAATGGGTTGGGACCTAGAAAATCTGTAACCATTGGAAAAGAGGAGATGAGGAAGGATTGATTATATTTAATAAAAACATACAGGTATTTTATGGTACTTATACTGGATCTACTTGTGATGGTTCACTCTTGTGTGGAATTTACAGAGCTGATGTTCCAGCAATGGGGAACAGACAGTGGTTACCACAGCACAGACAGGATAGTGGGTATAGGATGACACACAGAGATGGGTAAATGGGTACAAAGCTACAGCTAGCTATGGAGAAATTCTGGTATTATTGCATAATAGAAAGATTATGGACTATAATATTTCTTTATTTCAAAATAGCTTCCTTAGAGAATTCTGAACTACCACAATTACATGATAAATATCTGCAGTAATAGATATACTCAATCCCATGATTTGACTATCACACAACATAAACATGTTTTGAAACATCACATTGTACTCTTTATATTTATGTCATTCATACATACCCCTTTTGAAAAGACATTTTATTGCCTGTCACTCCTCAAAGCATTTTTGGACACTTTTGTTCTATTCATATCCCATGTAGACAGCTCTAAGTACTCTAGTACTTTGATCATCAGATAATTGGGACAGGAGAGAACTTATCTCATATTTGCCTGTGCAGTGGCTAGCAAATCTTATGGTTTAGCTTAAAGATATGAGCTGGAAAAATCAGCTCCGATACTCTCCTTGTGTCTCTTAATTCATTTGAAAGGAGGAACAAAAACTGATATGAGTGGATGGTGAGCAGAGGGTTCAACTCTGTTACAGAGTTTGGACTGCTTGGACACATTGAGCCATGTGTAAGGTGAAGTAGGGAAAGCAGCTGATGGAGGAAGGGAGGCTGACCAAATTGAGAGCTAAGTGTAAGTTAGATACTTTGAAGAGTACAGGAGAGAAGAAAACTAACTGCCTATTAATATTCTCATTTAAAAAGCCACTGGATACCTAACTACTCATTAGCTGATCTTGGCCTAGGAGGTATTTGTATCCTTACAAATTAACCTTACTTGCTATTTGTTTATTACAATTAGTCTATTTACAATTAGTACTATGTGGTATTCACATTTATTTTTGATTCTTGCTACCATAGAGGCATAAGACATTGGGTAGCCAGGGACTCCATAGTGTAAAAGTTCATTACTGGAGGCTTCCTATCCAGAGATACACTTTATCCTATCTCCAGTTCCTTTTGAAGGAGTGAAAATCAGTGACTTTCCACTTGTAAAAGCCTTTTTCTAACCACTGAAGGAAGTAGATAGTAAAGAAGATTTTGTGTTTCATTCCCACCTTTTATACCTTTAGGATATAGCAAAGACAAAGTGGCTTCTCTACCCAAAAGATTAATTTAAGTTGCCCTGCAATGACATAGTAATGAGTAATTTTTTTAGAGCTGCTTATAAAACCTATCATCTAGGCTGAGAAAAGATAGCAACAAGTTTTAATAGTATTATTAGCTTCTCTGTGCAATCTCATGTTCTAAAATTATAATTCTAAAATTACTAGTACAGAATTTAGGACACTGATGAGATTTCAGGTCACTCTTCCTTCCCTGATTTAGAAGTCTTTCTCTAAGAAATAGCAGCATCCCAGATTTTTGTAACAGAGAAAACAGTTTTGGCTAAACTTCACATATTGATGTGTAAAAAATAAGCCTCTTTACCTATGAAAATAAGGTTTATGCCTGTACAAAAATTAGTATTATTTGTGTCCTCTTACTGAACCAAGAACCATTCATTTTAGGATATACAAGGAAATAAAAGAAAGCTATAATACCTTAACCAAACCAGGCTGATTCTTAACAATCTACCTCATGATTGCACATGCTTGAATGTGACAGATGATTCAAAACATGCCTTGGCAACCAAAAGAGAATGTGTTTTATAAGATGATAGAATTTTGTTGTTAAAAAGACTTTCAGCTTCAAAAGCTTATTTGGGTTAGAGGTGGTAGATAGTGGTATAAGGAAAAAAGCATGTCACTGAAGAAGATTAAATGAATAAAAAGATGGGTTTTGTTTTAATCCTCCAGTGATTCAGGCCTTCATGCTGTTGGTTGTCCAGGGTCTTATCCCTAAATTCTAAATTCTCCTTTATTCAAAAAGCTCAAACATTTTTAAGCCTAAAGGGGTCAGATGAGACAGGGGTGGTAGGTAGATCAGGGCCACCAAGGAGATGTGAGATGACAGGGGACCAACATCAGGCTCTGGCAGCTTCAAAGGCTGAGGAGGTGGTATGAGCACAATAGATGTTACACACCATTGTGCAAGGATGATGGAAAGAAACTGAGAGTAGCCTGTGCAGCTAGTTTCTTCCTCTTCTTCGGAAGGAGTAAAAATCAAATGGAAGGCATAAGTATCAGACAGAGTCATAACAGGATCAAGTCCCTCAGGCCATCATAGTTCAAATATATTGAAGTAATCATATTACTAGTTTAATTTTAACCCACTTCTCCCTGCAGCAATGAAATAGCTCCCTATTTATTCTGGCCTCAGCCATGTGGGAACTGGCTGGAGTGAGTTCCCATGGATCATCACCATCTGGGTGAGAACCATGTTTAAGACACATCTTTCCTACTCAGTATTTGTTGTATCAATTGAGATGATTTAGACAACTAAGTGTGATTTCAGTCTGTGACTTTAGGCTAAACAACTCTTCAGATAGCTATGGATGTCTGAAGACACCTTCCTAAGTTTCAACTTTCTATGTGTTTTTCCAAGAGGTGTAGGCACCGAAACAAGCCCATGTTAAACATAATTATCATGATGAAGATGAATACTTCCTTCTAAGAATAATTTCTTCTAAGAATGTTAATAGTTTCAAGAAATCAAAGAGACAGAAAAAAATCTATTGAATATGGGTAGAATATCAGTATATGAATAAAGTTATGAATTCTTGTTCAGCTGAGGCTCTGATATTCACTGCTTTCCTGGAAAAGTAAAGAAGAGTCTGATGGAAAAAGAAAATTTGTTGAAACCCTATTATGTGGATGATTTATAAGAATGACTTCATTTATTTGTTAAGAATATTCTTTTTTTTTTTTTTTTTTTTTTTTTTTTTGCCAGTCCTGGGCCTTGGACTCAGGGCCTGAACATTGTCCCTGGCTTCCTTTTGCTCAAGGCTAGCACTCTGCCACTTGAGTCACAACGCCACTTCTGACCATTTTCTGTATATGTGGTCCTGGGGAATCGAACCCAGGGCTTCAAGTATATGAGGCAAGCGCTCTTGCCACTAGGCCATATCCCCAGCCCAAGAATATTCTTAACAAATAAATATACATGCCAGTCCTGGGGCTTGAACTCAGGGCCTGGCACTGTCCCTGGCTTCTATTTGCTCAAGGCTAGCATGCTACTACTTGAGCCACAGCACTACTTTGGGATTTTTCTGTTTATGTGGTGCTGAGGAATCGAACCCTGGGCTTCATTCATGCTAGGCAAGCACTCTACCCCTAAGCCACATTCCCAGGCCCTGTTTTATAGCTTTTTTTATTGTAAAGGTGATCCACAGAGGGATTTTACATGAGTCAGTTAATGAGAACTTTTCCTTTTCAACAGTGTCACCCCTTCTCTTATTCTCTCCAAGGTTTTCCCTTCCCCACTCCCCTCCCCCATTATTGTTCATTTCCAACATCGTGTCTAGTAGGTTTCACTGTTGAATTGGCTCACCCTTTGTCCCACTGTTTCTGTGCTTCCCCATCTCATCCCCAAATCAGGTAAACTTACAAACAAGACAAAGGGTAGAGAAATAAAAAATAGCGACAGAAGGGAATAAACCAAAGAAAAGGGAAAGAAAGAAAAAGAAATGCAACCAAAATTTTTGAAAGGAGCAGGTAGCTATGCTTACTTTAGAGTTGAAGAGAATTTGGACCTAGGGGAAGAAATGCTAGAGAAAATCTGGCTCTGGAAGTACTTAGACTTAAGTGTTTTGTATCTCTGATGATTCATCCATTCATTGATTCTCTCATTCCCTCACAGACTTAACATTGTGCTAGGAACTGGGGATTCAAGAAGATGGGATTTTCCTCTCATGAATTTTTTCATTATATAGCAAGGTTGTTGGACAATGCCAATCACAGCAACCAGATTAGGTAGGATTGTTTTTTTATTATTTATTATCAAAGTGATCTACAGAGATGTTACAGTTTCATACGTTAGGCCTTGGGTACTTTTCTTGTACTGTTTGTTACCTCCTCCCTCATAAATACACTGCAGTAAGGAGTTAGGATTTTGTTCTGAATCTGGCGGAAAGTGAGTGTTTTAAACCAAGGATGACACTATCACATTTCTAGCTTCAAAAGATAATATTTGGGTGGTTTTTTGGGGGGAGAGGATTAGAAAGCAGAAAGAAGAGAGACTAGTTATGATGCAGTTGCCATGAAGGTGAGACATACATAGTACTGGAAAATGGGGAGAAGTGATGAGACTCAAGATTATTACTTTCAAATTATACTTCTTCCACCATTTTATTATTTGAGGAAAGGGATTATTCTCCCAACTATGTTGGACCTTCATTTGTCTTTTTGTGCCTCATTCTTCTCTATTTTTAGACCCAATGGAATAGATCATGGTAGATAAACAATGAATAGAAGGCAAGAAATTAGGGCCAGGAGAACAATGTTCTTTATAAATATGAGACAATTCAGGATTTCAACAGACTTTGATGTTTTTGTTCATTGCCTTTTCTTATCCTGCATTCAAGTGTTAATATCTATATCTTTGACTTAAGACTTAAGGAATGACATTTTAAAATTTGTCCCTTTGTATAATTTTTCTTTTCAAATCTGTTTTAAGACCAGGAGTTGTAAGCCTTTATCTGCACTGACAAGGTTTAGACTAGAACTCTCCTGACACCAGGGAATCTGAACTTGTCATTGTTGGCCTGAGAATGAAATGTGCTCATTAACAAAGAAAATTGGAAACTGGCAGCACTTTTCCATTAGTGCTTTGCTTCTGAAGCATTAATGGACCTTGCCACTGCTCCAGAAACTATTAATACTTCTCCCATTGGTGCCCAAGCACAATACTACTGACCCATCATCAGTAGGGCAGGAGATTCAAATATATTAATTGTTTAGAGAATACAATGATGGATATTATATTAATCAAAGTTGTTTTAGTTCTGACTAACAGAAACCAACCTCTGCTAATTTAACAAAATGCATAATTTATTATCTGAGTGTGAGTTCGTTAATTTTACTTACTTATTTTTGTTTATTTGTTTTCATTGGTAGGGATAGAACCCAGAGTCTTGACCATGTTAAGCACTACCATTGAGCTACATCCCCAGCTCCAACTGTGTGTCCTTCTTCCCCCCTCCCTCTTTCCCTCCCTTTTTTCTTCTTTTCCTTCCTTCCCTTCTCTTTTTCCTTCCTTCCCTCCCTCCCTCCCTCCCTCCCTCCCTCCCTCCCTTCCTCCCTTGCTTCCTTCCTTCCTTCCTTCCTTCCTTCCTTCCTTCCTTCCTTCCTTCTTTCCTTCTTTTCCTTCCTTCCTCCCTCTTTCCCTCCCTCCTTCTATCCTTCCTCTCCTCCCCACACTTTTTGAGTCTCAGAATCTTGCACATGCTAATCAAGCACTTCACCATTAAGACACACACCAGGGAGTCACCGGATGCAAGAAGATTTTTGTCAAAATGAAGGTGCAAAATTGCAGCTAATCCTTGGGTATTATTGGAATAAAAAATCAGGGAAAATCTTTTTCTTTGGTCCTGTAACTTTTCTTTTTCTCAGTTTTGTTTTATCTCCACCTTTTTTTAAATCCCAGCTTTTTACATCAGTTTGCCAAATTCTCAACAATAAAATCAAACTAAGTGCATTGGGTTTTCAAAGGAAGACAAACTTTGACTGTGGCCACCTTATTTTCAGCTTGGGTGAATGCTCTACCTTACTTCAGCTCTCAGGATAGTCATAGAAAACAGCTTCTGTAAACCGTATTTCCTAAGGGAAGAGTTAAAGACACAGAGAGTTCTCTAAGGGCATCATAAACTAAGTAATTCACACCAGTCAATGGTGGGACTGACTGATAACTCAAGAATTCACCCCTAACCACACTGTATTATGGTTTCTTCCTGCTGGCAAAGCCATCACCCTGCTGGCTTTCATGTCTGCCACTATGCCACTTGCTACTTCTTCTACTCTGAAAAACCAGAAATGCTTATCTTTTAAGCAGAACACACACACACACACACACACACACACACACACACACACACCAACACATACATACACACACACACACAGTCCAATAAAACACCTAACGAATCAGAGGAAAAGAACTAAAAAAAGTACAGGATTCAAAGAATCCAAAATGCTGTGTTGTCTTATCTTTATATTAAACCTCTCTTGTATATATGCAACCTCATTCAGGCTTTCTGAAAACTTGACACTTTCCTTCTATCAAGACACCTGGAAATGTTTTTACTTCCTGAACTTTCAATTCCAGACTCATTACATGGAGAAAACAACTCTTTCACCAAACAAAAGCACTAAGAATTCAACAAACCATCTTCACAAAACTGAAAAATCTAAGAAAACTGTTTTGCCTTCGTACAAGTCTCAAATCATAACTTCTTGTTGGAAATATAATGAGCTCCTTACACAAGAAGAAATGGAATGTTTTTTTTTTACCTTACTCAGCTTGTTGTCCACATAAAATATACTTCTATTACTTGCCAAATTCTGAAAGAATTCTGTTGAAGTTGGTAGCGAGAACATCTCATAACTAGGCAGGTAGTAATTACTATTATTTATGTTCAATTGACATCTACAGACAGGTTTAATTACTTTCTTCTGAGCTATCATTTAATTTTCAGACTATCTCACTCTTGACATTCATATAAAAAATAAAGCTGTAAAAAGTGAATTCAGAATTAAATCATGAGAAGAAAATAACACTAAGCTCCTTTCACAACTATGCTAAGGCCACATTACACTGGAGTTAGGACCAAAACAAGAAAAAGCATCTAAGTTTCTAGGACCTCTACAGGATTCTAAAGAATGTTCTTTGCTCATTAGAGCTTATTTTGCTTAGAGAAAAGGCGATGATTATGGAAAGGGGACTGGAAATACATAATGTTAGCATCATTCCAAATCTGTTTTCACATATGAAGCATTAGAGTTTATTGGTTGTGTGGCTAGAACTTTTCCTTCCTTTGAATAGACTACATTCCCTGCTATGAACAATAATAGCTAAAGGGACTGATCCACATTGCTTCAGACTAGTTTATTTCATCAGGCACTCAGGTGATTTTGCACTGTAAACTCCCCAAAAGAAAGTTCCTAAAAGGGCAAGTGACTTCATGATTATAAGGGATCCCTGAGAATTTTTGTAATACTGTATTGACTTATGTATAAGTAAACAGGAAAATATATAAAACACATAGTTTCATGGCTGGGATGGGCCTTAAACCTTCAATTCAACCTTTTCACTTCGCAAAGGTAACTGGAAATGTGCCTGCTTGTTTAGACAATGTGCTTGTCTAGAGATGAGGGAGGGAGAAGATGGAAGCATAGCTATCTGTAGATTGAGAGTCTCATCCTCTTAGGATAAAGACCACAACTATAATTTTGGCTAGAGGCTACTTTACAGTGCCCTGGCCCTTTCCAGTTCCTCAAATGTCCCAGCTTCTTTTTGTCTCAAATTGCTGTCCCCCTCCCCCCCCCCAACACCTGTTCAGCCTCTGCCTTTTGTATCCCCTTCAATGAGTCTTCCCTGTCTCTTGCTTTAACATCACTCTTAAGTGCCTCATCTGAATGATTTGAAATTTTTTAAATTAACATTCACCACCCCTTCAGGGTTCTGTAAGTTTCAGAAGGATATGGCTTTGTGGGTGTTTTTCTTTTAAATTTTTATTGTCAAACTGATTGTATATCAGTTCTGTATGAGCGGTTACAGTTTCATATGTTAGGCATTGGATACATTTCTTGTACTGTTTGTTACCTCCTCCCTCATTCCCCCCTCCCCCCTCCCCCTTTCCTTTTCCTCCCATGAGTTGTTTAGTTGGTTTACACCAAATGGTTTTTTGCAAGTATTGCTTTTGTAATTGTCTTTTTTATGTGGGTATTTTTCATCTCCATTCCATTGCTGCATAGTGCCTGAATCACAGCAATATTCAATATGCATTGTTCAATGAATGGATAATGCAGATTAGATTAGATTAGATGTAGGAGAGTTTTAACAGAGTTACCCAAAGGGAGCAAATGAACAGACAAATGGACTTTTGATAGGAAGACAGATTTTCTAGATATAGCTCAATGTCCCTACTGAATGCCATTTAGGTGGTAAATGGTTCCATCACAAACTGGATTATTTTGAAATTCTTCAGCAAAAACACATATAACACTAATTTTCACAGTCCAGTAAAATAATATTAAGGTCTAAAGCATCATTATAACACTCATGATAAAATGCTCCATTTTACAGAAAAGGAAAAAGACGTTGTCATTAAGTGCATTAAAACACTCAGGAAACCAGAGTTAACGGGTTTAGACATCTACTGTTGTCCTGATATTCTGTGTTATGACAATTATAAATGTAGTAAGTCCTCACATTCTTCAAATTCCTATAGTTATTCTTAGTAATGTTAGAGGAGCAGCAAGAGGAGAGGGGTAGAAGAATGAAGAGAGGAAAGGAGGGAGAATGTAGTCAAGAATTCATTGTATATACCACAAGAATTTAAAAAAATAACAGCAAGGAAAAGAGTGGGTTGAAAGGGGGGTGAAATGTTGAAGGGATGACACTGGTTAAGATGCATTGTATATGTAAACTGCTTTGTTAAATGGCAACAGATTCAATAAATACCTTATTTTTTTTAAGTGAAGGAGAGCGTGGGATATCAGGGGTGGCTGAGAATGTTGAAAGGGATGACACACTGTATTCATAAACTGCTTTGTTGAAGGGCAACTCCTTTGTACAGCTACTTAAAGATAATAAAAAATTGAAAAAAGAAAATTTAAAAAGAAAAGAATAAAATAAAAAATTTAAAAGCCTCAAATTCAGTTAGTATTCTGTCTTTGTAGAAGTTTTGAGGGTGATTTTTTCCCCTCCACTAAGTTGTCTCTTCAAGATGGTATGCCTTCCCCATCTGAAGATGAGTTCCATGGGCTGGCATGGATGGGTTGCAAACTCTCTTAAATTGGGTGTTTGGCATTCTTTCTTGCTGTTTGCACGGGGCTCAGGGGCAGGTCAGTTACCCACTAGCCGGGACAATTCCACAGCCCTTGTTATTGCTCTCGTGGGGCCCCAGTGGGAGCTGCACCCTCACCCACCAGTTTAAACTGCAGGCTGGTTTCTGGGGCAGCAAGTCAGTTCCTGTGTCCCTGCTGTAGTGGGCCCAAGGAGGCAACAGCTCTCGCTGGGCAGCTTGGGTCTTGGGTGGGCTTCTGGGATTGGAAGCCCTTCTTTTACCTGTGGGACTCAGGGGCTTCACCCGTGGTAGATGTCCTGCGTGTGGCCTCCTTCCTGGATTCCCCTTGTGGCAGCGCTTTTCTGCAGAGCAGAGTGGCTTCAGGTGTGAGGTTGTTCTGTTTACTTCTCTGGAGCTTCAGAGAACGGTGGCTGCTGTGTGGACCATGATGCTTATCCTTTGCCACGCTTCCAAATTTTCTGGTCATAAGATGAAGTTTTGTTTCCCACCACTGGGGTGATGAATCTCCATAGGGAAAAAAGCGAGGAGAAGGAAAGCCACAGACCCACGTCTGCAGTGAGGTCTTCTGGGAATCTGCTGCAAGCCCCGAATCTGTGATGGTGAGTGAAACATTTGTTTGCCCTTTCTTCATTTTCAGAAGTTGAACATTTGCTACTTCTTGATTGGCCCCAAACTCGGATCGCAAAGACCCCAGTTTGAATTGGTATTTGACCACCTTTTTCTCTTGGATATTCTTTTTAAGACCTCCACTTTATTTATTTATTTTTGCTGCCAAAGCCCATAGTTTCTTTTAGAGTTTAGCACCTGGGTTTTGATACAGTTGAACACTCACAACAAATCTTAGTTCCTTGTTGACAGCATTTTTTTTTTTCTTCAGATTGTCTATGGAGTTGTGAAGTGGATACCAAGTGGCAAACTATTCTTAAGACATCACAAGCTCTTAACACTAGATGGCGAGCTAGAGTTATCTTACTATTCTTAGACAAGGATGTGCTCTCCAAAGCAAGGGCATTTTCAGCTTTGGAAAAAAGTTATCTGAAGTAGCAGAATATAGTGCCATATGAGTATGTGTGACTTTGTCTTTGTGATGTTAAAAACTATTAACTAAGTATATACTACACTTCCTTTTAACCTTCTTATGAGTAGCTGTGCTTTCAAATAAAGGAATAAGAACTCAGTGTTACTCATAATCTTACTACCCACAAGTGTCCAGGACTACTTTTTGGAAATTTTCTTGAGACTATTTAATGCATATGAAACCATTTATTGGTAGATATTTGTAAAATTCCAAACAAATGTCAAAATATTCATTTTTGGCCAAACAAATCAGTGGTTTCATGCTACTAGATATACATGAAAATAGAAATGGTTACAAGTTTTCCAAGAAGATATATTTATGTTGATTATTTAACCAATAAATTATTTTAACTTTAGCTTATTTTTAGAAGTTTTTCTGTTGCAAATGTTGACATTAGCTCCCTTAAGTTCAATACCTTTTTATGCTATCCAATTATTCTCACACATTAAACTTCTAAGTTGAATGATAAACTTATTTAAAAGTTGACATCCAGGTTATCAGGTTGCCCACCAGAATTTCAAAATCAATTTACTTTTATGACGCATAGATTGCTTGGATGACCTACCAACATTGGGTGGTTGCCATTTTTGCTTGAGCGCTTTTTAGTATAACAGGTAAAAGGTTCCTAAATCATTTTGTTTTGCCATGTCTTATCTTTCTTTTAAAGAATTATAAGATTGTTACTATGCATTATTTTCTATGACATTTGTATTTTGCCCTTTGATGCTTGTGTGATCTGCTGGTGGCTTTGTGCTTTGTTGGTAAGTTATTAAGAAATCCTGACCTAGATGTTTGTCTTTCATATCCATGTGCTGCAAATCTTTTATGTTTTTGTTATTGGTGACAATATTTGCTGTTTTGCTTGTGTGTGGTCCTAGAGTGTATGGATAGTGGTGTGAACCATGATAATGTCTGTAAAGACTGAGAAGTATCTGTAAAAGATGACACAGAAGTGAGATTGGCAGAGCATGGAGATGGACTGAACATACAGCTGAGGCAGAAGGAACACTGAGGATGGCCCATAAGCTTTTGGCTTTGTGAAACCCTGTGGATAGTGACCTCATTTGCCAAGGAAGGGGGCATGCTGGAAGTCAGGCAAGTTTGAGGGGGAAGAACCATGGCATGTCTAGATCATTTGTATTTGAGATGTCAAGTGGGAAGTTGATAACATACACAGAATCCAAACAAGAGATCTAGCAAGAGACTTAATTTGACAATCATTGGTCCATATCTGGCAGGAACTGAGTCCAAGAACTGCAGCAATGAGCCTGGTAGAGATGAGAAAGGAGAATTGAAAAGTGGGGAAGATCCTGAGCTTCAGACTAAAGGACATCCAACATTTAACTCCAAAGGATGACGAGCCTGAAAAAGACTGGCGAGATGCTATAACCCTCAAGTGGGTGTGGTGTTCTAGAACCGTGGGGTAACTACATTCTATTTGCTGTGACCCTATGACCCTGGCTCATAGCTTCTGGACAATGAGTAGGCATTTGATCTAAGTACAGCTATTCTGCAGGCTAATTAGAAGCATATGATGTTTTGTGACACAAATACTTTTCCCAGCACAAGCTCTCTAGTGGATGAAGGGTGAATAAACCAATTGGATCCTCTGCCTTGGAGATACTGAATGCCAGACCTACAGAAGGAGAGAGTCCTTGGTGGGAAGAACAGAAGCCAATGAGTTCCAGGAAGGGAGCACAGCTGAGTTTCAATCATGGCAGAGTGGAAAATGAGCCCCTGCTGTCAGAGGGAGTTATGTTGGATTCTAAACAAACTTCCAGCCTCTGAATTATGTTTCTCTCTTTGTGAAGCCCAACTGCATGGCTGTTTATAAGTTTTTGTAAACACAGGCTACTTGGTGATCAGTCCCATTATTCTTATTTCAGCATATATTCTACAAGAAAACTCACTGCAGAGTAACAGAATTCTGTTCCTTGCAGCTTCAAGCTGCCCCTTCTCTCCCCTTGTTGGGTCCCCTCCTGCACTTTTCTTTTCCCAGGCTTGTGTTCACATGGATCTCATCCACTTTAGCTTCTACCAGCTTCACTCTGATTATGTCCACATGGATCCTGTGGATTCTTTTATGTAGAAACTCCAGCTAAAGCTCATAAACTATATGATCCTCTAGTCCAGCTCTGGAGTGTTTTTGCACTTAAAGAAACAGGGCCCAAAGAGGAATTTAATCTTATCTCTGTCACAGAGTCTGAGAACTTTGTACATATCATCTGTTATCAATGCTCCTATCCTTTAGGATTCCCCAGCACATCCAAGCTTCAGGACAGATCTCATTCCCTTAATCTCAACAGATAGTGGCAACACTCAGGGGCGTGACCCAGAGGAGCTTTAGCTAGGGTGAGCAAAAGTCCAATGCCTTTACCTGTTGACTTCTCATAATCATTAATAGCATTCCTTTCTACTTAAAGATTCCTCAGTTTGGACTGCAAATTTTAAGGTCATTCTATCTTAATTGTTTTTGCATGTTAATAATGTCCATCAAACTTCCCTCTACCAACAAACATTCAGTCTCTTCTCTCTCTTCTCACAATGCTCACAGCTCCTATGTTCTCCTTGTGTCACTTCAAGTACCCATAGGAATTATAAGTCTTCCTCTTTGATAGTGTATCTTGTAAGGATGTACTCCTGTGGCTTTTGTTTTTCCGCCAGCTTACAGAGAGAAGGGAGAAAATGGCAAGCCCCATATACTAATCATTTTATCTCTACACATTCATCATTGTTATCTTCTTTTTTTCTAACAAAAACATCTGATAGCTCAGCCCTTTCCTGTATCCCAAGATCATGGTCACTTTTATTGCTTTCTGGACTTATTAGGTGGAGACATCACTACATCTTTGAGTGAGGGAAAAGATTCTAGCTCTTGGGGAAAGTATTTGTCCCATCAGGACTTTCTTCTCTTCAGGAACTGGGTAAAAGAAGCAAAGATACCTCATAGTATTGTCAAGTGTCAGTGAGATGATACATGAAAAGCATTTCATTTCTGGTAGCTAGTAAGTGCTTGCTGTGTTGATACACCCTCATTTTGCATCCTTATGGAAAATCATTTCCAGTGATCCCTCCTGTCTCCTTATTTAACATCATCCTGACTGTAGTTTCCAGAAAGACTTGAATATAAGCTTCTTGGGTTTCTTGAAATTTGTTCTGTATTCTCCAAGCATCTTTAATTTGTGGTTCAAGGCCTTTCCCCTTCACATCTTTACTCTACCAGAAAGTGTATAGTAAAGCGTATGTGCAGACATACATGGCTAGCTTGCAACTTTTGTTTGTGAACCACAGTTTCCTTTCCTCTTCTGTTGATTTTCTTCTGTTAGCCAACCCTCATCGCTAAGCTACAGACCCATGAATTAAAATCTAGGTCCTTCTGAATGGAAAGCACATGCCTTTTCTTTTAAGTTTCATTGAATATTCAATACTGAAGAACTTCCTAGTGTCTTTAGTTTATATTAAGTCAATTTTATGCTCTTTTACAAAAGGAAAATGGGATTGTTATTGAACCTTTTAAGTGTATGTATGTGATTAAAATGTGTGTATGTATGTGATTAAAGCCAGGCATCAGTTGCTAGCTACTCAGGAGGCTGAGATCTGAGGATCTCAGTTCAAAGCCAGCCTAGGCAGGAAAGTCTTTGAGACTCCAATTAATCACCCAAAAGCCAGAAGTAAAGCTATGGCTCACGTAGTAGAGTGCTAGTTTTGAGTTAAAAAACCTTGGGAATAACACTCAAGCTCTAGAAACTCTCTCTCTCTCTCTCTCTCTCTCTCTCTCTCTCTCTCTCTCTGGTTAATTTCCTGACAGTTCAAAAGAGCTAAATAGGAAAAGAGGTACAAAAATGGCAAGATTAGCCACTGAATTTCTACTGCAGAGCAGTTCCATGTGACTTACCTCAGAACTTTGCTTGCATAGTGGATATTTACACCCTAACTTTCCAATAAAAAGGATTTTTCTTCTTCCCCTATAAGAATTTGGAGAATGATCTGAAAGGAAAAACTAAAATAGAATCTTAGGAAAATTATTCTAGGGGCAACTCTGAAGTACTAGTCAGGATAAACTTGGAAGTTTATTATCACTGCAGGTGTAAACTTTACACTACATTCTGTGCATTGCAAAAGGCAAAAGTTCAGAAGTATTTCTAATCACCAGTTTGAAGGCACACAGCCATTCAGATGGACAGAAAATCTTTGTCCCAATTAAAGTAGAATTAAACTTTGCAATATGAGCACCTCAGAGACCATGACTTATCATTGTTATTCCATTTTGGATAGACTGATGGAGGGTTTTAATTGAATGTAACAATGGGCTACACAAGGGATCTCCTTGGTGACGAAGCATCAGTTAAAGAAATAAACACCATTAAGTGAGCACCTACCTAGTCAGCACAAGGCCCTGAGTTCATAGCCCAGTTCTTTCCTAAAAAGTTCAGACTTAAACTGGGCACCAGTGGCTCATGCCTGTAATCCTAGCTACTTAGGAGGTTGAGATCTGAGGATCATGGTTTGAAGCCCACCTGGAAAGAAAAGTCTGCATCCTCAAAAAACAAAAACAAAAACAAAACAAAACAACAAAAAAACCAGAAAGAGCACTATGGCTCAGATGGTAGAGCACTAGCCTTGAGCAAAACGAGGCTCAGGGACAGCATCCAGGCCCTGAGTTCAAACCCCACAAGTGACACAAAAAAAAAAAGGTGCAGACTTGATCAGTGTGATGGTATACACCTGTAATCCCAGAACTCAGGAAATTTTAACAGGAGCATCATGAATTTGAGGCCAGCTTGAGCTACATAGTGAGACCTTGTCTTATAAGATAACAATTATAACAAAAATAATTTTAAAAAATCAGACTCAAGACTTCTGTTTGAAAGTTAAATTTGGCATCCCAGGATGAAGCAATGAGCTTTTTTCAGACCTTCTGTTTTTTGGACTTGAGGAGTTTGCAAAGTTGGCCCATTAGAGCAGATGCTTTTATTGTCAGATTGCAGTGATTAAGTCATAAGGGAAGTCTTATTCTAAAGTATCAGTCTTTGTGTAGTTAGTCCATAGAGACTGCAGTTGTCATAAAACATCTGAATGGAAAAGTTGTATCAGAGGAAAACATGAACTGTTTTCTCATAAAAGTTGACTCCATCCCCTGTCTGCATCACTAAATTACTTTGTTATAGAGCAACAGCTCAAAGAATCTGGCATTTGCTGCTGTCATATTATTTTCCTTCTTTAGGAGAAGACAGAAAATAAAATGTAAAGAAGAAAGCTTTAGCCATGGAAAACCCATAAAAATAGCTGAAATTTCAGATAACAATCATTTTCCTTTTGAAGCTCTTTGTAATAAATTATTTACTCTATTTCAATTAACAACAGTTTCCTTGTAAGACATTTGAAAATTAGCAGTTGGTGTCCAATGAATGCTTAGGGCTTTTTACTTCCAGTATTTTCACTCTCATAATGATATAACTAATATACTGCTTATTAACATGAATGATGTTTATTTTGATGGCCTCAATAATGAATAGAGAATGACTGGTAAAGTTTCTATTGACCAATTCATAGTATTGGTACCATTTAATTGTACTTCTCTTTCATAGGGCCCCTTACTAGAGCTTTATATATTTCTCAGATATGGCTTTCTGGGGGTTCCAAGAAGGAGTTGGTTGGATGAGAGAAGGGATAGAATTCTCATCATTAAGAGTAAGGAGAATACAGCTTTTACTCCTACCTATTGGAAAGATTTTTGATCAAAGGACCTCTATTTAGTATCCTCTCCCAATCCTCATTTTGTGAAAGGGAAGGTTGTAGATTCAGGTGGGAAGGTTAAAGTCATGCTTGTTTTGGTAAAAGAATCTGGGGATGCATTTCTCAACTCAGAATTCACCAGAACCCTCCATTACAAAAAATGGCTTTGGAGTTTTATATGGATTTAACGACTGATTGCTTTCCATATTAGATGTATGACATTGGACAAAAAATGCAACTTAAGCCATAATGGTATTAAGGATACAAATTTGTATTAGATCTCTCATTGGATTATAGCATTTGTGAGATTGCAAAGTTCATACGTTTTGAAAAGTTCTCAGGTGAATTGTCCACTCATGCCCAAATTAGACATTACAGATGAGTTAAAGAGACATGTAGAAAAAAGTCTTAGTTACTAAAATTTCTACCATTTCAAATCTTTTTTAGAAGATATAATAATCTTAGTGACAACTTTTTGTATGTTCTATTTAAATACTTTTCTCCTTTTTCTTGGTTTTCATTTTTTTCTTGCTTCTTTCAGTTGGTTCTTTCCTTGCTTCTCAGTGTAATTTGGCTTTTTTCTTAATCATCTGTTGAAAATGGTACTGCCTAATAATGTTTTCAGAGTCCCTGTTTAATCTTTGATCATTTCTAGCTTCATCCCATTTGACTTCTCCACAGTATTTGTCCCCTCATAATTCCTGGTTTGAAAATCTGGATTTTAATGATATTGGTGTCATCTGGTTTTCTTTTAATCTTTACCTTATCTTTCAAAGCTGCCTTCTTGGATCTGAATTTCTGTTCATATGTTTAAAACACTGTCGTTTCACACTCTTCCTCTTCCTTCTCTCTCTTTATACTTTCCCTTACTGATCATGCATCATGGCTTTGATTGTCATTAAGTTTCAAGTCTCTGTTCAACACACAAGTTTCTCCTAAGATTTGGAACTACATTTTTTTCCATCTGCTGAGACACATCAACTTTATTTCACCACAGGTACTTAAAGTTGGTTCATTCAAAGTAAAATTAATGAAAAGGACTTTTCTCCTACCCACACTTGCTCATCTCCCCACATGTTTATTACCTACCAAAATTCTCAGTCGTGAAAAGCCTTTTACACATATATTCGCCAAGTTCAAATGTGTGGAAGACTATTTATGATCTACCCCCAAACCATTCCTGGTTCTTTTCTCTGATAAAAGCAGACCCACTTTGTAGAATCCTTGTGACTAGATAAAAGAAGAGAAGTCATAGATTGGCTACTTTGATCTTGGAAGTCTTATTCATTTTTTCCAGATATTCATTTCTCCATCTTCCTCTGTCCCAGGAAATAGCTATTTGACTTACTTTGACCCATGAAAACTAGTGGGAGTGCATTTGACAGCCTATCAGAGAACTTTACTGTCATCTTCTGTCTTGGGGTACTGTCATGGGGCAATATAGCACTTGAACTGTGGCAGCTATCTTACCATTATGGAGGAAATGTCTTAGAAGGAAACCAGTTCGATGAAGATGTGATCTGAGGTGGCTGAGATGAAGGTACTTTGCCCAAATTGAGGACTCCATAAAGTTATGAGCAGCATGTGAATCGCCAAGAAGCTGAAAAAAAATTAAAGCAAAAGAGTTAAACTTTGCCCATCTTGGTATTTATATTCAAATGTGTGAACAAAAATGTAGGAGAAACTGGAATTTTGGTGGTAAAGCCATAATGCTAATTAAATGGCTGGGAAGGAAAGCTTATATGGAAAGATCTGTAATAATTTATTAAATAATACAATCTGAAAAGTTTAACTACCATGTAGCTAACAAAAGTTTATTGATGTCATATTAATATATACTTTTATGATGATTTAGTGTAAGCTAGGTTCCACATTTATACAGCCCAGCCTTTCTAATCTTAATTAGTTCTCTTTCCTGGAATTCTGTTGTAGTTCTATATTCCATTGTCCAAATAGATGCCTAGACTACAGTTCTCACATTCAGTGATGGTCTTCCCTTCCTCTAACCTCTGTATTATATAATAGCATTATAAGGTCACTCAAAAAAAAACTTTAAAAAGTTTTCTCACTTGTACTTTGGCTAGTTTATTGAGTATAACCAGGTAGAGATCATTCCTTTATATCTCAAGAAAACTCAAGGAAAAATATGAAAAGTGAGGATATCACATCTGTGTGACTGGAATATGAGTGAATCTGAGGTTATACTCTAAGATGACAATGTAACGTTAATTGGCAGGCTAACTATAAAAGTGCTGTGAGAAACACAGGAGGCTGTGAGTCACACTGAGGGGGAAGGATTAAGAACAGATCGTATGTCACTGGGGCCTTGTACACATTTATTGATTGATAAGGACAAAGGAACAACAGTGTTACTGACTGAATTATGACATATTTTTGCCTTCCCACAAAGTCTTGACAGAACCAGGAGGTAGGTCATAGTGAAGGCTGTGAAAATAATACTTTCCCCCAATCTAGAAAAATGAGTCCAAATTTAAGTAATATATTTGGATGGTGTACAAATTATCTGTTAGGGGTAAAAAAATCAAGCAATGCTTCTTGAAAACATTAAAAGTAGGAACATCATGTAATCATAGCTACTCAGGAGGATGAGATCTAAGGAATACTGCTAGAAGAAAGTCAGTGAATCTTTTATCTCTAACTACCAAAACAAAGTGGAACTGTAGCCCAAGTAGTAGAGTGCTATCCTTGAGAAAAAAAAAAGCTCAGGAACAGCTCTAAGTTCAAACCATAGGACTGATACCAAAACCAAAAATAAACAACAAAACCTAGGCTAAGAGCCATCACTCTCTCCCTTGACCTATGACACTGACATTTCTGATGAGTCTAAATGAAACTTCTACTTCATCTCAATTTTTAATTTAAAAAATCATTTCATTAGAATTTGCAATCCCAGGCTTTGAAGTGGAACCCCAGCTTTTAGACAGAACAAGCAAGGCCCGGATATTCTTCATTCAACTCCTTGCTAGTCTGGCTTTTAGCATCTGGCGTTGTGAATCCTGAATTACTTTGGATTCTTCCAAACAGTAAGCATGTTTGTATAGGTTGGTTAATATGTCTATTTAAAATGTCCTCCCCATTTTCTCAAGTCCTTACTTGGCTAAATCCTCCTCCATCACTCAGTCTTATTTTTTTCATGAGGATAGCATCTCTAGAGTGACCATGCAGTCTCCTGGGTGATATTCTCTGGAAGTCATTAAGTTATTAGTTGAAGATACAGGATTGATTACCTTTGACTCAGAGCATCTCTGCTTAGATCCTAAGACTAATAGTTATTCAAGAACTCATTATACAATAACCTTTATAGCTATTACAACTTTCCCTCTTGCTGGTTACTAGACCTAGGGATAATCAGCACATGGCATAGGGAACCCTTGTCATCCTGTTCTCTCTTGTGCTGTACTTCTCTGCCTATGTACATGTGCTTTTCCTTCTGGTTGCTATTTCCTTTTCCCCTACAGATAAACTCCAGGGTCAGGAGATCAGTCAAACCACCAGTCCCTCACAAATCAAACTTATGATTCAGAGTCACAAGGAGGCTTGCTTGGATTCTGGAATGTATCAGAAGGTTTTACCATGAGGGATTTAACCCACACCCTGATATTTATGACAGGCTCCTTCATGTCTTTGAGAACCTAGAAGGAGTGATGGAAAGAGGCTATGGAGAAAAGTAGTTTAAATGTGGGTCATGGTGAGGTGTGAAGCATGTCAAGTTCAGACAGGATGGAGCAAAAAAGATTCTGAAATATTGACAGAAGTCAAGCACAATTAAGGATGGTCTGAGACTCATTACTGTACATCACAAACAATTAGCACTTTTTAAATTATGAATATGTATCTAACACTGGGTCAAGGACAAGGAGCAGATGACGTTCTCTGAAGAGCAGATCTATATATTTGAAACAATTAAAAACCCAACTCAGAACAACCTAGTAACAAGAACTGTCATTGGTGGCTTTGGGAACCTGTGTTGCTTTCCTGGCTTGTTAACATGCTGTTGAGAGGAATGGTAAGGACTCAGGGCTTCCAGTACTAATTAGAACAAAAATCTAGCCAGTCATTTTAAGCATTAAGTACCATAAATGTAATTAAGCCCACTGAGAAATATTCTGTGACAAGAGGCAAATATGTTTTGTTCCTCCTTTTCTTTGAGTCGTAAAATTAGAGGCTACCTTACCCTGATTATTAAAGAAAGGCTTTCAAGGGCTTCTGAAAACATCTGTCCTGCTCTCTGCTTGTTAATTTTTTTCTTCCTTTAGGCTGGAAAGCTTATCCTCAGTGGAGCTGATAACTGACATGAGCTAAAGTGAGATGGGAGCGACCCTAGGGAGCTAAGTAATTACCCTGGTTATTCAAACCCCAGTCATCAATTCTGCACCTTTGTGCAGACAACAAATTAATGTGCAAAGGCTCCAGGTCCCAAACTAGAAACATCTCCTCAATGAATTGGGAAGATATACTTTGCATTTTTAATGAACCATTTTGGGTTCCTGGAAATGTCAGTTATGAAATTGTAGTGGATTATGTCACTCTGTAGCACTTCTACTGGGCCAGAACCAATGTGAATTTCCCTAAAAACCAGAACCAATGTGAATCTCCCTACAAACTCATAATGATACCACAAACCTTACTGCATCCTATCTGTCCTACTGCTCCCTTTCTAAAATTTTTCTTGCATCCAATTTTCTCTTGATGAGAGGCTTCTAAGTGAATGTTACTTCTTCAACTAAAAAATTATTTTGTGTTTTTAAACGTTTTATTAACACATATTAATTGTACAAAGGGGCTAATTGTAACATTTATATATGCATATATGCGCGTAGACACAGACACACATGTATGGATCATATATCTATATCTACATATCGGTATATAGATATGTATGAATCAGACTCCTTACCTCCATCTCTCTTCCTCCTTTCTTCCTCCCTTTTCTTAAATCATCTCCAGAAGGTTTCATTGTTCTATTTTCAAGCATGCATATAAAATACTTCAACCCTATTCATACTCCCTGTAGGCTTTCCCTCCTCTGGTGGGTATTTCCCTCTAATATAGCCTGTTGTATTCATTTTTTCAGCTATACAAATTGTACCAAAGGAGTTCATTATGGTAATTTATACATGCATATCTTATAATTTAGTCAAATTAGTCTCATGTAGTCCTCTCTTCCTCAGTCTGTTCAGCTTCTATTGTTCAATAGTTTTCTATCATCATACATAGTCACCAGGTATTTTAATATTATTTTCAACATCATTCTCTTTCTCTATCCAGCATCCCTTCAAGCACTCCCCCCAAAAGTCTCACAATTACATTAATGTCCTGTACTTATTATTTCTTCTTTCAGCTTTTGGACATGGTGTTTCCCAAGCCTTCTATTTCTCTTCATCCTCAATGTCCTGACCCTAGTTAGTGTTAGGTTTTTAAAGTAGGTAGCCGGTAAAGGAGAACACCACGCGGTATTCAGGCAGGAGAGAACGTTTATTACCGAACTGCTGGCCTGTGGCCAAGATGATCCATGGCCGGAGAGAAGGGAGAGAGAGAGAGCAACCCCCACCCAGCCCTGCTTTATTTAGGGCAGGGGCAAGGGGTGTGGCCAGGTGGATTAGAAGGTGACCTCAGGGAAAGGGGAGGTAACTGCCTCCAGGTCTGCAGGTTACCCAGGTAACTGGGTGGAGACTTAATGAGGTGGGGGCATCTGCATGTAGCCCTCAGGGAGAGGACCTAACAGTTAGGACTGGAGGCATATTTACTCAGGAGCAGGCCCAACCAGTCTTCAGGCCTTTAGAGTTTGATAAATCTGATCCATAGGGTTCTGTTCAAGGCTGATTTTCTTGTTGCCGGTCCTGGGGCTTGGGACTCCAGGCCTGAGCGCTGTCTCTGGCTTCTTTTTGCTCCAGGATATCACTCTACTATTTGAGCCACAGTGCCACTACTAGCCTTTTCTGTTTATGTGGTACTGAGAAATTGAAGCCAAGCCTTCATGCATGCTAGACAAGCACTGTACCACTAAGCTACATTGCCAGCCCCTATAGCTGATATTTCTTAAATACACACTCTTGCTTATAATCATTTTAATGATCACTGGAAAATTGATAGTGAGAGTGTCAATCTGATTAAAATACTGCATATGTACAAGTTAAATGCCACAGTGAAATGCTTTGAACAATTAACATACATTTAAAATATGAGTGGCAAAATGTCAAATGTATCCTGTACAAGAAGATAATGGGTATTCGTGGAATGAGGAAGGAGGAAAATTAGAGGGTGATAGGAGGCGAATATAGTCAAAATACTATACTATGTGAAAACGGACCAGTGATACTTGTGATTTGTTTGGAAAGGGGAAGCAGAGGATACTGAAGGGGGTCAGTCTGATTAAGCTGTGCACTGCATGTGTATATGGATATGTCAAAATGAGGTTGTCCCTTTGGGCAACTAATTGATACAAATGAAAAATGCAATAAAAAGATGTGCCCACATTTCAATTCACTTTTTATTTGGAATAGTTCTGCGATGCTGACAAATCCATTGAGTTTTGTAATATCCACAACCACTATTATGATACAAAACCATCAACCTCACCTGGAAAACTTCCCTCGTGCTACTGCTCAGGCTGGGAATATATTGGCACTACAATTGAATCTGAGAACAAACACCATTACATCATTCTGTCAAGTCCGTTGTCTGAGGATAGTGAGAGCAAGTGCCATCGCTGCACATCATTGCCTAGAGAAGATCTTGATCAGAAGAAGCCATGCTGTATCATGGCAGACAAGGCATTCTGTAAGGCCCATTGATTGTAGTTCAGGAATAAAATTGGCTACTGAGTATTTGGTGGCCTCAGAAGATGGTAAAGTGACTCTCAGGAGTCAGACACCCCAGGACTTTCTTACTGATCTCTGCTTTTTCCTTTGCACTGGCTTCATGGAGCCTCATCTCCTCATCAACTTTTCAAGATGTTATCTAACTCTTCCCACCAGGGAGCATATGAACACAATCTCCTCCTAAGTTTCAGTTCTAACGACAACCAGCCCTTGGATGAAATCTTTTAACTTGTATTTCTGGAGATTGTCTTTGGTCTCCCTATTTCGTACCACCCTCCTTTACTCTGACCTGTCAGATCTGAACAGCAAAGTCAGTGATAGTTTTTGCCAACATAGAAAAGGAAGGAATAGGAAATTCATGGCAGTATCAGGGAGCACACAGTGGGTAGAGATGCAGATCATTTTTACAAGAGAGAAGCTGGTTCTTAGACTTGACAAGTCAGTAGAATTTCATGACCAAAATGTGAGATGATATTTTACAACAATGAATTCAAGACCCCAATTTTTTGCTAGTCCTGGGACTTGAACTCAGGGCCTGAGCACTGTCCCTGGCTTCCTTTTGCTCAAGGTCAGCACTCTACCACTTGCATCACAGTGCCACTTCCAGCCTTTTCTGTTTATGTGGTGCTGAGGAATTGAACCCAGGGCTTCATGCATGCTAGGCAAGCACCCTACCGCTAAGCCAATTCCCAGCCCAGGACCCTAATTTTTGAATTAAAAAATTGTTTTTGCTGGTATTCAATCTCAGGATTTCATACTTTCTTGGGTTCCATGCTCAAGACTATCAATTTACTATTTCAACCCAAGCTCTAGTCATTTGAAGATGGAGTCTCATAAACTTTTCTACCATGGCTGGCTTCAAACCATGATCCTCCAGACCTCAACCTCTGGAATGAATAGCCATAGGCACCCCTCTCAGAACCTTATTTAAAAATATTCAAAAAATACTACGTCAATGAGAAAATGTCTGTAAAATGCTTACATGGGGCCTTGCTGAAGGTATCATTACAGCCTGTCCCGACACTGTAGCAGCAAAAGTACACCCTCACTGAGAAATGTTATTGCTTACTCCATGCTTTTCAGATGACTATTTGATGAGAATTAACTGAAAATGACACGAGACTGATGTCAGCACTGGAAGGCCCTCAGCACAAGGGTTCCACATGGCCTCCGTTTTGCACTCTGGATTTGTATGGCCAAATAGCCCCAAGAGGGCCACAGGAAAGCCTCAAGAGTACCTCAAAAGCAATGGGTGCCAAACTCCTCCTGTTCACTTTCAATAAACCGCCATCTGCCCACAGTGCTGATCAAACTTAATGCACAAGGTTTGTCCCCACATGCTTCTGTATTTACTCCCTGTATCAAAAGAGACACTATTTCTTGTTGATTCATACTCTGACGTCTGTCTTGGTTTGGTGTAATTGTCATCTTTTCTCGGGATTAGACAATAGACTTCCATGTGGTCTTCATTTTTCTTTCCCTTGAACCCATTCTCTAAGAAGCAGTGTCCCAAACTCATGTATTTCTTTACTAGACAGCAAGATTGCTGAGTAATTTGTCTGTAGACATGCCAGTAAATGAATGCTTTGCTACTTTATCCAACAGAAGGTCACAATAATAATTAACTTTTCCCAATCTTGGATATTTCTCAAAACAATTAGGTTACATGTATTTTGCTGTAGGATCAAGATGTGCTGATGGGAACGTTTTCAAAACAAATATTTCTTGGAAAATAACAATTGACCTTGCTTTACATTAGGGTGTAATCTGTTGCCAGTAAAGCTGTTTTGGGTGAATAGGGTTTTCTTTCGGGAATATAAGGATGATTGGGAAAGTGAGAATTGTTTTTATATTTCATCCATCAGCTATTATCCTGTAACCAGGAGATCACTTTTGTTAATAAAATCTGTGTAAAGTTCATATTTTAGATAGAATAGATATCTAGTAATTTAATCTTATTCAAAACACATGAGCCTCAGTAGACAAATGGATCAGGAAAATGTGGTACATATACACAATGGAATTTTATGCCTCTATCAGAAAGAATGACTGCCCCATTTGTAAGGAAATGGAAGAACTTGGAAAAAATTATACTAAGTGAAGTGAGCCAGACCCAAAGAAACATGGACTCTATGGTCTCCCTTATAGGGAATAATTAGCACAGGTTTAGGCAAGTCACAGCAGAGGATCACAAGAGCCCAATAGCTATGCCCCGATGAACGCATAAGATGATGCTAAGTGAAATGAACTCCATGTTATGGAAACGACTGTTATATCACTGTTGTAATTACTCTCAACATGCCATGTGAAACCGTAGCTTCTTTTGTTGATGATCCTTTTGTATCCCCTTCCTGTGGTTGTACCCACACTATCACTGCATCTCATCTGAGTACCCTGGATACTGTATATACTGGTATTAGAACTAGGGAAGTGAAAGAGAATATCAAAATTGAGAGACAAAGGATAAAAAGAAAAACGACTCCAAAAGCAATACTTGCAAAACCATTCGGTGTAAAACAACTGAACAACTCATGGGGGGAGAGGGAAAAGGGAAGGGGGAGGGGGAAAGAGGGAGGAGGTAACAAACAGTACAAGAAATGTACCCAAGACCTAACGTATGAAACTGTAACCTCTTCGTACATCACTTTGACAATAAATAAGTATATAAAAACCACAAAACGAAACACATGAGTATTCCAAATACAATTGATTTCTTAAGCTCAAAAATCAAAATTGTGGATTGCTTGTACTTTGTTAATTGAAAAAAGGGGGGGGGATTATTTTCTTATGATTTCTGTGATTTAAAAAAATACCATTTAAAATAGCATTATAAAGCTGGGTACCAGTAGCTCACACCTTTAATCCTAGCTGAGGAACTAAGGCTGTGATCTAAAGATTTTGTTTTGAAGGCAGCCCAGGCAGAACAATCCATGAAACTCTTTTCTCCAATTACCACCACCGAAAAAAATCTGATAGTGGAGCTGTGGCTCAAGTGGTAGAGTGTTAGCCTTAGGTGAAAAATATCCAGGAAAGCCTTGAGTTCAAGCCCCAGGACCAGCTTAAGAACACCTTCATCATCATCATCATCATCATCATCATCATCATCATCATCATCATCAATACCCTAGCATTATATCTCTATTAGTTACAGAGAGGAAATAGTAATTTGATAGTAGAGAAACATTCTGATGGTTGCCTTAACTTAGGATCAAAGTTCATCATCACTAATGGAACATATTTGTGCCAAATGTCTCCTAGTGTGACACATAGAGACAAATACAACATCTGCCATTCGTGCACAAAGAACATATCTGAACCAAAGCACAAAGAAAAGTCAGCACATATCTGTGCCATAAAACACATACAAAAAGACATGAAAAGACTAAGGAACTCTTCCAGGTTAAAGGACATCACACTGAGTATAAGTCATAACCTGGGAGTTGTTTTTTTTTTTTTTTTTTTTTTTTTAACCACAAAGGACTTAATCAGAACAACTGGCAAACTGTAACTCCGATAATAGTATTGTGTCAATATTAACTTCCTAGTTGGGACAATTGTATTGTGGTTATCCAAAAGAATGCACATGTCTTTAGGAAACTGAAACCAGTTCATTTAGCGATAAAGGAGTATTGACTGCATTTAATCTCAAACTTCTGGGGAGAAAAATTTATATGTATATGTATGTGTGTATGCTTGTATATATTTGCAGGAGCATATAAAATTAAATATAGTGAAATATTAGCATTTAAATAGTCCGGGTAAATGATACATGGGGATTTTTACATTAGTCTTAAAACTTTTGACAATTTTTATGTCAAAATAAAAATTTAAGAGGAAAAATAAACTACCTTTTTACTATGAAGGGTCATAATCTCCCAGGGATAGAATCTCTTTAACAATTTCCTACCTGCTAGACAATTATTCTCTTTCCTAGAAAAATGTTTCTCTTTTTCCTAACCATCTATGTTCAAACAGTCTGCTTTTAGAGGTTAAAGAGAGTGTGTGTCCTGCTATGCAAACCTGAGACGAAGGAAAGCTAGTATAGTCCATTTCATTATTTATATTTGTATGGCTTAACATGATACATGTAATGAGTATAAGTATTCTATTTTTAAAGTGATATGAGTATATTTTCAGAAAATGGGGCCTCCCCTTGACTTTCACACAAGGGCTTTATAATTGTCATTAGTAAAGCACATGTGATTCTTGGTGATTCATTGGGAAGGTGAGATGTTTGAAAGGCCAAGCATAAAGGTAAAAGAAATTGGCTCTGAACTTGTGCATTGTTTGCAGTGGCATTGGAAGATGTGACATCTAAATCAAAGGTTACAAACTCACATATAAAACAGGCATTCCCAAGTCAGGGGATTCTTTTACTGTTGAGGTCCAAACAATAAATGTTAGTTAGCAGGCACAGGAGATTCATGAAGATCCTAATTTCTCTTGATAGGTGAGGAGGCACCAACACTGGCTTCTAGGGTAGACCAGGATAGATTTTATTCTTGACTCTGCTCTTTTCCAGTGTGATATCCAGAAAATGTTCTCAGGCTTTTAAAAATCAGTTTCCTCATTTGTCACATGAAGAAAATGATTCTGACCTTAGTATATTTTGAAAAGGGGGAAATGTTGGCATACCAACTGATGAACAACGTTATTTGTTAATTAGTATACTTGTTCTTAACTCCTGAGCTTTCCATGGATTTACTTGAGGGGAAAAAATGGTCAATAAAAATAATAAAATCCGGGCTGGGGATATGGCCTAATGGCAAGAGTGCTTGCCTTGTATACATGAAGCCCTGGGTTCGATTCCTCAGCACCACATATATAGAAAATGGTCAGAAGTGGCGCTGTGGCTCAAGTGGCAGAGTGCTAGCCTTGAACAAAAAGAAGCCAGGGACAGTGCTCAGGCCTGAGTTCAAGGCACAGGACTGGCAGAAAAAACAAACAAAAAAATAATAAAAATCCTTTGCAAAATTCAAAAATTTGAAACATTGAGAGTTGCACACTTTATAACTTTAATAAAATGAAAGTTGGCTTTCAAAGGGAAGCTTTTCTCATGCCTACAAATGTCTTAAAACTGTTTTGTTGGCAGATACTTTATAAAGTCCAATGGTTGTGACTATTTTTATTCTTTAAACACCTATTCGTTTTCTTTATGTAAGGCTCTTTTAGTCTTGAGCCAAACTGGTTTTGACATTTTAGGACTAAGACAAACAGCCACAGCACCAAGCATGGATTAAATGTGTTAAGGAAAATTTTTATAGGAACTCCCTCTAACATGTTTCCATGTCTTCTCTCCAACTTTGAACATGACCTTCAGTTGTCAGGCTTAAATGGAGTAGTTTTATTTGGCTGTTGAACCTAATTATAATGAGTGAAAGGCTCTAAGACTTATCACAGATGAGGTGGTGAGCTGTTTTCAGAAATGGTGTCTTCAAATAGACTTTTGTAGCTTGATATATTTGTGGTACCTAACAGCTGTGTGCATCTCCTAGAAAACTTAATCCCCACAGTGATTTCTGGGCTAAAAAATTAAGATTGTGTGTATGTGAATCTCTAAAATTTAAGTAGTGTGTACAAATATTTATGCAATCATGAAACACTATCAACAAGTACTATAGGTGGTATCCAAAGTGAAAGATTTGTTTTCTTTTTGACATTATTTTCACACATTAGTTCCAATAGTTTGGGTATACTGTCTTACACAAATTTCAGTGATGTTGAAGGTGGCTGTTCATTTACTGAGCAAAGAACAAGCTGTTAAAGAAGATGAACATAAAAAAAAACACAAGATAGCCTTTCCCCTTCCTCAAAGAATAGCTTAAAGATTTATGAGTGAATTAAGACCTTCCATGTGGAAAGCCAAAATAATGATAGACAGATTGAGGATACACTTCCATACTGTGGGTTGCAGATAAAGTATTTTAGAGGCAGGAGGAAATCTAGAGAGGAAGGAAGGTTAAAAGAACTTTGTTAGAAGAAGAATGTTGGGACAGAAATTAATGAAAAGATGTTATTTATGTAAGTGGGGGGGCTGATTAAATCTTGTTTATTTTGTGTATAAACTCTGTGTATGTCACAAATTGCAGAGTCTTCTAGTGTGATGCTGAGAAGTAAGAGAAAGACTATCTAGGCTCTATTCCTGATGTTAATAGGGAGGCTTCATGTCTCTCATCATCAAATATGAAGCTAGCTATAGGTTTCTGTAGATATTCTCTACCAGGCTGTAGAAGTTCCCCTTTAATCTTTGCTTGATGAGAAATCTTAGCATGGATTGGGTGTTGGTTTTTTTTGGGGTGGGGGGTGTTGGGTTTTTGCCAAATGTTTTCTTTGCAACCACTGAAGTGTATGTGATTTTTTTCTTTTTACCACATTGAGATGATAGATTATGTCAATCAGTTTTTGAATATTGAACCAGACTTGCATAACTGATCATGGCACATAAACCTTTTTACATATTACTTGATTTTATTTGCTAATTTTTATAAGATATTTGCGGGCTGCAGGCCTTGTCACAATTGGCTGCCTTCAGACTGCTATGGTTCTAATAAAGACTCCAAAATGTGACCTCTCAACAAGAAAGTATTCCTTCCATGCAAATCAGGATATAGTTGGGACATCTGAACACCTCTATTTATTACAACACTATTCATAATAGTTAAGTTACCGAAATAGTAAAAATGCCCTACAATTGACAAAGAAATGTAGCCAAAATGCCCTATAATTAAAGAATAAACTAAAAAATGGTATGTAAATACTATATATGTGTGTACATACAAATATTATATGTATGTATACACACATATATGTATATATTGTCCTCTAGCCTCTAGTAATAACGGATATTATTCTTATAAGATTATTCCACTTTCCAGTGTTAAGAATTAGTTTTCAAAGGAAGAACCATTGAGTTTCTTATCTTTCTATTAGTGAATTTGTTTATTCAACAAGTACTCACTGAATGCTTCAGAAACTATTAGCCAGGACAACATTTGAGAGATGGTACCAGTCTCTAGGGGTCTGAGATATATTCGAAAACATGTATTGGTTGTTGTTGCCTTTATTACAATTACTGCTTGCGCTGGCATTTAGTGGCTGGGATTGATTGGGTTAAATATCCTATAATTCATCCTGGTGTTAATGGACATTAAGATTCTTGTTTCTGGTCAGTATGAATATTTTGTACTTGTGTCTTGGTAAGATTCCTTTATTAGAGAATATGTACCAGGGTTTCTCTAGGGAAATCAGTAGCACACAAATTCTTGATGATGGCCAACAATAATTAACACATTTTATGTGTTATGCCTAGAAACATGTGTATCTATGTGTACACATAACTGCAACAAAATAAACACAAAATACTGTTGTTTGCTATGTTCTATGTATACTGATCTACTCAATTAAATTCCACAATATCTCATTAAATTATATCTCATTAGTCAGTTTAATTAGTCAGACTATAGTTATAATAGTAAAGTTCTAAGAGACATGCACAGTAGTGAAATCATTAGATCAAAGCGTATGTTCATGTTTAACTTGTCTAGGTAATGCCAAACTTTTCGAAGTTATTATCCCAAAAATAGATGAAACATTGTTTCTTTACAACACTAATTTCAGTTTTTTTAAAAAAACTGTGTATGTGTATACAGTTTTTATCACGGTATATATAAGTTTTATACTTTCAAAAATTTAACATTAGAATGAGCACTTTCCAATGCCATTAGATAGCATTAATATACAAGTTTTTAAATTAGAACATACTATTTCCATTACAAAGATATGTTTTGCATTTCACTCTTCGCTATTGACTATTAATTGTGTTTCTGGAGCTTCAGATAACTTTGTCATGAAAGTTATCATTTAGTATAATCTCTGACTAATACATTTCCAGTTGCATTTTAGGAGAGATTCCAGGTTTCAGGATCATTGGGTCAAAGTTCATAACCACGTTTATAGCTTTTGAAACATTTTTAAAATTGCCCTTCAAAAACTTAAGCATATTTACTTTTTGATGGATTTAAGTTTTCCTAATTTTTTTTAGTAAAGCCAACTTTAACAGGATATATAACATCAGATAGTTGATGTTCTATTCATTATTCATTACTGTTAAATAGCTTTAGAAATAGCTTTAGAAATGTGTTTTCCATTCTCCATTTTTAGAACTGTCAATGTAAACAGAAGTAGGGGAAGAATTTCTGGCCTTAACACTGCATTAATTCATTTCACTTTAATAGTTGTTGGCCTCACTATGTAATGGAAATAACACTGTACTCAAAGTGTTAAATTAGAAGAAGGCTTAACTTTTAATTTTGCTCCTCACCAACCAAGTGACCTTCAGCAAGTTTTTTAACCTCTGTGAATCTCCGAGCTTGGACTTGTGATTGCTGGCTGACTCTGCTTTCTCTCTCAGAGATTATGTGTCCAAGTTCAATGACCCACGAAAGGTGAAACCATTGGTATTAAAACTGGCCAAGCAGAACGAGTAAAAAAAAAACAAACACACAAATTCCCTAGAAAATCTTTTGAATCTAGGCAATATATTTACCACTAGGATGTGGGAGTCGAATAAATGACCACATTTTTCCAGTGAGAAAAAGCATAGGCATTCTTTTATATTGAGAAGATAACACTGAGCTGCTGGTGGTGATGCGGAACATCATAGGAGTGGGAGCATGTGGTGGAAAGGCTGTTAACCTCATGGCAGACAGGAAGGAGAGAGAGAGGGAGGGAGAGAGAGAGAAATTGGGGATCTTACATAACCTTCTAACCCTGTGACCTACTTCCTCGAAGTAAGTCCACCTTGTAAACTTTTCAGAACTTCCAAATAGAGTGCTATCATCTGGGGACCTAGCATTCAACACAAAAGTCTTTGGGAGAAAATGTCATATTCAGACTCTAACCTGTGTGTTTTGGACAGTTCTGTTTCTCTGATGGACCCTGATGAGTTTACTATATACTGTATTTAAGCTGAGGGTACTGGATGTAGCAGTGGCAGACAGAAACTAAGACTGACTTGGGCTTAGTGTAGCACTTGCTCCCACTGAGCTTTGGGATATTTTTATTTTTTAATTTAATTTAATTTTATTATAAAGGTGGTGTTCAGAGGGCTTACAGTTAAGTAAGTAAAGTAATGACTACAATTCTTGTTGAACAGTTTTACCCCCACCCTCATTTTCTTCCACTTCTCTCCACCTGGACTCTTCCCCCCTCCCAGTTGTAAAGTTCATTTTCAAGGTAGTAACTTGTGAGTATCACTGTTGCATTGGCTTACCCTTTGTCCTTTGTCTCACCATTTTGTGATTCCTCTTCCCTTCCCCAAATCAGATGAGCCAATATACAAGACAATGTTGTTAAAGGAAGAAACAAACTTGTAAAACCTTGGCTATAGCTTATATCTGTAGATTTCACACTTTTTGGAAATCCTGCTTAAATATGCTACAACAAGATTCTGTTTCTCTGCCGACTGCAGGAATATGCTGAATTATGTAGGTGGGGAAATAACAAGATGAATGCTCTCCGTTTAAAATGTCACTGTGTTGATAAAAGGATGGTCAATTCTGAGAACAACCATTTTCCTGAATACTGACTCAAAGGGATTCCTTTGAAGAGTTCTAAATTAAAGTGCATAAATAGCACAAGTTTAGGCTAGTCACAGCAGAGGGTCACAAGTGCCCAATAGCTATACCCTTATGAACACATAATATGATGCTAGGTGAAATGAACTCCATGTTATGGAAACAAGTGTCATATCACTTGTAATTACTCTCAACATGCCATGTGACCCTGTAGCTTCTTTTGTTGACGATCCTTTTGTATCCCCTTCCTGTGGTTGTACCCGCGCTATCACTGTATCTCATCTGAGTACCCTGGATACTGTATATACTGGTATTAGAACTAGGGAAGTGAAAGGGAATATCAAAATTGAGAGACAAAGGATAAAAAGACAAATGACTCCAAAAGCAATACTTGCAAAACCATTTGGTGTAAACCAATTGAAAACTCATGGGTGGAGAGGGAAAAAGAGAGGGGGAGGGAGGAAAGAGGGAGGAAATAACAAATAGTACAAGAAATGTACCCATGGCCTTAGGTATGAAACCATAACCCCTCTGTACATCACTTTGAGAATAAATAAGTAATTATTTAAAAAAAATACATTTCCCTCTGCACCATTCTAATCTGGGCCATCTTTCTGCTGTGAAGGATAGGTGCATCCTGAAGTGTGAATCAAATGATGGGACAAAGAGATTCTAGCTCCAAGAAGTCCACCTTTTTCCCTGGCTTTTTTTTTTTTTAATTCTAGCTAAAAGTTTCCATGTGTCAGTGACTATCTTAGGACCCTTTGGCTCTCCCTGCCCCCCAGCAGCAGTGCATAGTCACCAAAGGGTCAGATGCAGGCAGAGCTCCATCCCTGTCTGCCATGGGCTATCTCTGTTACATTGGGTAATGCCTCAGGCACCAGCCTGAGGTCTTGATGAGGTATGTTCCTCATGGAGTTCAGCATGTAGACGTTTAACATGGTAAGTTTGATACTAACACCTTGGAACTCTAGAGGGCAGCTGTATGACAAAGAGGTTAAAGTTTCACTGACTGAAAGAAGTGTTTGCATGTTGAAGTCCATTTGAACATGGATCATTTGAAAACAAAAACATAGTCGTGGGTAACTTTTGTTTAACAGCTCAGTTTCATATTTTACAACACTTATCAACATACTCCTGCATTTTGCATCTTTTGGATTATACAATTTAATAAATATTTTGTCACTCTGCTTGTGAAATTATTTATTGTTAATGACTTATTTGATTTATATTTCTGATATATCATAGAAATCACTATGCCTACATTGAAATACTTTTGAAGTGTCAGTCAAATCAGTAGATTCTTGCCAAGGTAATAATGGTTTAATAAGTATTCATTTTACAGGTGAAGCTTCATGTAGGAGGAAATTTCCTCCAACTTTTTACCATGAAAATATTTAACAGAAAATAAGCTGATGAAATAACTCTATTTACAACTTTAGACCTGCTATCTATATTACTGCTTTACTTTTTCATATTTTCTCAATATCTCTTGAATGATACCCCAAATAGTACTTTCCCTTTTCTATTGGCTAGAACATTTGAAAGTCATTTACCAGGCATCATAACACATTCCTTAAGCCTCTACCAGGTACCTTGTACATAGTTACAATCCCTTAATTACATTGAAGAAAGTCAACACAGATTCTCTAATATCTTCTTTAATTCAATCTATTTTGAGACATCTTTTATGGTAGATTTTTTCAAACCAAGACTGATGGAATTCCAGGGGGGGCCTTTGGCATGACTCCTTTCATTTTTCAGCATAGAAGTCCTCCTCCCACCCCCATGGCATCGACTTGTCTATGTTCTATAATGCTTCTAGTCTGGATATGATTATTTCTTCATGTAGTGATTAACTTGTACCTCATTCTCCTTTATTTCTTACAAACTGGTAGTGAAGACTAAATTCTTTCTCTTCAAAGATGGAAAAGTGATTTATTATTATTTTATTATTGAGTTGGCATATATTTGTAAAATGAAGGAGTTGCTTGTGAACTTTGAACTTTGAACACACCTCCACCTAGCATCTTCCCATTCCTTTCCTTCCTCTCCTTGCCTTTTTCCAACAATGTGTGGTGAATTTCATCCCAGTGTTTCCATGGGTATGTGTGTAACATCCTTTGATCTCCTTCACCTCTTAGTTTCCTCTGTGTTTTCCCTCCCCACTCCCTCTGATCCCCTACTCAACAGAGGCCTAAATACTTTACTATATTGGATTTCATTATTTGTGAATGACAATTGTCTTAGGGACATTGTAGTGTAAGGAAGGCTTTTCAGGATGATCCATTGCCAAAATCCTTAGGTTGAAACATTTAGTAAGCCTGGGGACCTGGGATCTCTGCACTGTAAAAGTTCACGTGTCCCTTTTGTGCAAATATTAAGTAATGTGTGAGTGGGGTGGAGGGGATGGTGAAACTTTGCCTTGCACTGAGGTAATTTTCTTAACCTTTTACTTAGTAGTTGTAGCACTCTGCAGTGAGCCTTTGCATTGGTTTCCACAAAAGGATCACAAATAGTGATCTCTCTATATTTATTACCTAATATTCTTTCTTTCTCTGCATCTATAAATGTATAAACACATATATAAACATGGATCATAAACACACATAGAACATATGTGTGCAAACATGTAAATATAGATCAAGAAATTGAACAGTACAGAAGCATGCAGTTGAATAATAAATAAAATCGGCCCAATGTGGCATTATGCTGTGTTTTATACTTTTCCTTTAATAATGAAGGAAGAACTCACTGAAATAAATGAATGAGTAATATTTGTAACTTTGTGGGACTGAAGTGCTTAATGTGTGGGACATGGTAGGGCCTGAGGACAAAATAGCATTGATGTGAGCTGCTTCCTAGGAGTCCATTGGCACTCAGCAGTTCAGCCTTGCGTGGGGCTGTCTGTACGTAAGGAGAACATTTGTGTTTAGTAGGTCTGAAATCTAAGACCCCAGAGATCAGTGTGAAGACTTCAGAGAGTTAAGATGAGATAGGACTCAGAGGGACTGGGGACTCTGTATCCCTGTAGGATTTAAATCACATCACCAGGCATTTTATGAGTATTTATTCTGGATAAAATACTGTTGCAGCTCCTCTTGCCACTTCCTTCTTTCAGAATGTTTAGTCTTTCACATTTTTCCTTTATTTATTCAGTTAAGAAAACTACACTGACTACTGTGTACATGGCATGGAGGAAAGTCGCCTCATACATAAAGCACTCACACAATCAAAGATACAAACTCACATCAGTGCCTTGGACCAAACTTCTTTTATTTTTGGCCAGTCCTAGGCCGTGAACTCAGGGCCTGAGCACGGTCCCTGGCTTCTGTTTTGCTCAAGGCTAGCACTCTGCCACTTGAGCCACAGCGCCACTTCTGGCCATTTTCTGTATATGTGGTGCTGAGGAATCGAACCCAGGGCCTCATGTATACGAGTCAAGCACTCTTGCCACTAGGCCATATTCCCAGCCCCTGGACCAAACTTCTTGTGTCAGGGTTGAACTCCATCTCTCTCACTTTGGGTAACTTGCTCACTTGCTTGTATATGCAAATTTGAATGGCGTTTTGGTTGTCACATTTTTTTTTTCCTTAGCTGTTCTTAATTGCCTCCAGCAATGAGTACTATTACTTTTGGCTTCAATAATTATATTAGTTCAGGAAAGGCTTTATGACATAGGGTATATCTGAACCTAGAACTTAATAGTGGACAGTGTTAATACCAATGATATCTGGTACCTAAAAATAACCTTGTACACATTTATTTCTATCAGCAAGATTTTAGAGTAAATCCTGGGGGACTTCCCTTGCTTTGGTTGTTTCTTATTTTATGTACGTGTGTGTGTGTGTGTGTGTGTGTGTGTGTGTGTATTCATCAAGCTTATAGCTATTCTTTTCTCCCTCCAAAATGTTCAGCTCCTCATGGAATGAACAACATATTCCCAAGGCTAGTTTTCAAGCAATCGAACTAAATGGTTCTTCTCCAAACTTTCCTGTGTATGGATTTCCTGCACTGTCAAAAGACTGTTCATTCCATTCTAAGAGCTTTTCATCTCTGTATTTTCAAATCTTCTGACACTTTACATTCAATTCCTTTAATGCTCTACTCAAAGTTGTCTTTAGAGAGGAAGATATCTACATCCAGGCAATGCTGAAGATTGCTGCTTCCTTCTTCAGATTCTTACAGCTTTTGACTTTCACATGCATGTAAGTAGGCTTAAGAGTGTTTAGCCCGTTTATACATATGCTATTTTTGGTTCTTTTACATTGAGTTTTATTGTTTTCTTTTTCTCCCTTGAGTTTGTCATAGCTAACCTCTCCCAGATATTCCTGGGACTTTCCCTAAAGATCAACAGGAACTTCCAGACCTATGTCATCTTTTATGCATCATATTGCTATTCTCAAATCCTGCCTTGACAGATTCCATGTTGCTCACCACTGCTGATGTTCTTACTACCTCTACCTGACAGAGACCCTAGATGCTGCAGGATTTGCCTCCCATTGTGGTATTCCCAATGCCTCTTCTTTCACAACCAACATGGTGGGATATTTTCGCAAAATGAAGATGAATGCACTTTTTGGTTCAATTACATTTGAACCTTCAGCAACTGGGTGGTTTCCGCTTATTGTTTTCCTTACAGCACCCCACCCCCAGCTTCATCACTACAAGACTCAGTCCAAAGTTCTGGATGGCTGGACCAGAAGGTAAACTGTCTTGGCAAACACTGTGGTCCCTGCATACCTTCCTTTGATAGCTGAGGCTTTGTTACTAATTAAATCTCTGTGAGCCTGCTACTTTCCTCATTAGACTGTGACTGCCAACAACATTCTAAGGACCATTAACAAGTAGTTCTCTGTGAATTGGTTTTCCAGATATTTTTAAAAGCATGGTTGATCCTCAACTCGAGGCTCCTGCTGAGAATTCTACTCAGTTTAATTTATATGAGCATGACTGCATAGGAGGGTTCCTTAGGGTGGAGTTCGAGATGACAGTGCTTGAACAGTGTGCATAATATCTAATGCTATTGAGAACTAGACTATTACTAGAATTTATTATTTATTAGTGTTTATATTTATTGCAAGGAGATGTCACTATTCCAGTATGTCAGTCATTGTCTTCTGCTTGTTCCTAAACCATCATTCTCAACCTTTCTCCACCAGCTCTCTGTCCTAGGAGGCTGACCTCGAAGAACTAGTTTGTATGGGTTTGGTCATTAGAAGACAATGGCAGGAGATCTGAGTGGGAGAAGAGGGAGGGATGGAAGCTAATCCTTCCTGACGGCTTCACTATGCTTCTCTTGGTTTAGGCCTGGTTCCTGTCCTGAAAGTCACAGATCTTGGCAACATGGATTTCTTTCTTCTCAAGATTTCTTATGTTTCCCTCCTTTCCCCTTCATCCCAGGGGTGGTAATAATCTACTAGCTCCAGGTGCCAGGGCCCTTTGCCAGCTGTGTTGTTTCCCCTATGCTAAGACCTCTTCTTTATAAATAATCAGTCGGCTAACCCTTACTCTATTTATATTACTTTGAAGAAGTCATCCTTATCTCTTTGGAATTCTGAATGCAAACCATGTTAACTGGGGTAACTGAGGCCTAAAGAGGACAAAAAGGTTGCTCAAGATCAAGAGGATGAACATGCTGATAAAAGGTTTTACATCTAAGTCTGGATTTAACCATCATGTTGTATATATGGAGAACTGCATTCAAATTCTGGGAGACACGATTTTCAGTGGATAAGGCAATGCCATTGTAGTCGCATAGGTCAGGGCCCCAAATTAGTTCCATTACTTAGTTACAGAATAACCTGGAAAAAATTGTTTTACTGATTTGGAATTTAGTTCCTAAATTCGTGAGGTGAGGGTGCTACCTACCTTGGAATTATAAAGTAAAAATTGATATGCTAATATATATATAGTACTAATGTATTATCTGACCTATAGTGAATAATTACCATAAAAGCTATTACTAAATTATTATTTACAACTGTAGAGTAAACAGGAAGAAAGCCTTAATTTCATGAACACTTTTTAAGTCTCAACTTGTTTCATGTTAGCTATTGCCCCACTGACCAAAATTATGTGATGAAGCCCAGAGTCAATTTGAGAGGTGATTGCCTTGAATGTATGGATATAGAAAGGAACTTATTATGGGAACTCTTGTAAATTATTTGCCAGTGACATTTTTCTTCCAGATACTTATAATGGAAACAATAATAGAACAGTAACTGTACTGGGTGGCTGGAACAGACATTGGTTGGAAGTAGACAGACAAGCCTGCCTTTTGTGTTTCTTCACTGGTGTTTCTTTCTGTTGAGTGTCCAAACATTCCCCAGGCAATAGGGCCTGAGAGAACAAACAGAAGTCAGAGGGCTACCTCATGATCTTTCTTCCTGGCTGTTAATTCTATGGTAACAAGTACAGCTTCCCATAGTGCTGCATACTTGTTCTGGTGGAAGTCAGTTGGTGGGGGAAGGAAAAGGAGAGGAGGATTCTTACTTTTGGACATCCTGGGTTGAACTCTTAAAATGAAAGTCTATCATTTCAGTGATAAGTTTCAGTATTATATTTCCAAGACAGCTTCACAGTTTGAACTATAATTCTTTAAAAAGTGGCCAGTAAGGCTGGGGATTTAGCTCAGTGGAAGAGCGCCTGCCTGGCGAGCGCAAGGCTCTGAGTTTGGTCCTCAGCTCTGGAAAAAAGTAAAAAAATAAAAACCTATATAAAAAAAGTGGCCAGTAAGTAAAACAAGACTTTACTCTGATTTCTGTGAAAAGATGGACAATGCATAGTAAATAATTTGTTATTTTTATGTGCATAGATATTCCAAGTCTCATCTACTCTGTAACAAATACATGACCTGTATATAATTCTCACCTACTATAAAAATTCAAGATGCCCTTAGAACCTGTAACTACAATAGAGGAAAATGGCATCAATCATTTCGATGGAGTTACTACAAAAGATAAATCTTTTCTATTACTCTTCTATGGAGAAGATTCTAACTTGATATATACCAGATCACTTTCCTCTGTCATCAAGTAAAAACAAATAGCTTGTTTGGGTTTAGTAGCCAAATTATTCAATGCTATGACAATGTTCTATTAGCAAGGTTGTGTTTTTATTTAGGAATATAAATTTTTTAGCTCATTGGCCACATTCTAAATTATTATCTTTTTCATCTTTATGTTGTCAATGAGCACAATATAACAAACCTCTTCAAAATGGAGCGGCTTAAACCAGAAAACATTTAATTTATTATCCAGTGGATCCTCAGTGTGGATTTACCTTGTTTATCCAGGTCTCTGTCCCCAGGTTTCAATGAACTGTTTTCAGTCAGCCAGGAGCTGAGGCTCACTGTTCCATGTCTGGTAGCTGGCTGCCTGTTAGCAAGAACTATGGAGGTAACTGGGTCATGTTCCACTTAGCATCCAGCAGACTGGATGTGGCTGATGATCAGTGTGGTGATCACAATTACCCTCAAAGCAGCACAGGAGAAGAAACCCCAAATGGCTGAGTAATCTTTCTGTCTCTGCTGTGTTGTATTTACTATTGTCTGACTGAGAAAAGCAAGTTTTCTTTAACAGGTTAAGCCCAGAGTCAGCCTAAGAAAGAGAAGTTCTCCAAAATCATGGGCATGGGAAAGAATTGTTGTTGGCTTTTTGCAATCTACCACAGGACATAAGTTCCAATAAAATAATGTATGTTACTAAACCAACATATGTATATTGATAGAATTTTCCAGAAAAGAATTGCTTTTATAATTGGAATGTCACAGTTCTGCTGAGAAAAATCAAGAAGCTATTTAATATTATTTAAATTAAAAACTGCTGAATTATTGCCTTTGATAGAGTCACTACTGATATCTATTTTTTCATAATTACTTAATGATAAATGATCAATCATTATTAAGAACTGAGCATTGGAAGTTCTTTTATTTTAAGCATCAAGCTACGTATAACTATGAAACCAATAACTTGCTAACATTAAATTTCCTATTACAAACATCTCTAGAAGTGGTTCTAGACTTTGCTTTAACTGGAACTGATTGTAAATGCAATGGAAAGTCTAGTTTTCAAAAAGTCATATAATTTTACTCACTACCAAATAGCCCAAAATATTTTAGTACCATCTGTTAAGCAATTACATGAAGCCATGTTACCCAAACACAAAATGATTGGCCAATCTCTCTTCATTTCCCCAATGATTACAAACGGATGTCTATGAAATCACTGTGGTGGGGACATTTATTATTTATTTTGATTTAAAATAAGAGTTTATTTGAAGGAGGAAGGTTAAATTCCGCACATTGCATATATATCCCATCTGTACCAATCATGCTTTAAGAAAAGAATAGAGCTGGAAATCCTGTATAAAAATGAATCTTTAAGGCTATCTTAGGGAAATGAGATACAAGTTTATGCTATGCTTGATAACATTCTTTTACTTTCCTGAACAGACTCTGAAAAAACATTAAGTGTCCACAGTAGTCATCAAGTGATAATTTTCATATCAAAGTTCAATGTCAATGGCTCATTCATTCTTTTCTTTCTCTGTTCCCTAAAAATTAACTTGAAATCATAGAATAAATAATGTAAAATACAAGGACTAGAGATCTTCAGCATAACTATTTGCAATGATTGTCAGACAAGAATGTTAAAGAAATGGAGACCAGGCTGCTCTGACCAGAAGTAAGTTAGCTTTTCTTACCAGGGCTGTCTTTGGCTGTATACAAAATTCTCCACAGGAAAATATGTCTTGAACAACTTCTTTACCATCCCCATAAGCATATGGAAAATAGAAGCAGAGATTTCAAAATACAGAAAAAGACTTGAGGTGATCCAAATGAGAATTAATTTAATGGCTAGCCGTTAGCATCTGTTGATGACCCAGTGGGTATCGGTTTGTTGTATATTATATTCATGCAGTGGTGAGTGTCACTGGACCATGTCTACAGATAATGTGGGTTGTCATTGAGGGGCTGCTACTGGCATCAGACCAGCAGAGACCAAAGGCAGGGATGATTCCACTGCCTCCCATTAGCACCACAGGCGGGGGACTAACCTTTATCACATATCATGATCCACGAGGAGCAATACCTTCCTAAATGGGTATCTAAATGATCCTTCAACATGCACAACATACTTTCATATATTGTCACCATAAAAATTCAATTTGGATCTTGTAAAACATAACCATTTTTTTTTAAATTTTGACCTCTCCTCACCCTTATTCCTCTTCTACAACTGTTTGGACTGTTTGAATTTTAAATAAATATGCATGCATCTTACGGAAAGTAAAAAATTGTGAGTGACGGTGAGGTCATATCAGGAGAATCACAATATTTTTCTTATTGCTTCATTCACTTTTTATCATGTCTTTGAGATCTTCATTCAAAAATCACATCATTCTTTTAAGGGCTTTTTAGAATTTCCTAGTGTATTTGTATTACTAATTGTTTAATTTTTGGTTATTTAGGAATTTTTCTCAAAAAAAGGAAAATGCCTTTTAAGATACACTATTTTTGCAATCTTAACTTTTAGAAGTAGGACTTTTGAATAAAAGAAAATGCATATTTGAAGTATAAATGGCTACATCTATATCAATTGCTACAAAGACTTTAACAACTTGCACTTTCACTGGAATTTAGGAGATATCTTTTATCAAAAGTTTGACAATTAGGAATTGTCCAGTTAAGTCTTAACTGTCAAGACGTAGTTGTTAAAGACTTAACTATCAGTTAAGTCCTTAAATTTTGTCAATTTGACAGGCATACATTTTATTATTATTTATTTTGTCATTTGCAGTGGAATTTTATTGAATTGCAGGAACTCTTTGCATGCTTCAGAAGCCAGCTATGTTTTATGTATTTATAAAAATAAATAATCTGTGCTTAAAGAGAGAATTACCATAGGATCCATAAATTTCACTTGCATGTGTATACCATCAAAAATGAAAGCAGAGACTCAGAGGTGCTCACTGATCAGTGTCCATAGCAACCTTATTCATAACAGGCAAGAGGCAGAGTAGCACAAATGTCCATCGACAAATGGGCAGATAAACAAAATGTGGCATGCACGTAAGATGACACAGTATTGAGTTGTAGGCAGGAAGAAAATTGTGACATATGCTATATTGTGGATAAACCTTGATGACATCATGCTAAGTAAGATAAGCCAATCATGGGCGGACAAGTGTATGACACCACTTATGGGATATAATTGGAGTGAAATTTACAGAGTACAGTAATAGTGGCTATGGGGTGGGATGAGGGAAAATGGGGTTATTAATGGGGTTAGTGTAGGAATAGGAAATAGTAGTGACTTGCCTAATCATGAGATGTACACTTAAAGATGGTTGAAAAAAGAAAAAAATTATAGTATATCATAATAAAAATGGAGAAAATTACCTACTAAATAAATTAATTTGAATAAACATACATATTATAATTAAAATAAGAATCATATTTTTTCTCTTACTTGGTTAGCACTATTTGGTCTTTCTAGTAGTTTAGAGTGCTATTTAATTAATTAACTTATATATTTATTATGTATTTTTTATTTTAAGTAGTTGTACAAAATTGATTCAACATGTCAATTTATAAGAACAATGCATTTAGAGCAGTGTCACCCATTACGTCATTCTCCTCCCTGGTATTGCTGATCATGTTGACCTAATATATGACTAGTAGGATAAAACCACACTATCTGTTGTTTTTTTCCCAACTTTTTTTTTTCACATTTCGTCAGAATCTATTTCAAATGAATCTTAAATCAATTCATTCACTCTGTTGTTGATTTTTTTCAATACTGCTGAGCTAGTTGTGGTGCCTCATGCCTTTAATCTCAATTGTTCTAGAGATTGGGAGGATCATGATTTAAGGCTAGCCTAGGGAAAATATTAGCACGTTTCCAGCTTAACAAATGTATCTGGCATCGTGGGTGACATGCACCTTTGATCTTCTTGGTAGGAAAGTCCTTCTTTCTGGTGGTGATAGGGGGCGGGCGGTCATGGTCTTAGGCCAGCATCAGACAGAAAGTATGAGGCTCTATCCAAAAATTAACTGAAGCAAAAGCACATCTGGGAGTGTGGCTTAAATGTTAGAGCACCTGGCTAGCAAGCATAGGCCCCGAGTTCAAATCCTGGTACCACCCAAACAAGGAAAAGATACACACATACATATATACATACATTTATGTATGTATATTTGGAAATTTGTATTAATCACATTATTCTTAGTTTTCTAAGTAGTAATAAGTATTCTTGCTGCTACAAGAGTTTTGGAAGTTTTGTGCCTAAAACTGTTCAGCAGCTTCCTACAGTCTCCTTGCATAGTAATTCTTCAAGAGCAGCAAATGCAAAACTAGGTTTCACCTGCCCGTGCTGACAATATGCTCCGTGAGGTGGTGTATTAACTGCTTATTAATTTTGCCTTTATTTGGAGGAAAGATTTAATTTTTTATGCATTAAAATTGATTTTTTCTTCCTAATGAAATCAAGTAATGATAATTCAAATGCATGATATGTTTTCCTATTAAACAAGCACATACAATTGAATCTGTGATGCAGGTTATGTCGGAACATATTTTTACTTTAAGCAATCTAATTATTTTCACCTAATTTGTGTGGTGAGTGGATTTTCACACCCATCAAGAAAAAGCAGTTTTTACAGGAGTTAAAAAGGTAGGGCAGAACTAATTTTAAATGGACATACAATCCAGTAAGGAGGCTGTAGTACCATTTCTGGTGCCACGGTTTCAAATATCCTTAGAAAACTTGTGCCCATTAGCCATGACAATTGGACACATCAATGCCTCTGAGGATGGAACTGTTAGTCTGTGAGGTTTTCCAGAAGGGACCTGTTCTTCCTGACAAATGTGGGGCCTTTCCTTACCGGAACCATCCTACCACCTACTCTCTTCTCACCAGAACCCTACCTGCAGTTTCAAGAGAACTTGCTCATAGAGGAACTGGATCAAAGGCATCACACAACTATTCAGGTGACAGTCCCTTAATAAAAGTTGTCTGAGGGGCAAATTATATAAATTCAACTAATTATTATTTTTGTACCAGTACTGGGGCTCGAATTCAAGTTCTTGTACTTTTTGGCTCCAGGATGGTGCCCTAGTACTTGAACCACACATACACTGTCAGATATTTGCTGGTTATTGGAAATAAGTCTCTCTGATACCTGTTTTAGCGTTGAACCTGGATCCTCCTGAGTTATCCAGGATTATAGGTACAAATTACCATGGCCCAGCTCAGCTAACTTGGAAACATTTTTTGGCAAATTAATCCTTGGCCTGCAACAAAGTGGGCGTATGTCTGATTCCCTGGTGTTTTTTTTTTTTTTTACTTTCTATGATTTGCTTTTTGCAAATGAATTTTGGAAGCTTAATAGCTTCTTTCTTTCTTTCTCTCTCTCTCTCTGATACATGCACATATGTGTGTGTGTGTGTGTTGTGTGTGAACATTGATGAACACACATCTTGCACTCTTCCCTTTCCTTCCTTTGTAATAGCCCATTGGAGACAGTGTCTAGCTTATAACTGTTAGTCACTTACACACTAGAGCTCCCTAATGCTAAGCAGCTCCTCCTGCACTTTTATGACTTCATTGAGGGCAGAGGCTCTGTCTCACTCACTCAGTCTCCTCCATGTCTAGCACAGTGCCTGTGACTCATAAGAACAGCGAGTAACAAGAATTTACGGACTGAATGAAACTATATCTGTTCAGATACAACACACATTTATTTTTAATTTCCCTTTCAAAGGAATAGTACCAGATCCAAAATGTCTTTAATAAAAGGATTGTTGGCATAACTGTATCTTTCCTAGAATGCTAATTTGACATTCACACAGAAGATACATCAGTTTGTGTGATTGCACAGGGGGCAGAAGCTGTCTGTCCATCTGATTGATAGCAATGCACTAGACTCTCAGCAGCCTGTGGCTTTTCCATCTCCTCTTCATACACTTTCAGTTCTGCTCCTCACACTTAAGTACACTTGTTCTGAGAGGTGACTTTGAAGGATTCTTTTTGGTGGATACACCCACACAAAGCAAAGGATTTAGAAGTATACAGTGACTGAAATGCACATGTATATTTGCACACTCACTCTCAGTGAGGCATGCATGTGCATGCATGCTCACATGCATGCATACACACACACACACGCACACACACACACACACACACACACACACACACACACACACACACACACCCCAGCTGTACCTTATATTACCCTGAGGCATTCCTGGCACAGATTCTTGCTGATGCTTTGAGCCACAGTCTGAGTCATGTCTGCTTGCCTGCTTGTAGTAAAGTGATCTTCATTTATTAGATGGAGCCTTGAATGAAGGGTGGCGAGGAGTCTGTCTTCCTAGTTCAATATCTGATGTCTTTCTGCCGCCTCTCTGGTCTCTGCAGACTGACTGGCTGGAAAAGGATGCCCAGGAGAGGGAGAGGAATGCTGAGGCAAAGCAATCTCAGTGGATGAAAGACTTTTCACTGTAACTAATAGAACTCTTTAACAACAGACTGGGAGAAGTTCTGAATGCTATCTCCACTTCCTTACTCTTACCTATGCCACTAGGATACAGCCATGTACAATATAAATTGAAAAAAAAATCAGTATAACACCTGGAAGTAAAGATGTACATTGTAATAATCTCCTGAAGCACTGTAGGTTCTGTGGAGATACTTTTAACAAAAATAAAGGAAAAGGTGAGAACTTCTTTTTATAACCAATTCTTTAGCATTCCGACAAGCATCATTTCCAAATAAATTAATCTTCACTGAATCAGAAATAATAAAAACAATTGAACTCACTTTGCAGTTTTGATTAGTGACCCTCTACCCCAAACTATGATTATAAAAGAAAGTAAAGACTGCATGTGGTACATAGCAATGGTTTGTTAACTTTTGTGCATGGGAGCTTTTGATTTAAAATAACCAGAGATAGTACAGAGGGAATGTCACCATTAACAGAAAGCAGGTGGGAAGGATTAAGCCCAGGGGTCATTTCATCACATTCTTAAAACACACACATCCACACCCACACCCACACCACCCCCCCCCACACACACAATGTCTGGCTTGTGTTCTTAAAATACCAGAACATTCTAAAATTATTGAGTATACTTAATATAAGAAGATGTCACAAACTTATTAAAGGAATGACCTTATGAAGGAAGGACATGCATTCTTTAAATGCGGTAATGTTCCTGCCTTGTTAGAATCATTTGATCACAAGTGGGGCAGGGTGGCATGTTGCTTTTCACTATCAGTTCTCAAAAAAATATTCCGAACACAATAGTTCTGAGTTATGTAAAGGGATCGCAGATCAAACAGGTATTAAATCTTATTTCTATAAATATACATGTTTGTGAATAGCAGAATGCTTTATGAGACAAATGGGGATAAATGCTACTAGTGAGTGATTGTTTACCTCTTTTCCCTATGTATCCTCTTGGGATTTTGGAATTTTGTATCATGTCCAAGCATTTCCTACTGAGAATTCATCTTTAAAAGTTCCAAGCAATTGAATCTAGCTTCCCCTCATTTATAAATATCTCACCCCAAATGAAAATTAATCCAATAAAAACTAAAGCAAAAAATGGACTGGTATTCTATGCCCTTTCTCAACTTTTCTCAAAGATTCGATGTTGTTATTAGAACTTGGAAAATAGTATGATGTAGGAGCAGTGTTTTTTTTTTTAAATATACAACCATGAAAACACATTCAGTTAATGAATAAGAATCCAAAATTATTTCAATGGTTTCACAGCACTGTCATAAAAAAAATAAGTAATACTACAGGGAACCACTGACTCATGCCTATAATCTTTGCTGCTCTTGAGGCTGAGATCTGAGAATCTTTGTTCAAAACCAATCTAGGCAGGAAAGACCATGAAACTCATATCTCTAATTAACCACAAAGAAAAACCCTGGAATTGGAACTGTGGCTTAAGTGGTAGAGTACTAGCCCTGATCTAAAAAAGCTCAGGAAGAGCACCCAGGCCCTGAGTTCAAGCCTCAGGATCAGCACCAATGAATGAATAAATAAATAATAGTATAAAAGAACATTATTGATACTTTACAGATAGAAAGGCCAATCCTGGGCAAACAGAGTAATTTGCTCAAAATCACAGATTTACTACTCTATTTAAATTAGAGTAACATTTTTGCTTTGTGATAATTTAAACAATTCTTCCTAGAACCTATGGCTATTTACAAGTCATTTGCAATAATGTACAATTTAAAACATGAATGTCCTTTAGGGAGGAATGTTTGACATACTCCAAAGGCCAGTTGTGCTGTCATTGTATGCTTTAAGCAGTTTGTAATTCATTGTAGCCTTTTATGTCTTCAAGTATTCCTTTGAAATACATTGAAGTAATTTCACTGGAAATGATCCTTTTGGAAATCATGACTCTGAGAATGGCAAAACATTTCTGGCCTTTTAAATAGATTGCTTTTGGAGTGACCGTTGAGTAGTTTAGTAATTTTATATCATTGCCTAACAAATTACTACCAACTTAGAGACTTAAATCAATATCTGCTGATCATCTCACTGTGAGAGAGTGAAGAGTGAGAAGTCTAGGTATGATAGTTGAATTGTTTGCTCATGGTCACATAAAGCTAAAATTAAGGTGGCAGCCATGATATATTCTCATATATATTCATATATATTCATATGTTCTCATATTCTTGGATATAGTCTCATTTGCACCAGTTCTTCCTCTTAGTTCATGTGATTGTGACAAAAGTTGTTACTTTGTGGTTGAAGAAATGAAGTTCCTGTTTCCTTGCTGACTGTCAGTGTATGAGCCCAGAATCTACCTGAAATCCTTGCCATATAGTCTGCTACATCTTCCCCTTTAAGTTGCTATCCCTTGCTCAGAAAAAGCCCAAATTTCCCAAAGGACTCACCTGACTTGGCCAGGACCACCCACACCAATAATTGTCTTATCTTAAAGTTAAAAGAGTTGAGATGTTAGTTATATCTGCCAGACCTCTTCACAGAAGCACCTTGATGAATGCTCAGTTGAATAACTGGAAGATTATACATGCACAGTATCTTGGGGCATACAGAAGCATGGATATCTCCACCACCATCACCAAAGCTGTCCCTAAGAGCTATCCTTTCCCCTAGCAGCATCTTTTCACCAAATATCAAAGCAAGGGGTGCATTACCATTTCACTTTATTTATATGGTTTATCTTTAAATGCAATGTGAAATTTTTACTGTGAGTATGTAGGTGCAGGAGAATTCAGTATTCCTCTCTCTGCTTGGTTGTTTGGATAATAGAGGGTCAGTGGGATGAAATGATAGCCTAAAGTCATGTGATCTCCTGATCTCCACGTTCCAGGTCCAAGGCTTCTAATAGAGAGTGGCATTTGAGCTCTGCCATATATTAAGTATTGCCATTTGTTATTTCTGTCAGAATTTCTAGAACACTTATGTTTTTCAAATATGTAGAAAGTTACTACACAAATCACAAGAGACAATGAACTTCCTGCTACATGGAACATGATTAAGAACTCTTGTTACATCAAAAGTACCAGCTTGTCAAAAACATTTATATACATTTTTCTACATTTATACACATTTTCATGGTAAGCAAAGAATGTCTTTAAAAACATTATCTTTAAGTAGTTGTACAGAGGAATTACCATTCAACAAATCAGTTTATGAACACAATGCATTTTGAGCAATGTCACACCTTCTCTAGCATTCTTCCCAGTCCCTTTCACCCTTCTCCCTCCCCTCAATTATCTTAACTTTGTAGGATATGCCATTAAGATTTATGACTGTATTCTCCTCCCCCTTACTCTCTTCATTCACCTCCCTCTATCCCGTTCAACCCTCTTTCTGTATTTCCTGGTAATCATTTAGTTGGACTGTAAGCCATTTGAATTCTTCTCTGAAAATGCCATATTTAATATATTTGTGTATACTTGCATACAACCTGGAAATGTTGCATTTGTACATTAGTTCTAGCTTCTACATATGAGAGGAAAACATTTGTGTTTTGTCTCTGTGTCTGACTTCACTTAACTTGATTTTTTCCAGGTCCATCCATGTGTTTTTAAATGATGTAATATTCTTTCTAATGGATGAGTAAAATCCCCTTGCATGTGTATGTATATATCTTTGTATGTACATATATATATATATCTCATTTTTTTCATCCATTCCTCTATTGAGGGGCTGTTTGTATAACTTGGCTATGGTGAATCACTCTTTTAAATAATAATAATAACTACTATTATTCTGTATGTAAATGCAACAAAAGTAATGTAAACAGTTTTGCAGTTTTTAAAGTGAAGTGACTATTTCCTTTGCTTAAAGTGTAACACACCTCATAATCACCACAATATGGCTGGTCTAAATTAGATTATTTAAGTCACACCTGATATCATGCAGAATTAACAAATATTTCGCATACCACCCGTGCTTTTAAAGTATTTAAAGTATATTTTAATCCTTATGAGCCCAAGTAAACTCTACCTTAGCTCACTCTTCTTTTGACATTTTAAACAAAGCTTGGTGAGCAAACAATTTCAAAATGTGTCACAGGAAAAATGAAATCCCATAGCCTCATTGTAGGTTGAAAGGTGAAATGAGCCCTAGGTAACTCATAATTTTACAACTGAGGATAATGAATCCACTATGAAACTATGAAGTCCCAGCTTGAGAGGTGATAGAATATAGACTTGGCTATTGATTTTTTGGTTTTACATCTAATATTCTTTTTAGTTCACCAATGTGTTCTTTAATAGGAAATGTATTTCAGTCTTTCATGAGACTTTGGTTTGGTTTGTCTTTGGTCTGGGTCTTTGGAACATTTATCATGTCAGTGTGTCAGGCTCCAGTATTAGTCCAAGGGCTCAAGGCACGGAGATGTCCACATGCTCCATAGTAAATGTAGTACATGTTTGTGTGAGCTTAGACCAATGAAATATTTCTGGTGGGAAGAGGAATATATTATCACTGCTATACTTACATATTTTAGAAAACAGAGATAATGAAATCCAGATCAACCTTTATCTATTTTATTATCACTTTAAAAGTTTCAATAAGTAGATATTGTCTTCCTATTGCTTGGGAGTGATTGTGACCTTGATTAGACATTAGGAGACTCCTAAGGATTACTTACATCTTTCAGTTTTTAGTTCCTTACAAAGTGACCATCAGAGATAAGGAGAGGAGAAGAGAGTAGAGGAGAGGTGAAGAGAGCAAGGAGAGGGGAGGGATGGAGAGGAGGGAGGAGGAGAAAGTAAGAGAGAGACAGAAAATAGAGGAAAGATAGAACCATAACATTAGAATGCACATATTATTTTGATATGAAAACACTTGAAATTGCATATGCAATGTGTCACAACTCTTGAAGTACCATAGGGGAAATTCTTTGACATAGAGATGGGCAATCAGAATCCAGAATCCTGGGAACTCCTCTGGGGTTATATGGGGATGTAAATGCAGTGTGCCCAGTGAAAACAGAGGTTTTAGTTCTGTGTGGCACTGGGACAAGGTACAAATTTCACTGTATTTTAGGTGGAAGTAGGGCTGAACATAGATTGTGACAAACATGAACATGGAAAAGTACCTAATCTGAGTAAGCATCAGACTATTCCACTATAAAAAAGTACTAAATACTTGTTATTGCTTTACAGACTTACCATGGAAATTAAAATCAGTCAGTGACATAAAGGGTTTATCTCTCTGCTTAACATATTAAACAATCAATATTAAGTAGTACCACTACCATCATTATCCAGAGTTTAAATGATCCAATTTTTTTCTCTGACATGAACTGCTTTCAATTTTCTGTATTGCTGCAAGAGGAATCCTGGAAACACTGTATAGGTGTGTAAGAAGATAATTTCAATTTCATTGGATTACAATTTTATTTAGCAAAATTTTCCAAGGACACTAGATGGCGACCTTCTCCTTTAAGGGGAAAAAAACAACAACCACCACCAAACAAAGCCTAAAGTTTTGTTAATATTTTTGCTCTGTCACTATCACTGCTGCAGATTTAGAAGTCAGCATCACGGGGCAAGTTATATATTTGGGATAACAGAATTCTAGTGCATGTAGATTTTCAGGTTTCAAGCTAGAAGCAAGAGTGTAGGGAAATGAGCATCATGCCATTGGGAGCTCTGGACACAAATTTCTGTCCTTGTGAGAACTTGGACTTTGCCTGCAAGATCTCATTTCTTCCTCTATGAGGTGGTGGGATTAGATCATATTTAAACTTCGATACAGCTCTATTCTACTCTGGTTTTTAATGCTTCAATTTTTTTTTTATTCTAACAGGTGTCCTTTCTCATGTCATTCCTATGTTCTAAATTAAATGTTTTTAGGCCACCAATAGACCTATTTTAATGTCACCAAATATCAACGGTATTTACGCCAAAGCAGTCTTACTAAAACATGCATTTTATTTTAGAAGATACAGATGGACTTAGTTTAAAAGGGTGTGTGAGAGAGAGAGCAAGCAAGCAAGTGAGAGAGGTTGATATATATTCTGCATTCTTTTGGTATGCAGGAGAAGCAAGTTAAAAAAAAACTTGGGTTTAAAAAATTTAAGAGTCATTTAAAGACTCTGATAGGTTTTTCCATAGGTAAAGTTGAAGTGACACATCAGATTCTTAAATGTGAGTAAAATTTTTTCCTAAGGAGTTATTTTTAATGTCAATTATTCTGAGTGCTTTAATATAGTAGCTTAAGTTGTTCATACACAGAAGCAACAGAATAGATGACATCTAGAAAACCCTCCTTCTGAGCGTTTTCCAGTCTGAGTTGATGTGTCCTTACATGGATATGAACACCATCAAGAAAGTCAGATAGAGTTTAAAATAAATTTCATCTAAAACAATCAAATGAGTAGAACTCATAGTAAATGAATAGAGTAACTCCCAAACAAAAATATATTTCAGACTTTACAAACCAAAGCATATTTCTATTTTCTTTTAATTTGCATGCTTCCAAGAAGAGCCATTTTCCCACCATAGTAGCCAGTTTTAAAAACAATGCTTTTTAAAAGGAAAGTTATTATTTCAGGAAAAAATCTTTTTATGTCTTCATTGCATCTCTTAAAGAACCAACATTGTAAGTTATTGAATTACCTGAAGAAATGTCCTCCTATACAATGTATAAACAGTGGTTGATGTTAGGGGAAAAATGTCTGTGGCCCAAGTATATATGTCAGAACTGTAGGAATTACAAACACTGAAGCTTATAGGAGTCGCACAATCCCGTTAGCACAGGGTAGTGATGGATGGGGGCGGATCTAAGCTGACTCCTGACATAGTTTCTCCCCCAAACTGGAATTGGGAGGGTGACCCAGCAGTTTTAGCAGTGGCCAGTGGCTACTTCAGAACCATGAAAGATGATCAATACACAATTGAACTGTAGCACGGAAAATAAAGCCTAGACTCAAAAGCGTTTACAATTATCACAAGGCCTCCGTCTTTTCCGAAAAACACTTGGCTCCTTACCACACGTTCACCCAACTCCTTCCACAGTTTTAGTTCACAGTTGGAACTGCGATAGACCTGCCATTCTGATCACTTAGGAGGTCACAACCTCAAGACTTCACAGTCAGAAACACACAGACACACAGACACACACACACAGACACACACATTTTTCAAATACACCTAGACGCAGAGACAAAGTAAAAAAAAACAAAAAGAAAACAAAGATGACTTTATGCAGGTTATTGTGTAAAGACAGTTTAATATTTATGAACTCTCTCACACACACAAGCACAAGCACAAGCACACGCACACACAGGAGCACACACTCTCTAGGATCCAGTTACAAGCACTGCGTCATCCCCTAGATCACATGGTAATTGTTGCTATTTCAAGGATCAAGTGGCATCGAGCTCCCCCCTCCCAACACTCACACACCCATCCCACTCCCTTCTTTTGGCACAGAACAGCGTGGAAGAGTGATCCTTGTGTGATGGAGTGAGCCCAGACTCTGATCCAACCGTGCTCTTGGAGGGGTGGGGCGCGCGTCTTCTCACGGGGTGATTGGGAAAGGGGGACGGGGGAGGGGGGTCTCAGGGGAGGACGGGCAGCTCTAATTGGTTTCTCAATGAAAGATAATCACCTATTCCCCTGAGAGGCGAGGGATTAGCACTCTGCCTCTGGTCTCCATCGCTTTTAGACGTCTCTTCCTCCTCCCTTCTGTGCTTTTTAGTCCATTCAGCAGAAGTGGATCGAAGCTAGAGGCTCCTCGCACCCGCATTAGGGCCGGCACTCTGGGGCGCTCCTCTACTTAGCGCCCCATTCACTCACTCACTCTCTCGCTCCGCGCTCGCCATCCCGTCGGTCGTCCCAGCCGCCGCGCCGCCAAAGCCACCGCCCGAGAAAAAAAGTTTCGTGGAGGGGCTCCGGGGAGGGGAGAAAATGAGCAGCGAGCTAGAGGAAGACTTTGCCAAGATTCTCATGCTCAAGGAAGAGAGGATCAAAGAGCTGGAGAAGCGGCTGTCAGAGAAAGAGGAGGAAATCCAGGAGCTGAAGAGGAAGCTGCACAAATGCCAGTCGGTGTTGCCGGTGCCGTCCACCCACATCGGCCCCCGGACCACCCGGGCGCAGGGCATCTCTGCTGAGCCGCAGACGTACAGGTCTTTCCACGACCTCCGACAGGCGTTCCGGAAGTTCACCAAATCGGAAAGGTAGGCGCTGGGCGAGGCTCGCTAAGTGGGGAGCAAAGGCCATGTGGATGGCCCTGGGCCGAGGTTCATGATAGAGGGACTTTGGGGGGCGGGGGGCAGAGGGCTTCGGGATCCAGGGGCCCGGGGCTGCCGAGTGCCCGGCGCCCCACGCTCGCCGCGCCGCGCGGAGTGGGGGTGGCCCCGCGGCCCGGGAATGGGAAGTGTTTATTTTTATTTCTGCCCATCACGTGCTGTGCTTGTCTCCTCCGGGGCTGGGAAAGGCGAGCTCCTCGGGGAGACGCGCCCCTGTGGCGTGGGGGGTAGGGGAGGAAGGACCGTGGAAAGTTTTCTCGCGTCTTCCAACTTGGCCCATTCTGCCCAGGGCTGCAGTTGCTCTGGCTTTCTTTTGTGCGCCCGGGTTGGAGGCACGGGGGTGGGGAAGGGGGGGGGAATGTCCATGCTGCGTCCATCCCAGGCCTTGCAGAGAGTCCCAGAGGCGACCCTGGGACCCAGGCTACCAGGCATGCTCGCCAAGAGTCCTCCAGAGGGAGCAGAAGTCTGGCGGGGTCGAGTTCAATTTAGGGACTAAACTTATCCTGAGCTCCAGCTGTACTGGAAGGGCTGTGAAGCAGGGCTGGGCAGGTCACGGCCTCCCCCCCCCGCCCCCCGCCCCCCAAACAAAAGAGGTGGTGGTGGAAGGGGGAGGCTTGTTCACAGGGTCACATTCAAGGCAGCTGTGGTGTCACCAAGAAATTGCCCAGAAACCCCACCTCTGAGTGTTCATCCACTCTGCTCTGCTCTTCCAGAAGGCCACTCTGATTTGCCTTGGGCTTGGAGCTGTCAGTCTAGGTGACCTTGCACCTGAAGCACGACTGGGGTGTACTGCTCAGCCCAGACCTGAGGGGGGACCCTGTGATCTCCCTGTTTGTCTGTCTGAATCCCTTCCAGGAAAAGTTGGGGTACAGAGTGAGGGCAGGCTGTTTCTCTGGGCGCCTCTAGGCGCCTTCCTTTCCCCCCTCAGGGCATTTTAAGAGCCAAATCCTGCCATTTCAAAGTCGCCCGTCGTCCCTACCGGGTGTGCACGGGAGGCTTGGGAGGATTTTGGCTCAGAGTAGGAAGCTTTTGCACTCCACTAGCCGCCTTCACCGGAGAAGGCTGATCGATTGGCTGCAGCATTAAAGCGCCTCTGGACATTAGGGAGAGGAAGTGCAGACTCCAAAGCCCATTACTGGCTTTTAAGTCTCTGGAAGAGCACGGGCGAAAATGCATTTCTTAGGATATTGAATATTCCATTAGGCCTGTCTTCGTGCCCGCCTACCTCTTACCCCTTTGCTCTTCTTAGAGCACTTGCTGTCTGACTGTGGGGGTCTCCCAGGACTCCTAAACTCTCTCACCACTCTGCCCTCTTAAGGTTTCTTACTTTGAAGACCAGATCTTCTAAAGACCACCTCGCCTAAATCGTCTGGATTCCCATAGGTCCATCCAAGCTAGGTCCACGCTCTCCAAATCCTCCCTATGTCCCCACCCCTTCATGTCTGCCTGTGGACTCACTCATTGGTGGAGGGGGAAGGAGGAGAAGCAAAGACTGAGCCCAGTTTAAGAACCAGAAGGGAATAGATGTGTGGTGGGGGTTGTGGGTGGGGACAAGAATCAATCAAGAAGGATTTCTCTCAGGAAACAAGGGCCCTGTAGAACAGCCATCAGGGACAGCAGTTCCCTAAGTCACTTTCCATTGATGAGTTGACACTGGTTACTTTTTGTCCCAACCTGCTTGGTTAAGTTCCTGTGGGGTCAGATGGAGGCAAACTCGCGCTCCTTCCCTTCAGACTCAGATTGAAAACAGAGCTAATGGTTGGCCTTGCCCTTGCTTGGGAAGCTGCTGCTGTCTTGCCTTAAGCCCGGCTGTGCATTCCGCCGGCGGCCACTACCCTGGCCGTGCTCAGCAGCTGGAATCAATCTGCCCACCTCCTTAAGAAGCCACTTCATCAGCGGTCACCCCGCAGCTGCTAGCCTCGCCTGCCTCGCCTCCCAGGGCTGCCCGGTTCCAGCTTTATCGCATTTTTGAAATTTCAGATTTCTATGTCTGGGCTGTGTCCCTCCGGGTAAAGCATGGCTTAGCAGCAGGGAGGAAGTTTCACCAGGGCATGGGGTGTAAAAGAGAAAATACCACCTTTTCCCAAAGGATCCCCTCTTTCAGCCACCAGCTGTCAAAAAGGCACTTAAAAATGTTTTCCTCCATGGTAAAAATTCCTAAGAATGAGATTTTGAATGTGCTGAGAGGAGCAGGAACTTTTCATGCTAGGGCAGGAACTTTGAAGTGTCTCAGGTTCAGGAGAGGTAAGGCTCCTATCTATGTCTATATCAAGTCACTGACCTCCTTGTTTTCTTTTTCTCTACTCTGGTTTGTCCTGGGAGTGAGGAGAAACTTTTCCCCACTCTGTGTTTAGTTTTATACTTTCAAATGGAAACATAAAGTTTATTTTCAGCAAGGTGACTCATTAGCATTTAAAGAATTTTGACAGGTATAATATATGAGGATAGTACTCATTGGAATTAGGTATTCATCCTAGCATTTAAAGAGACAGTAGTAAGTTATCAGTGGTGAGACACTTGGTTTTGGCCAAAGGGGGAGACTGTGAAATTTCTAAGATGTAAAATGCAGTACCATATATAATGTCTTCAAAATAAAAATAAATGTGTCCTAATTTTCATATGTGCTTGCTTCTTTTTCCTTCCTTCCTTCCTTCCTTCCTTCCTTCCTTCCTTCCTTCCTTCCTTCCTTCCTTCCTCCTTACTTCTTTTTTTAAGACTATGCCGTCTTGATAGACAAGCATGCTGGAGCTTTTTTGCAAAGCTAGTGTGGGCTTGTTGCTATACCATTTGAATTATTACTTTCTTAATTTGTGCAACCAGCTCATTTCAAACTTTCTTAGGGCACTGTTTTCACACAGTAGTTTGAAAAGCATAGACATTTATTTGGTAGGAAAAATACAAGAGGAGTTCCCTCTACAAACATCAGCAGCTGTTTTAGAAAATGTTACCATCTAAGAAATTTACGTAACAGGTGACAAAAATATCTCAAGCATTTATTATCATGAAAGGAAATGGGAGAATATATTGAGTATTGTAATCAAGTCAGCCCAATTAGTCAGATTTCCATGTGCCTACAGAGAGTAGAATGCACATTCTCCATTAAGAATGATCCAAGTATCTAAGGAATGCTTAGATGAAAATTATACTGGGGAAAAGGAAGATCTGAGCTCTCAGCATAAGTATCAAGTGTACAATATGATGATCATGTTTAAAAAGAAAATATCCGACTTATTGCAGTACTCATTTCCAGACCCTTTAAGAAATGCCCAGTAGGGATCAAGTGATTATCATTGAAAACTACAGGCTGTTCTAGATGATGGTGATGGTATTTTAAATTTATGTTGAAAGTACTTTCTTTCTACCAAAGCACTCCAGAATTTTACAATGATTTCTGTGAATTTTTAAAATTTTCTCCATGCATATATTTCTCAAGAGGTGCCTATTATTTGCAATTCTGTTCTTACGTATTTTTGCACACACCTAAATTCCTTATTTTGGCTATTTCATTAACTAGTGTGTGCTCATGAGATATCCACAATTTTTAAATTAACTTAATCCAGGACTAGAATCAATACTAATTTGTTGCTAGAATAATAATAGACTGCAGTACAAAGTCATTTAGCTATTTGTATCATGAGTCCCTTGATTCTTGATGATGTAAGTTGATCATTTGGAACTTCCTGCTGCTGGGACATGGGTACTTGTACTGTTTGCCCCAGAAAACTTGCCTTCTGCATCTTTGATCCAATTCAGGGCTAGTTTGACCTTCAGTCTAGATCAAAGGGATTGGTAATCTAATTTTGATATTTAAAAAACCTTCAAGGAAGTAGTATGTTATATCTTTGGGCTCCGTATCAATTCCTTGTTAGTTGTTAATATGGAAAATACACAGGGTTTTAAAATAAAAATGGTAACAATGATAAAAATAGCTAATCTTAACCATTTCAGCCCTGTGACCAGCTATTTGCCTATGGTAGCTCACTGTTGTTGTTGTTTTTAAAACATGTTTTGTCACCATTTGAAACAATATCTTTATTTCCTAGGTGCCACGAATCAGACTTGAAGAAATTAAGTCACTTGCTTCAGTTCTCAGAAGTTGGAAATAAATGCCATAAACAAATTTTAACTTTAAATCTCTCAGCTTTTAATAATCAAGGTTCTAAGCTGCTACACTGTGTAGTCTTGGGGGGAAAACCAACAGGCTGTTTCTATGTTATAACTGGGGCATCTTTCCCACCAGGAAGAAATAAACATTCCCTAAATTAGAATTGAATTAAAAATCCTAGAGCCAGCCCTAAAGTGACCTCATGAGAAAGTGACCAATGAATTTTTGTATTCAGCAGATAGGACCTGGCTATGCTGTGCTGGGTTGGATTTTCCTCACACTTCTCTACTCTTGGGATTGTCCCTTAGTAGTTCATGTCCCATCTTTCCCCTATTTCTATACTTCAGTGGCACATTAGAGACAGGACAATAAAATTATGAAGGATGTGAAAATGATTTTGATTGCTTCCTTTGCATTCCCTTTGCCTTATGCAAGGGTTTCATCTCTACCATTTCTATACCTAAATTGTATCACTCATTAACCAATAATATACCTATGTATTTACTTCTTAGTGCTTTCTGATTCACATCATAGTATTCTAACAGGAGCCTTGGGGAAAACACAGATTTATTCTTCTTAGATGACTGATATTTATGGCAAGAATTTAAGGGGAGGCGTGATGAGGAAGAGCAGGAGGACAGCTGATAAATATCCTTGTAACTCGCCACATGTAATTTGAAGATGATAGGGTCTAAACAAAAGCCCTGCATGCCTACTACCAGCCTGAATTCTTACAGGAGGTGAATGGATATTGGATTTAGTGATAAGAAAACTGAGCATATGGAAAAACTGAATATTGGTCCAAAATGGATCAATAAGAGTTCTTGTCTATTTGGGTCGCCAATATTCATATAGTTGGAAAGTTTACATTTAACTGTGTGTTCATTAGGAATTTGAACCTCACAAAACTATTTCTAACAAATCTGAAAAAACAAAAGATGTCCTATCTTTTTTCTTTCCTAAGGGCATGTTTCCTAGAGCGTGTGCTCTCTCTCTCTCTCTCTCTCTCTCTCTCTCTCTCTCAATCTCTCTCTCTCTCTCTCTCTCTCTCTCTCTCTCTCTCTCTCTCTCTCCTAGCCATGTAAAGGATGCTGAGACTGCTTTAAAACACTTGCTTTTGATAAGGTTCTCAGGTGATCTCATAGTTGCTCAGGGTATGAATAATTATTTTCATTTGCCATTAAGAATTTGCTTATCAGAGTTCAGGACCCTGTGTTATCTAGGCTTCTTGTAGCTTTTGGAAGTTACTATGAACTCTGAGATAAACCAGGGATGGCATATCCTGTTTCACAAAAGTGAAAGCTCTTAAAGAATTGGGAATTGTCAGAAAGGAGTCTTGACCTTGAATTTGGCTTTATTAGTCTGCTGGGATGTGGAGTTCCCAAAGGAAGGAGAGGAAAATAAATGAAGGACACACACACGTGTTTTATACACACACACACACACATATATATAGATGTATACACTTACACCAAATTGACATCTTATTCTATTTTTAATTTCAACTTCTTATAGTAGTTCTTAGAAAATTTTCTCAAATCAGTTTCTAGTAGAAAGGAAGGTTTCCTTCTTGGGACAGTTCTTATAAAATGGATTATGGCATCTTCCAGTTTGTCATTGCTTGTGGTTGGCATTGGGCTAATAAAACAGTGCTGTCCCCAGAATAAGATACTAAAATAAGTGATTGACTGTGCTCATTGAAGCAATACATCTTATGTTTATCCCATGGTAATTTTTTTCATTCATTTTTGCTGTTGCTTTTCTTTAAAAAATAGGTTTATTATCTTTAGGTAGTTGTACAAAGGAGTTGACATCGACAAAGCAGTTTAGGAATACAGGGTTTCTTGGTTAATGTCATGTCACCCCTTCCAATGTTCCCACTCATCCCTCCCAACTCACTCCTCTGCCTGTGTTTTGTGCCTCTTTTAGGTCTTCATAGTTCTGTCATCTAGCTTAATTCTGTATGCCCTGTCAGTTCATTTTAATTTGTAAGATTTATACAAGTAATATGGGAAAGAGTACTTATTGAAACTATTACTCTAAGCTTTTTATTCATATTTTTAGATGTCTTAGACATATATATAGTTCAACTTTTTATCGGGTTACAAAGAATTATTAGTTTATACTGAACATATTCTGATTTACAATATTTGTTCAATAAAGAGTGACACACTGAGACGAGTACCTCTTAAGTAGGGTTATTATTATGTGATAGAAACACTGATAGTAGAATGCATATCCTTGTTTAGTTTATTATCATTCTTTTTTTTTTTTGGCCAGTCCTGGGCCTTGGACTCAGGGCCTGAGCACTGTCCCTGGCTTCTTCCCGCTCAAGGCTAGCACTCTGCCACTTGAGCCACAGCGCCCCTTCTGGCCGTTTTCTGTATATGTGGTGCTGGGGAATCGAACCTAGGGCCTCGTGTATCCGAGGCAGGCACTCTTGCCACTAGGCTATATCCCCAGCCCCTTATTATCATTCTTAAACAATAGATTCTTTTTAAACTTTCTCTGCAGTCCTCACTAAACAATTATTGATGTAGCACAGACTTTGGGGTTTCTGTGTTCATTTTATTTTAAAATATTTTTGTATCGTTTCTTATATGTGACTATATTAGAAATCTATGCTCACTTAGAAAAGAGCGTCCTCTTATATTCAATCAACACAAATTGTGTATTGACTAAAAAGTTAAAAAATACTATTTGCAACTTGTCCTGTTTACTAGGTTGTATTGCACGAGGACCATTTTATTGCTACCTATTGATGGAGCATATTCTTTCAAATTAGTCTTACGTAATGAATTTGTTATCCTGGATTTGGATTGACTTTGTTATGAGTATGACACACTACTAACATTTCTATGTGCAAGATGATAGGATGAATGATTTCTTCTAAATGTTTGTCATGGCAAATCTAGTAAAGGCAGCTACTATAATTACCTTGTCAGAATTTTCTTTACCTTTGTTAATTTATGACCTAGATGATGTAACTATAGTTCTTAAATGATTGTCTCAGTTAGGCTTGTTGTTACTTGAGCCTGTCTTTTCTAATTCAGTTTTGTGGAACGTGGAAATGTGTTTTAAATGCTCAGATGTGTCTTTATTTGATCACTTTGACCTCAAATGCTGCAAATATGTTCTGAAAACTCTATAGGGATCCTAAAAATATTTCTGTTGGCCTCTTACAAATATCCCTGATCTGCTTATTCAATGATGTGATGCTGTTAATCTCTCACAAGCAAATCTAAAGCCTTTGGGTAAATGTTACTGTTTTTCTTGATGCTTCTTATTGCCTGAATAATATGGATGATGTTAATTTTGTGCATCATGCAACCAACAGTGGATCTGGCTACATAGTCTGGAAATGCCCCAAACAGAAAATTCTTTTACGTCTTAGCTTGTAAACCCAGGGGTAGAAACCAGGTCTGTTTACAGTAAAAATTCCAACCAAATAAAAACTGTGGCTCAGCCATACTTTAGAGTTCCTTCATTCCACATTCCACATGTTGTTTTTCAGAGAAAAGGTAAGAGTAACCTATGCATAGAATATAGATACACATATATGTGTATCTATATTCATATTGTTTACATTTTTATATCTTCTAAGACCCCCGTGGCTTTAAGAGTGAAACCAGTGTGTGTGTGTGTGTGTGTGTGTGTGTGTGTGTGTGTGTGTGCGCGCGCGCGCTAGTCCTGGGGCTTGAACTCAGGGCCTGAATGCTGTCCCTGAGCTTTTGTGCTCAAAGCTACTGATCTACCATTTGAGCCACAGCTCTACTTTTAGTGTTTTTTTTTTGGGGGGGGGGTGTGATTCCTCAGAGATAAGAATATCAAAGTCTTTCCTGTCTGGGCTGTCTTTGAACCCCAATCTTCAGATCTCAACCTCTTGAGTAGTTAAGATTACAGATGTGAGCCACAAGTGCCCAGTTCTGTGAAACTAGTTTGTGCTCAAATTAGTGACCTATCAGAGAGTAAGATAATTCTAAAACACTCAATCTGATATCCTATATATTACTCAAACAGATTTCACTTGTGGTTCATGACACAATGGTGTGTATTTGATGAGCTTTAAGATAAAATGAATAATTTACTTTAAAAGTTATCATTCATAAGTTATTAGTTTCTTAAAAACCAAGGCTATGTGCATTCACAAACATTTCCCTAGGGATAGCCATATACTTGCATTCCAATTGGCTTCCCGGACAGGGAGGATCACAAATAGATGGCAGGAAATTGCACATAATCCACAGACAGTCTCACTTTTTTCAGAGGGAGTAAGTACATGGGAACGTCTTATGAATCACTGAAGAGAAAAGACAGTGTTCAAGGGCCTTTGATCTGATCTATGGCTCTGAAACATCTTGAGTATCTGACTTGTCATGCTACTTATTTATAAATAAAGGTTTTTAGATTTATTGGACTCCACTTAGTCCACATATTTCAGTGTAGGGGTTCAATAAATGTAATGTTTATATTCATGGTGGCACCAAGAATAGTTCTAGACACCACACAAGTGAATTTATTTTACATTAATAGTTAAAAATTTAATATTGCTGGAAGATATCATATCAATCCATGCTGGGCATCTGCCTGGCGTAGAATAGGGTTTAAGGGTTCATAGATATTTTTAAGGTAAAAGGGAATTAGTAATAGAGATTGTGCATAGCCTATGGGAACCAATGAGAGTTTAAAAAAAAAAAGGTTGTTCTGTAGTTATTTACAAAAAGCAATAAAGTTTTTTCAATTTTTTTCTTTGTAATCCATACTCTGGGAGATTTTGGCTTATCAAGTTCCCTCTGTACTTATCTCTAAGAGGATGGGTTTCATGGCTACATCACAACAACATCTTCAGGAAAATTTTAATGGGGGCATGAAATCATATGGAATTATTTTTTAAATAAAATAAATTCAAGCTTGATGGTGTCAGTATATTAAGGACCCACATTTATATTGTATGAAAAACATTTGATTCCCCCTGCCCTGATCTGTGAATTCCCTCCATAGCTGATCAGAACAGCCTAGAAATAATAAGACCCTCCTTACAGCCTGGGTTTCTAGTGATCTTGTTTCTTAATCTGTATTTGCAGTACATCTTCTCATCTTTTTGGGTCCTTCTTTCTTCATGAGTGTGGCCAGAAAAGGCCATTCTATCCTGTATTGTTTTATAGAATGATGTATGGAATGATTTTCTTCCTTTTCTTCTTTTCTGACTCCCTCCTTTCCATTCTTTCTCTCTCCTTCCTTCCCTTTCTTCCTCCTTCCATCCTTCCCTTACTTGATTGAGGTAAATGATAGCAATGAGTTAAAAAAATATATCATTAATGGGATGCTGGTGGCTCATATCTGTAGTCCTAACTACCCAAGGGGGTTGAGCTCTGAGGATGTGTTTCAAAGCTAGCTGGGCAAGAAAGTCCATGAGACTCTTATCTCCAATAAAACAGCCAAAAATATATAAGAAAAATAAAAAGCCAAAAATGGAGCCATGGCTCAAGAGATAGAACTCTTGGCTCAAGAGATAGAACTCTTGCCTCTAGTGAAAGACCTCAGGATTAGCACCCAGGCCCTGAGTTCAAGCTCTAGGACCACACACACACACACACACACACACACACACACACACACACACACACACACACACACACACACACACACTCTGTTCAATGTCCAAAGGAACAGTGGGGGAAGTCTAAGGACAAAAGAGAGACTATATTACAGGCTGTTTACCAGATCTATTCTCTTTTCTAGAGAATAGAGTAGGTCATCTCCCCACAATGTAAGAAATACCTTAAACATGAGTAATAGTTATCCTTCTCAATGTAGTACAAATAAAAACAAACCCCAAACCAAATGACCCTAACAACAACAAAAAAGGAATGGAGTGGGTAGAGCAGAGGGGAAGTGAGAGAGAAATTTCAATAACAACCACAAGATGGCAGCAGAAGAATAATATTTAATAACCCACTAGTAATGTGAAATGAACTGCAGTTGAATTTTAAAAGTCTTTTTTTAATACATAACTCCCTCAGTTTTAGAATTCAAGTGTCTAGGCAGTATATTACTGAATACCTATGACTTAAAAATTTTCCAATTAGTAATGATTTGGAGGAATGTAAATCAAAAGGCCAAAAGGAAGTATTTTCCTTTTTTTGCCTTAACGAAAATATAAACAAATAGTATAGTTTGCATGGAGTGTTCTTTGGATGATAATACTAAATTGAGGGAAATTCCTAAAACTCCTCTAATATACCTTTGAACTTATTTTTGACGGAGAGAAGCAAACTGAGTGAAATAATAGGTAAATTATAGTCTTAAGAATATGTAAAGTCTAGAAGATAGAAAAACCATGGGAATGACTTCCTACTCATTTATTCCTCCTCCCATAAAAAACTAAAAGAGTGTTATAAGGAATATCAGCTAATTGACAGAATTGCTAGTAGATTGTTTGATCTGTTTGATAATTCTCTGATTCTGGAATGTAATTCAATAACTTCGAATTGTAGTCTGAAGCCCTACTTTGAAAAAAATTTAATGAGCTAGTTAATGTGATTGTAAAACTGTAATTAGATATGTGAAGAGAGAAATGTCCTATGAGATGTCCTAAATATATGAACAGCTTCACAGTAATTTTAGGGGGAAAAAAACTAGTATAATCTGGTCTGTCAGGAAGGGATGAATTGTGGGTCACATCTAATGGACCTCTAAAGTTTTTGCATCACTATTACCTCGGAAAGCGTCATTCAGCCTTCCTGTAAAAGGCTATTTCATTCAGTGTATGACCCCTCTCATGTAAACCCCCCAGGGGACTGGATACAAAGTAGTCTCCCTGTTCCGTATCCTTTGTGATTTAATGTGGAGGAGAAACTGTTTTTTTTTCTTTGTCCCTGATAGCAAGGGTCAATGGCCAAAGGAAGTTGGGTTATGTGTAAGCAGTCGTTTAGAATTAATGCTAATACTTGGACTTTTAAATTGGTCTTTTGTCTTAAATTCTATATAAGATGGGAATCTGATAAATAGATAAGGATACATACATATATGTATATACACACATACACACACGTATCCTTCTTTGAAAACAAATTGTCTTTGCAAAACAATCTTTTAAATTCTGTGTTCTACTTGTTTGAAGTACTGTACTAATATCTGAAAATTTTTTGTGGAGACAATTGCTTCTAGTTTTCCTAGGCTAGGGGAGTCCAACATTATGCTGTCTATGACTGCCAGACAGGATCAAGTGTGGGTCAAATGTAAGATCTGCTCTCTGATGTCTGCAAGGTCAAAAAGAAAATCTAGTCTTTAATGGGGATGGTGAAGCAAGTGCAAAGTAGGAAATACCTTTTATTTTCTCAGATCTTTCTGGTTTGTTATCTAGACAAGACAAAAACCGTGAAGTAGAGCAGCAGAATTTGAAGCATCCTGCCTGGAAATTGTCTGGTTATCTCACTTTACCACCTGGCTCTGTGGCATCAAGAGGGCTGTACACCCAAGGTGGGAGTAGGCCAGTGACTCTCCAGGCTTCTTCACATTAAAGAAATTGGAACCAAAAATGTTTCTTTTGTGAAGTCCTGCTTCTTTATTTACTGTGTCACAAATGTTCTGAGTGTCTGGACATGCCTTTTAGATATTAAGAGGTATCAAAATTTGACAACCAAGCAAATGTGCTAATTTCAATCCCCACTTAGAGTAAGTCTGCTCCCTTGATTGTTTTGATTGTGAAATTAATGCATCCTGGTTATCTACCAATCAGGATACATATAATTAAATCTATTACCCATTTTTTCCTGTCTGTCTTCCAGTGAGGAGCACATGTTAAAATTTCTTTACATCTGTGTAAATCATTTTAATACAGAGATAACTTTCCTGCTGATTTGCAGTCTCCTTTCTTCCTTCCTTCCTTCCTTCCTTCCTTCCTTCCTTCCTTCCTTCCTTCCTCCTTCCTTCCTTCCTTCCTTCCTCCCTCCCTTCTTCCCTCCCTCCCTCCTTTCCTTCCTTCCTTCCTTCCTTCCTTCCTTCCTTCCTTCCTTCCTTCCTTCCTTCCTTCCTTCCTTCCTTCCTTCCTTCCTTCCTTCCTTCTTTCTTATTGGCAATACTAGAATTTGAACTCAGGGACTCATGCTCATTCAGCTGCCATTCTATCATGGAGCTATTTCTCCAGCCTGAGTTTTTGCTGATTCTTTAGGAAACAGCTTCATTTGGACTTTTCCTCTTGAGGTAGTCCTTTATTTAATTTAATTGTCAGGTGATATACAGAGGGGTTACAGTGACATACGTAAGGTAGTGAGTTAGTAAGTACACTTGGACTAATCTTGAGCCATGGTCCTCCAGATCTAAACCAGAAGGCTTAGTTAGATATGATTACAAGTATGAGCTACTAATGTCTGGTGCTTTTTTTTTTTTTTTTAACCTTAAGTCATTCTCAGCAGCACACCCTCCCCCCGGCCCTTGCTAGTGGTACCATTTAGGCTTTTTTCCAGGTCATTCTATACTGGGTTTTGTAATAGTTATGACATATTCGGCATATACCTCAACATATTACAATAGTTTTTTTTTTTGTTTTGGCAAGCAGTAACTGCTATAACCAATATTCCTGTACACACTTTCTCAAATGTTTTATTTATATATGAGTGCCAAAAAGTGAAAGTGTTGAATGAAAAAAGGTTAATTTCACTATGCATTTAAAATTTATGAGAAGACATGTACCTTAATAAAACAGGTTTTAATATTTTAAGATTGAGATAAATAATCTACAAACTTTTCCATTCAAACAAAACAGGTCCTGGTGGTGTAAACAAAATTACTTTTATGTACTAAAGACAGAATGTTTACCAAACATAACCACAGCAGAAATGTGGAAAGTTTTCATTTATTATTGTTTTGTGTTTGAGTTATGTTCATGAGAACATTCTTCCAAGCAATGTTTGCACACTCTAAGTTGTCAGATTTATAAATTCCACAGTGTACATTGGACTTGACATTTTGTGTGTTTTTAAAAAATAAATTCCATGAAACTACTAAATTCCTGATATGAGATTGTGAAAGTTAGGCTAAAACTGAACATTACTGCTCTTTTAAGATAATTAAAGCTCTTCTTTGGGAATCACAGTGATTTGTTTTCCTTTCCATCAAAATAAAATTTTGCTACTTGCATGACTCTGAAGAGTTGGGAAAATAGCAAATTCCAAGTCTCTCAGCTGCTTAAAAAAAAGAGGCCAGTGGGGAGGTTTGGACATATATGGTATTAGAAGCACTCAGTGGAGATGACTTTTTATAGGATGGCCATTTCTCTTACAACTTTCTCTTCTTTCCCAAAACAATCTCTCTTGTTATTGTAACGATATTAGACTAGGTTTACTGAAAAGCATTTATGTTCACATTTACTTGGGTCAGAATCAAATCATGTTAAAGACTGAAGTCAAAGAATGAGACTTTCTGAGGCACAGTAAGGTTAATCTGAGGAATTTTAGCTGAATGTTGTAGAGAATAATGGGGAATGGATTGTTATAATGAAACCACTGGTCTTGACAGTCTGAAGCTTGATATGAGCTTCTTCCTTCCTTGTTTTCATACTGCATCTGTGATTTTAGACAAATGACTTCATCTCTTGTAGTTTAATTTTGACAAATTTAAGATGGGCCCCAAAACACTCCCCACTGGCTTAGTGTATGAAGGGCACTGTACACCTGTTCATGGAAGATGTTAAGGTGTCATGTATAAAAGGCTAGTGACTGTATACTTATGAATGCTTTAAAAAGTTTTAGAGGCTTTTGGAGGATGTACTTCTGGTCCTCACTATTGAACCTTACACTTAGAAAGGATTTCAGGAAGTTTCCTGTTCACTCTCTTTGATTAACAAACCAAAACGGCAATAACAAACAAATCAAGAAAATATCCAGAGGTTCAGAAAGACTTGTTATTTACCAACCACCCAGAGCCTGTGTGTGACAAGACTCAGTTTAGACTCCAAGTCCCTAATCTGCTATACTGGTCCTCTTTAAATGAACGAAATAAGGAAAACTACACATGTGTGAATTAAAGGGACAAGTAGAAACTGATGATTCAGTCTTATGGGTTTTTTGTTAATATTTATATTTTAAAATTTTATTGTTATTGTAATGGTGATGTACAGAGGGGCTGCAGTTACGTAAGTCAGGTAATGATCACATTTCTTTTTGGACAATGTTACCCTTTCCCTCATTCTCTCCCAGTTTTTTCCTCTCAATCCCACTCACAATTTGTAGAGTTCATTTCAACATAGTGACTACCACTGCTGCATTGGTTCACCCTCTGTCCCTCCATTTCAATCATACATTTACAATCAATTATAAAATACATTCATATGACCAGAAGCAAAAGACACAACAAGAGTCATTAGTCAGATGAGTATTTCCTTCCAGCTGTAGGAGACTTGAATTTTCTTAGAAAAGCTGCATCATGGAGCCCCTGGGGTTAAATCAAACCTTGCCATGAATTGTTCCTGAGAGCTAACAGCAAGGTGGGAACTATGAAAGGACTACTATGTCCCGCTCACAAGAAGCACTGGGAGGGCTGTTCTGTGGAGGTGTTGTGAACAGAATCTGACTGGTACTAACAGTTATGCATTTTCTTTCAGGTTTGCTTCCTCATTTTCCAGAAGCTTGCTCTTCTGTCCTCTCGTTCACTGTTCAGTTCTCATAAAGGATGAAAGCACGGGTTTTCATTGTGTGTGATGCTGCTGCTTTAGAGATTGAGTTGAGAGTTCTTTGTCACTCACTCACATGCCATAGACCCCAATGACCAAGCCTGAAGGCTGGAGGGGAAAGCGCGTCTTCACCAAACCTTCTTGCATGCGAGCTCACCTCTCTAAATGCACATTAGGCTTGAGCCTTTCTGTATTCTGTTTGCAGTGTAGAGACTTTTTTTTTTTAAAAAACAACAACTATATTTGAACTCCTTTATTAGGACAAATATTTTTCTAGATTTTATGTCTCCTAGGGTAGTTTGTTTGATCTGTCAGTCAGCTGGAGACAAGAGAAATAGTCTGGTGATTGATCCAAGGCTATGTCCCCTTTTACTAGCCTAATGCTGTGATTCAAAACTACATCAGAACCTCAGTCTCTTCAGTTATTAAAAACTGCACAAAGTCGTTGAGAGGATTAACTGAGCTCATGCATGTAATAGATTTAGCGTAGGGCGGTGTATAGAGTAGTCATTCATTAAATGGTAAGTCTCCTAGTTATTGTATGCTGATTCTGACTTCATTCACCAAATATGTAAAAGACTTTAAATTCTATTCTAGGAATAGGTCTATGTGTATTCTTTCTGTTTGCTAAATCCATAGTTGGATATAATTCTGCTCGTTGACATGGCTCTGACCTCATTTTGGAAGTCATTTCCTGAGTCACAGATGGAACTCTGATATCATCCATATTTAGGACTTATATTATTTTCTTTCTTTATCATCCATGGTAGATTTTTTCCTATTTTTGTTTTGAGACAGGGTCTCACTTGTGTAGCCCAAGCTGGCCTTGAACTCTCCATCTTCTTGTGTTAGAGCTCTCCTCACGTGTGAAGAAACTCACCAGGCTGAAGTTCAGTTTTCTTTGTACACATTCTCACCACCTCTCTGTCCTACAGAATCTCATGAGAAGCTTGCTATTCTAAGAATAAAATATGGAAATTTATGTATAGTGATTGGTCTAGTTGTGTTACCCTCCCCTCAACCCCGGAGACTATTGGCTTCTCAAACTTTATTTGCCAAACAAGCACACAAACAAATGAACCAAAAGCTATATGGGGGTGGGGAGACTTTTTTTATTAAATGCAAGTTGTGATTTACTTGGAAAGGAACTTGAGCACCTGCGTTTGTAATGAACCCCCAGATGATGTTGTTTGCTATTTCTTTGGAACCATCAACTAGAAAGGGGTTCTTTCTTTTCTTTTCCCCTTTTCTCTTTAAGATGTTAAGTTTCATATAGAATTAAAGTTCAGTCATGGATAGTAATCCAGAATAATGTGGCAATCCTACATGATTAACATAGATGGTATCAGAAGTCAAGCCTATTCACTAAGAAAGCCTAGAGGAAACTTTCTGTTATTTGCCTTTCCTAGGGCCCATATCAACTGGGACTAAGGAAAGGGGCTGTGAAATAAAAAAGGCTTGGATTTCAAGTTTTTTGTGTATTTCTCATGTCACTTAGTGTCTTTGAACCTGTTTCCCCCTTTGCAAAGCAGGCTAGAAGGCCCTAACACTGGTACTGTGCAAAGACACATGGCATGTATGTAGGCAATGAGGACTGTCTTCATGCTACACACAAAGTTAAGTTTGCTATTACATTAAGAATGTAATTGATCAAGGCTTTTATTTGAGATTAAATGGAAAAATAAGAAGTGCTAATTGAGCATTAAGCTTGTATTCTGTGCAAAGGACTATTTGCATAACTTTATTTTCTCTTTCCAACAATCCTATGGTCTTCTCATGGTGTCTCCATACATTATTAATTTTTACTGTGCTCTGTACATGTAAGGAGCCTGGGCCTAAATACCAGAAGTCACTTAAGATTCACTGGAACAAGACTGTCTGAATCTAGGACTTCTCAGATCTAGAATCCTCTTAGATCTAGAATATAAGACTGTACTATAGAAATAATCACAGCAGGTGCATCAGGAGACATTGGAGGGAAATGGTGTTGGAAAGATTCTCTGCTCATTTCTCAAATTGCAGTTTGTAGCTATTAAAAACTGTTTGCTGCAATGAAGATTCCTAGGCTCTATCCCCTAAAATTCTGACTTAATAGACTTGGGAAATTTGGGACCAGAAATCATGCTCGACCTCCATAAAATACATCTCTGTAGGTGTATCGTGAAAGGAATGTGGCTACACACATTACTTCCCCATTGCTGCTGGAACTAATTATCATAGCCTTATGATATGGCTTCCCAAAATTATTGATTGATTCATGCATGCACACAAAAATATGAAAATACTTAAATGGACAAAAATAATTTTATTATTTTAATCACAATTTATTTAATATAAAATTTGTGTCTACTTAAGAAAAAGCATAGAATCACTGAGAGAAAAGGTGCTCTTCCTCTGAGATCAGTCCTTGGGTACACTGACATGGCCAGTATTTGTGTACTGGAGCAAAGGCATTTCATGGTCTTTGCTAAGTTTCCAGAGGAAGAATGAGGTCACATGGTTGCAAAGGACTGAGGTGTTTCCAGTTTAGGATAAGGAGCCTCTTTCTAACAGAGTTTCCTTATGGCTCTGGACTGAGCTACTTTGGGAGGAACAATAAGCAATACATCTAGGAAGGGACTCATGGACACCAAGGCTTGAGAGTTTGGAATCTGGGCATATTAAAGTTGGAGATTATTCTAAGAGGGGCACATTTATTTATATAATCACTACTTCTATCCCCCTACAACTGCCACAACCTGTAGTCATTAACTCTATAACTGAACGCTCCGCTCCCACCACCAGACAGTGCACTGCTTCCCTTCAAAGACTATTCCTTCTGACTTTTTATGTGTGTACATCCAGAGTGTCTGAGAGCTACTACCAACACAAACATATTTAAAAGACCATCTCCTTTTTCATCTGTTCATCAGGGAAGGCCCACTTTTGAGTCATTATTCTAGGTTCTGAGGGTTGAGTTGTCTCAGGTATTTGAAGCCCGTGTTTTAATAAAAAAGACAGATAATAAATGAAACACTTTTGATAGTATAATTTCAAATTTCAATGAATTTTAGGATGTAATGATATAAAGCCAAAGAATGAAGGAAGAGTTTGTTTTAGATGGGGTGGTTGGAGATACATTTGGAGAGGTTGCATTTAAACTAGACCTAACGTGAGTGGGACTCAGTTGCTCTAATAATGGAACGAGCATTTTAGACCAAAGGAGAAACAGGTGCAAAGGGGAAAGACATCAGTGTGCTTGAAATCTTTCTGTGGGTGACATGGAGAGTGGCATGCAGTAGGTTTCCTGAAATATAGAGCATCTAGCTTACAGAAAGACAGTGAAGCTTAGAGGTCAGGAATGTGGACTAAGTAGACACAGGGTGTGGGTTCATGGTATGTCCTTTGTTTTTGGTGCTGGTACTGGTGCTTGACTCAAGGCCTGGGTGATGTCTCTGAGCTTTTGTGCTCAAAACTAGCACTGTACCACATTGGCCAGAGTTCTACTTCCAGCATTGTGCATGTGTGTGTGTGTGTCTGTGTGTCTGTGGTTAATTGGAGATGAGAATCTCACAGACTTGCCTGCTTATGCTGTTTTTTTTTTTTTTAATTGTCAAAGGGATGTACAGAGAGGTTACAGTTTCATATGTTAGGCCTTGGGTACATTTCTTGTACTGTTTGTTACCTCCTCCTTCATTCCCCCCTCTTCCCTCCCCCTTTCCCTCTCCCCCCATGAGTTGTTCAGTTGGTTTACACCAAGTGCTGGTTTTGAACTGCATCCCCAAGATTATAGGTGTGAACTACTGGTACCTGGCTTAGGTTTTTTATATATATATATATATATATATTTTATTTATATATATATTTATATATATATATATATATATATTTTTTTTGCCAGTCCTGGGCTTTGGACTCAGGGCCTGAGCATGGTCCCTGGCTTCTTCCCGCTCAAGGCCAGCACTCTGCCACCTGAGCCACAGTGCCCCTTCTGGCCGTTTTCCATGTGGTGCTGGGGAATCAAACCCAGAGCTTCATGTGTAGGAGGCAAGCACTCTTGCCACTAGCCCATATTCCCAGCCCAGGTTATATCTTTTTAAAACCTGTATTTTGTCTGCAAAACTTGTTACTGAAAGTATTTGCCTCATAAAGCAATTGTGACAATTTGATGTATTATATATGGGAAGTGCCTGGCACCGCTTGGCTTTTTGGATGCTAGATGTTACTGATGCTGTTGCTGCTGCCACAGTTACTGCCACCCATGACTGGCTCTGTAGCCTATGTAAAGGCATGTGGATTTTATCCCAAGGAGATAAAGCTATTGAGATGCTTTTCAACTTAAGCCCATTCATTCATTTGTGTGTTTATCTGTAAGTACTTGTACAAAGGGGTTTAAATTCAACAGAACAGTTTAAGTACAACGCATCTTGATCAATATCACCCCTTTTATCATTCTTCCCCCTCTCTCCAAAATCCACCTATCCTAGTTCTAGCTTGATCCCTTTTATAAAATTTTTTATTAAGAACCAATAACATGAAAACAGTTGTAATTATTTATTATAAAGTGTTGGACATAAAATCTAGAGCACAGCAGGTTCAGTTATAAAGGAGAGTTTTTTTTTTTTTGTTGTTGTTGTTCTGAATTCTCCCTATAAATGATGTGAGTTGTTTGACCAAAATACAGGAAGGCTAGTGGACAATTGAACATTATTTGTTTTAAATCATTTTAGTCACCGACGGTCATCTGTTTTCTAGGTTAAAGAGAATAGTCTGAATTATACATGGAAAAGAGTATTTGGATAACTGAACCCAAGTTTTAGGATAGAATTGTCGGAGTTCTTTGGAAAAAAGAAAGAACTTTTAGATATTTTAAAATCCTGTTCGGGCTGGGAATATGGCCTAGTGGCAAGAATGCTTGCCTCATATACATGAAGCCCTGGGTTCGATTCGCCAGCACCACATATATGGAAAATGGCCTTAAGTGGCACTGTGGCTCAAGTGGCAGAGTGCTAGCCTTGAGCAACAAGAAACCAGGGACAGTGCTCAGGCCCTGAGTCCAAGGCCCAGAACTGGCAAAAAAAAAAAAAAAAAAAAAAAAAAAAATCCTATTCATGGGGATGTATTTGAACTGGGGTTCTCTGGTGCTCTTTGCATAGGGGAATGTCAGTTTCCTCTCTCCCTCCTGTATTGAGTTCTGCTTTTAAAGCCGGTGTTACTTCCTGGCAGAAGTTCGCCTGGCTAATTGATTCCTGTGGGTAGAAGAAAGCATCATCTCCTGTAAGGAAGCTGCTGCCCTGTGTGGCTGTCTCTTTTCATTTCGGAGGTGCCTGCAGGGCACTATCTCTTTCTCATCATGTCAGCCAATGTTGATGATGATGTTATCTGTATTTTTATAAACCAGAATTGCCTGCAATAGCAGGCTGGTGAGGATAATCATTCTTTTAAGAAAGAATGATAGTAATCAAATCCCAGCTGTACGTAATAGGGCTTTTGTAGGGAAACACATTATCTTGGGAAAAAAAATAGCTTCAGACTTTGAGTCTCAGTGGTGCTACCCCAAGTGACATGTGCAGATGATGCAGGCTTCTCTAGGCCTACTGCCCTCCTTACAGAGGTCAGAGGGGGCTGAAGACGCGAAGGCCTGGGAAAGCTGGTCTTTGACCCCACACTCTCTTACAATTCTGACTTTTAGTCTGATTGGGATGTGACCCTGGACTAAAAATAAACAGAAATGGGCTTGAACTCTTTTGGCTCCCTGCTTCCTGTTTTGAATCCAAAGGAAAGCTGTGATGTTGTTTCATCTTAGAGCAGAACTGTCTTTGATCACTGTATAGTAGGAACTCACAGTAGTTTACCACCATGTATGCTAAGTACACTCCAAAGTAATTACTGAGTGATCCAACAAAAACTAAACCCATATTGTGACAGATCAAGGCTTCTGGCAAAATAATATTTCTTTTCTTTTCTTTCGTTCTTTTTTAAATGAGGAAACACTTTTATTGCCACTCTTGTTGGAAAACTTTGTAAGTCCAATAATGTCTTAATGTTGCAAAAATGTCCAGCTTACAGCTTAATTGTTCTTGCAGGCTCTGTAAGCCTTCCAAGTGACAGCTAATAAGCAGTACTGCTTTATCTTCATCAAATATTTATTTAATACGTACTATGTTTAAGATGGTTTCTGTTTTCTGAGGTTGTGGTATGGCAAACTTTGCATTTTGATGTTAAATTATCCATGTCAATTATGAAAAGAGAACACTTCCTACGTCTGAAGCGAGGCAGGAACATCTGGACCCTAAATTTAGTTCCATTTTGGGCCATTGTAATTCAGTAAATCTTCAAGTGATTGTCTTCTACAGAATTCTAGATTTTGTGTTAGGTTGGAAAGAAAACTCGGCCAGTTACAGTTGTTGAATTGCTCACAAGTGGGAAGAAGACATCTCAAGGAAGTCTCTGAAGGAAACTAAAGAGAAGAGAGAAGGGGTGGGTAATCAGAGAGCATGTGCAGTAACAGCAGAGGAAGTCAACTCTACTTCTCAGAGATGATCTTCTACAGGATAAATGTAAATTTATTTATCTACATATAAACACAAATTCCACATATAGCTTTGTAGAATATCAGGCTTCCAGGGACCAATTTATTTCAATTCAACATTTAATAAAATTATGTATTTAACTGAATAGATTGCATTTGACAAGAGAATAAGAGTATATGCTTAATGATTAGGGAGCCTGTGTCTCTCCTTCATTTTTTAGTCAAGCATGAAAAATACTATTGTAAACTATTTTATTGTATTACATTAAGTGCTCTGCCATCTCTGTTTTACCTGCAAGTTTTAAAACTATTTTTTCTCCCCCTTGGTTGTCTTCTCTGACAGTGGTTGGCTCTGTCTTCCTTTTGTATGTTGTCATAAGTACATCTTTGTTACTCTGATTGAGTGACTTTATCATTTTTTTGAAAGAAATGCTGTGTATACTTCAGGCTAAAATGGGTAACAAAAATATCATTTCAGGCTTCATTATTTTGGCAATAAATTGAAAATGCTGATATTTGTCCAGTTTTTATAAGTATCATTTATTTCCTAAACCAGTATGAAGGCCAGTAAGGCTTTACACATTACTTCTGTATACATACCTCCTCTATATAGGGCAATACAGTTTCTTATGGTTTTATGTAATTAATTTCCAACCACATCTCAAAGAAGAAGTTACCATTATCCCCCATTTTAGAGTTTATATGGCTGATGGCCTATCAGATCAAATAACTCACTCAAATTCTTATGATGATCTGTCTTCATTTATTTCCCCAGCCACTGGCCAGTTGTACGCTATTCTTTCTGCTATTTAAGATGCTGCTCAATGCACCACCTGTAGCCTCCCTTTGTTTCTCCATGGATTCACTGCTATGTGTTAGTACTATATCCTACAATTTCACGTTGTCCACAGTAGCACTTAGAGACCAGTAGCATATTTAAAATTTATTTATTTTTTTTACATTATGTGTCTTGTATACAGAGCAGAGCAGATTTTCAATAACCATGATGGAAATAAAAACAAAACTAAATAACTCAGACATTATAATTAAAATGAGTATATGGGGGCTGGGAACATGGCCTAGTGGTAGAGTGCTTGCCTAGCATACATGAGGCCCTGAGTTTGATTCCTCGGCACCACATATATAGAAAAAGCCAGAAGTAGCACTGTGGCTCAAGTGGCAGAGTGCTAGCCTTGAGCAAAAAGAAGCCAGGGACAGTGCTCAGGCCCTGAATTCAAGCCCCTGGACTGGCAAAAAAAAACAAACCAAAAAACACAAAAACAAATAAAATGAGTATATACAAAAACTTTTTTTTTTAAACTGTAGTGCTTTATTTTCCTAGTGAGGAAACACACATGAATTAAGTACAACTCAACCTTAAAAACCTGGGTCTACTAAGTGTAATGCAAAAACTTTTTATCAGTGAATTGTAGTATAACATATTTGTGTTCAAATAATTGGGAAGAAATGGTTACAAGCTACAGCTTCATTTCTTCCAGAGTTTACCTTCTTTTCCATGTGTATATTACTGGTATGACATGGTTACAGGCAGTTGTACAGACCTCTGATTGTTTCTGGTGTTTTGCAGTTTCTATTGGCAGAGGTATAATTGTAAACCACCAATTTTATATAATCAAATAAAAGAATTAGAATAGTCTCTTAGTATAAATTTTTAGTATCTAGCTCTAATGCTTACTATTTTTGGAACATTTTATATGTGTTAAGTAATTTAGTTTTTATATAATAGTAAATACATCCAGCCCTAGGGGGTAGGTGTTATTGTTGTCTATCTTTTCGAAATGAAGAATATGACTTTATTTTACCTTCTTCTCTCTCTGCCTCTCTATTCTCCCTCCATATCTCCCCCAATAAACATATCCTTTGTACTTTAAAGGTGTTATTTCATTTTCTGGCTTTCACCGCTTATTTCAACACGAAGTCTTGAATAATTTTGATATTATTCCTCTGTATCAAATGTCTTTTTCTCTGTTTGCTCTTAAGATTTTCTCTTATCCTGGGTTTTTCAGCAGGTTGATAGTGATGGCCTGGGAGAGGTTAAGTGATTTTTGTGGAGTCAGGATTCAAATCCAGATAATATTTCTCTAGAGCCATGCTCTGAGAAAGCTGAATATGCTGCCTCTTGTAGGTTAGACAAAATTTATGTTTTGATAAGGCTACTGAAGGACAATAAATTTAGAGGAAGTAACAATTGATAACATTAATGTGTTAAGTCTGTACACCCAAACCAACACTATTCAATTTAAAAACACAGATGACCCAAATCTCAGTGCTTTTACCAATATCAACAAAGAAACATTATTGTTAGATGACATTATAGACCGAATGGATTTCAAAAAATGGGTACTGGTGGCTCGTGCTTGTAATCCTAGCTACTAAGAAGGCTGAGACCTAGAGGATCCTAGTTAAAAACCAACTTAAGAAAAATGGTTAGAAGCCAAATTTAATCAGAAAAGTCTGTGTGACTCCTTCTGCAACATAACTATCAAAAAAGCTGAGGTGGATGTCTAACTCAAGTGGTAGAGCACTAGTGGAACAAACAAACAAGATCCTCAGTTCAAACCTTACTAAGGTCCTGACCAAAGGACTTGAAAGAAATCTAGAGTACTACATTCAAAATTCGAAGAAGACACATTCTTCTCAGCAGTGCATGAAGACCTAGGAATAAATCCAGTCAGCTACAGCTGTCTAATTTTTAACAAAGCAGCACAAAACATACATTGAAGAAAAGCAGATAGCCTTTTCAACAAATGATACTGAGAGAACGAGGTGTCCACATTCAGAAGACTGAAATGAAATTCTCATCTCCTGCTCTGTGTGAATTTCAATTAAAAGTGAATCAAGGGCCGGGAATGTGGCTTAGTGGTAGAGTGTTTGCCTAGCATTCATGAAGCCCTGGGTTCAATTCCTCAGCACCACAGAAATAGAAAAATCCAGAAGTGGCACTGTGGCTCAAGTGGTAGAGTGCTTGCCTTGAGCAAAAAGAAGTTAGGGACAGTGCCCAGGCACTGAGTTCAGGTGCCAAAAACAAAACTAAAAAAGTTAATCAAATATGTTAATTTGTGTCCTGAGACTTTCAAATTACAAGAAAGAATGGAGAAAACATTAAAATTTATTGGTATGAGGGTATTAGCTTCCTGAACGAGTTTTCTTTTATTATGTTTATCAACAGATGCCACTGAAAGCTGCTAAATGATCAAGGTAGTGTGCATGTGGAAAGTGAGAGCAAGCGAGGGGTCAATATAATTAATTGGTATGGCTGTGTGAATAATTAGCACAACTAATGAATGCTGAAGATGGACATCAGGTCCTTTCTGGGGTGTGGGTACTTGTATGAGGACGCAGAGAGAAAGGAGAGGGTAAAGAAGGGTGAATATGATCAAAATACTTTATGTACATGTGTGTGATGGAACAATAAAACTTGTAAAAATTGATTTGGGAAGGGGGAAGTTGATGAAGGAGACTACCTGAGGATATTAGTCTGATCAAGGTATAGTGCATGCATGTTAAAATGACAGTTGCACGGCTGGGAATATGGCTTTGTGGCAAGAGTGCTTGCCTCGTATACATGGATTCCCCAGCAACACATATAGAAAATGGCCAGAAGTGGCACTGTGGCTCAAGTGGCAGAGTGCTAGCCTTGAGCAAAGAGAAGCCAGGGACAGTGCTCAGGCCCTGAGTCCAAGGCCCAGGACTGGAAAAAAAAAGACATTTGCTGGACAACCAATTAATGAAATGTGGAAAGAAATAATAATAATACAGCCTGTTGAAATTGCTTTAGAATGGGTAGGGAAGATGAGATTGATGCAGAGGATGAGTTAATTTGGATTCTTTACATGCATGTATGGAAATATTACAATATACAAAGTACAAGTAATAGGTACCAATAAAAATCTTTTTTTAGAAAAAGGAGAGTTGGGATATTATCACATGTCTTCTGCTATAGTTTTTTTTTTTTATTTCTTTGGATTATTGATTCTTTCTCCAAGGCAATGATTTCCATTTACTTCTCAATTACCTGTAATATTAAAATTTTACCTGTGTCTAAATATCTTACCTTAGGAGTAGTGAAACATTGTGTTAGTTATCATTCTTAAACCTAAACATCCCTAACTTCTTGAAGGAAGCATTTCTTTTCTCTTAGCATTTAGTAGAAGATACTGTTGTCTATCTTCTCAATGCTAGCAATTAAACCTTAAATGTGTCCTAAAACATTTATATCATTTTCAATATTTACACAAAACATTAGCAGACTCTTAAAATTTTAAACTAAAACCACTCAAAGGAATAAACAAATTGGAAAATCACTCATGTCAAAACTATGCTAAGGTTTAAGGATGCTGTAGTGAAATATTATTTCATTAAAATAAATAAAATTTCTATGACTTAAGACAACTTCCTAATCTATTTTTAAATCTGTGTATTATTTTTATCATTTTCTGTCATCTGCAAGTTAAAATCATCAAAAGTCTTGCTTATTCCCATATCCAGAAGTTGAGCTTGGCTGTTCATTGGTTCCAACGCTGTGACTGATGCTCAGAGTTCTAGGGGTGAGCTTTCCATATGGCTTTGTGACGTCCTTGTTGTCCCAAAGGGATATCCCAGGAGGACCTAACAAAAGCCTTTAGTCACATAGTGTCAGTATGCCTTTTGTCATAAGAGAATGAGAGATATGCTGCTGAGACCATGTTTGGAGCTTAGAAACCCAAACTGAAACTCAGGATTTGGAGACTCTAATTTGTGATTTAATTGTGTTTCTGTGTTCCACAACTGTCTCTTAAAATGTGTGTGTGTGTGTGTGTGTGTGTGTGTATGTAATTTAAAATCTCTGTGTGTATAACTTAAAGCAGTGAGGACTCTGATAAAATACATATCTTATTGTTTCAAGACCAGAGTTACAAATTATAGACCCTTAGGTAGTCAGATCATTTGCAAAGGTACTGAAAAGAGTAAATTTTGATACGGAAGGGAGAAATAAACCTATACAGAACTATGTAACACAGTAGAAGAATCCTAGCAAGTTAAGTCCTATTGACAAACTGTATTTTCATCATAATTTGCCAAAGACCGGCCCACTCTTGGTTTCTATGGCATTTTCTCAGCAAATCAAACTTTCATGAGAACTTACTACCAAATCTGGGAAACTTCTCTATTTGATCATTCAGTGTATCTCTTCATCACAATTCTATCTACAGTTAATAATTCTGACCCACTTTCCCACAGAAAGCACAAATTCTTGCCAGTTTAGTCAAGTGCCTTGGCTAGAAATCTTTCATCTTTACTCGATTTGGCAAACTATGGAGTAGCTAAAAGAAAAAAGTGTTTTTTTATGCTCCTGATTTTATAGTGTAGAGATCATTTGTCAGCTGAAAAATAAAAGGTCTGCTTCAAGTGGTGAGTATGAATATTAGTCTACAAATGCATATGTATAGAAATACATCTGTTTGTTAAACCAATTCATATCTGACCTCCAGTCCTCTTGATTTGTTCCGTAGTACTCATTATTTGAGTTCTCTTTTGGGGTTCTGGAAAGTTCTGGAATCTTGACCTATCTCCAGAACATTGGAGAGTACCTTTTAGTCTTCAGTAGTAATCAGAATGCATTGGCTATCTGCTGAAATGCTCACTGTGAGACATCAGCTCTGATGACTCTGCTATGCAGTATCCAAACTCAAGGCTTTTTGTCTTTGATGAGGCTACAACCCCACCATGTCTGGGGTAATCCTCCTCCACGGTGATACTACTTCTCTTGAGATTGTCTTCCTGAAGGGCATTACAAATTATCTTTGTTAAATATGTTACTTTGGGGACATGTGTTTCTCTTCTCCTTTCCAGAATGGGAGATGTGTTATCTTTCACTGACTCTTTGATACCCTCCATTCTCTCCCTACTTCCTTTTGGTCACCTAGAATGGCCAGCTTTTACAAAGGAATGGAGGGAGTGCCTGGCAGGAAACCTGTTTTCTCAAGCCTTCCATATAGACCTTCTTTAAGCTCAAGGTGCTAGGCATGTGAAAAGTAAACACAGGTAAGGAGATGAAATGCACTTTAATATATTTGTTAACCATAATTCAGTTAACTGAAGGCATTTAGAGCATAGAATTAGATGAACAATGATTTTCTAAAGACATAGTCTAGGCAAAAGGCAGTGATCTGGATTCTGATGTGGTGCTTTTATTAGGCTGTTTAAAATCCAGAGGCTACAGAGAGAATGTGAGCTCTCTTGGCCTCAGATGCCATTTTATTCAAGTAAGAGAGTAAAACTAGATGATTTGTAGTATCTTAGTGGTTTAAGTAGTTTATGATTTGAGCATCTCTCCTTCCAGTAGTTGTATCATATGCCAAATTAAAAGGTACCTGTGCAAATGTGACAGGTGAAAAATTCAAACCTAAACTATGCCTTTTATATGTGTTACAGTTTTTAATGTAGAAACACAGAGAAAGCTGTAGACTATTCTTGGATGATGTGTCCAATGAGATTGATCCATAAGGCAGTGAGAAGATAGGTTGGATAATTGTGTCAAAAATTAGGCTTATGAAAGCAAAGACAAAACTCAAGAAAATAGAAGGAATTTTGACTACTGTACCAATTTTGTACAGCCCTGACTTTTCTCTTGTTACTGAGTAAATTCACAGAGATGGCTTCCAGTAAATCAAACCATGAGAAGTTTTTTAATCACTGACATAGAAAGCAGATTAGAAATAAAAATAAATAACACATAACCTGGGAATTTTCCCTGTGTTCTCAAAATGGACTGCATTTCATAGTTTCATTCCATTTGAATTTAAGCCAAATTTTCCTCTGGTTCTTACCAGACTATCTTTGGAGTTTAGATAACCCTCTGAGGAAAACAAATAAAATAAAGCCACAAAACAATTTTCACTTTCAAATTTAGCCAAGAACATTCAGAACTGGCAGAGACGCTGATATTTCAAAGATGTCCAGGAAAACATTACATGGTTTAAGCATTATGTTTTAAATTGTGAAATATTTGTACTATTTTAATTGGGGACTATTATTTTCAATACATTGGAATAGTATGCCATATTTAAATTCTAACATCTCCATTGCTTAAGACCCGATCTCCCTATTAGATACCATTCCTTCCCAGTCTTTGAATTATGACAGCAAGTAAGGAAAGGCTTCCAAGTAGCAAAATATCAAACTTCCAACTCAAATTAAAATAAAATTTTCTCTTTTCCTGCTGGAAGACAGTGGTTTATGCCTATTATCTTAGTAGTTAAGAGGATGAGATCTAAGGAGCATGGTTCAAAGTTAGCTTGGGCACAGAAATCAGTGAGACTCTTCTTTTTTTTTAAACTAAAAACACTTTTAATAACTTGTCATACAATTACTGCATTAAAAATGAAAGACAACCAAACAAGAGGTGAATTTCTTATCTGTCAGATCAGGTTTCTATCTGCCCTGAACATGAATAAAAATTAACCCAGGAATTTATTTATAATCATACATGGTAATATTTGTTAACTGGATCTCAGCAGAGTAATGATAAAGTTTCAATACATTAATTATCATTACATACTTGATTTTCAATACCATATAATTGATATAAACTTTCACATGACTTTCTATTAATTTTCTGTGAATTAACTCTCAAACACAGAATAACAATAATGTATATATTGCTTTAAGTTTAGTAAGTACTATCATTACATTCAATAAATCAAGTTGTGACTATATCAGAATACATTTGTTGGAAAAGAATTTTAATACTAGTTCACACAGAAAACAGCAAGCACTTCCATTTTTTATATTTTATAACTTACATTTATACTTCCACTTTAATCTTGATAATTAAAAGATTGTAAAACATCATAAAATATGTAGCTGACTAATAATGCATTCTGATGAGATTCGAAACTGTTTGAAGTACACCGTCAAAGTCCTTATAAGGTTTTTGTGAGTACCCTAATCAATTCAATATATATGGTAGAAAATAAGAACAATAGGTATGGTAGAGTACCAGATTTGAGCCGAAAAAAGCCAAGTGAGAACGTGAGGCACTGAGTTCAATTCTAGTACCAGTACCAAAAAAATATAAAAATTATCTTCCTAGTTCTTTTTTTTTAAGGAATGGATATAACGTTGTCTTCTTTTCTGTGCTCAGCTTTTCCTGAATTCAGTTGTTTCCATATTGGATCAGGGGACAGGCTTGAATTTAACTCTTTGGTTTGTTGAATATGGGCAAATGATGCCTATGATTTAAGTCTCATTGAGTCTAATATCCAAAGAGGACTCTTTCAGTGTGGGGTGCTGGATAAGATTATTCAGAGACACTATGGATGTGAACTTGCTCTAGTCATTCTTTCCGAAAGACACATTTCTCTGGCTAGGCCTATACCTTTGTTGTTTTCCAGACCATGGGCTGGCATTCTTTTACCCCTCCTAAGAATCTTGTGCTGTCTCCAAGTTTGCTTCCAAGAAAACATTGGTCTCCTGTCAGTGGAGGAATGATGGAGCCAACTTTACTATGTCATCCAACTAAGAAAATACTCAAGGAACAGCTTCAGGCTTCACAGACATTCCAAGTCCTTTAAAGTGTAGGAGACACATGCAAAATTCCTTACTCTCATGAAGTAGACCTCTTTTTGCCTTGATGAAGGACATTATGGGTTGATTTGTGTCTATTATTTGAGGTCCTACTCACTGAACTTCAGAAATAGGGCTATGGGAAGTACATTACTTCAGCTAAGTTGAGGACATACTGGAGTATGACAAAATCTCTCTTAATATGACTAAAGAGGAGAGATAGATAGACAAATAGACAGACAGACAGACAGACAGATAGATAGATAGATAGATAGATAGATAGATAGATAGATAGATAGATAGATACCTGAAGGCCTTTAGGTTGATGCCCTGAAGGTGGGGCTTGTGATGATGCATCTACAAGCTAATGGACATTGAAGGATAATAACAAACCCAGAAGAAGCTAGGAGAGATGCACCAGAACAGGCTCCTCCTCCTCATCCCTACCAATTCTTTGATCTTAGACTCAGAGCATTCTGGACCTAGAGACAACATGTGTTGTTGAAGCTACCCTCTATCTGCCATTTGGTTACAGCAGTCTAGAAAACTCACATAGAAAATAACGCCCATTCTATGATCCTCTTCCATCTCTTCATGGGTAGAAGAAATGAAACAGAAAATGACAAATTATTCTCTTCCAATCTCTCCCAATTAAATTTCTAGAGGCAAGCAATCAGTCTACACTAACAGAAGCGATTTACACCGCTCCCTCCATAAGTCTGACCTTGATGGTCTAGCACTTCCTTTCAGAATGCAAGGTTGTATGGGAACTAATGTTAATTATCTGTTACTAGCTGCTTCATTCATGGGCATGAATGAACCAAGTAACAGCTCTTGACTCATGGTGTCTTGGATCCAGCCTATGTGCTGAGGTATGGCTTGATTTGATCTCTCTTTTCTTTATACCTTCCCAATTCAGGCCAAATTGTGAATAACTACCAGTCAACATGACTACCTTGCAGGTACAGTTCATGCTAGCATTAACATCTCTGCAGTAGCTGCCATTGCCGGTAGGGAACTAAATAGAGTAAAAGAGAAGCCAGGAAACTAATATTTATTAAGCACTTATGTGTGATAGGGGCCAGGATGCATATTTTGTGTGTATGATCTTCCTTTATCAGAGGAGGTGCGGGAGAGTTCAGAGATGTTACTAACAAAGCCTACTTCTCAGTGCGGAAGCACTGGACTCTGAATCTAATCTATGTGTCCCCATTCAAACCCCACATTCAGAATTGGCTACATAAATTGTGGGACCCAATTCCAAATGGAAATATGGAACTATTTGTTCCAAAATTTTCAAGATGATTTATATAGCACATGCGGCCGCTAATGTTGTGTACCTGTGAAGCCTGCCCTTCCTGATTCATCAGCTAGGAAGAGAGATGAATCTGAATGCCCACTAAATCATTTTAGCAGGCACTAGCATCTCCTCTGTGATCCTGTATGTTCCAAGTGAAGCATAAAGCACTATGTATACAACTATATTTCTCAAAGGTATATTGGCCCAGTATTCTTTGTTGAGACATTAGTGTTCCATGGGGTTATTTACCTAACTTGCTTATAAGATAGGTATTGGGAAAGTTTTAGAATAAGTGATTGTTGCATAATCAATTTGTTTATGTCCCATTTGCAGCTTTGTATTGATTTTTTATTAACATTAACTCAATTTTTGTTTAGAACTATCTAAAATAAAATGCATACCAAAATCAAAATAAGAGGCTATGGCAAACTTTCTCATTAGATTTTGCTGTTTTCAATAGTTTCCCAAGATTTAAACAAATACATTTTAAAGTTTAAGAATCCTAATTTATGCTAAACCTTATATCAACCAGACCAAAATAGCCTCATACAGAGTAGGAAGGGTTAATTTATAACCAGCATATTTTGCTCTGTGAGGTTCTTAGTTTTTTTATATGCAACTCAGGAACCAAACTCTTTAATTGTCCTCACTGTCAGTGGCTTTTGACTGCCATTCATTCTTTAAAATATCAAGCTGCAAAGAAATAATCCCCTGGTTTTAATAATTACATACAGTTGATTTCTTTTTGGTAGATAATGCTTGACAAAGACAAGGCATTTATCACAGACAAACACACTGAGGCAGGGCCAAGGCAATCAAAGTGAAAGATCTTTTATCTTGTGAGGTGGTTTTATTCCAGTGACCTTATTTTTGTTATTCAAAACCACTAAAAGGAAACGAATGAATTTTTAAGAGAGACAAATAACTCTTTGGCATCATATTATGCCTAAAAACAAGAAAATATATGTTTAAAAGTCAGATATGCTGTTTTATTAAAATTCAGGCATTCCAAATGAGAAATATCTATGAGGATGTCTCAAGTTATTTTCTTCCATTCTTTCAGAAATGAAACCAAATAAGTATCAGAAATCATCAAAGGATTTTTTCTCTTTCTCTTTCTTTTTAAAAACATAGTGATTTATCAGATCAAAAACCAGGACCAAATCAGAGTTGTGTGGCATGATTTCTCTGTATTTGCATGTTAGTCTGCCAGAAATTATCTATTGATGGGATTTGGCCATGTTACTATAAAAGCCTGGAGCTATAGAATAGAAGGAGCATAGCAAGATGATGGAGAAAATAACAATAAAATTTACAATAATATTAATCTTATTGTTGGGAGCAGAACAAAAAGCCAGGGATAAAAGGACAGGAACAAGAATTCCAATAGGGGAAAATAAGGTGGAGTGGGAAGATGAAAGAAACAAGATATGATATCGAGAATTATCAGGGAAGAAAAAGGAATAAAACATCAGGACCTCAAACCAAGGATGAATGTAAGATGTTATTCCAAATAAAAATGAAGCTCCTACTCTATAGGACTGGCTAGGCAGCCTAATTTGTTTTATAAACATGTCATATTCTTGTTTATTTTTTTTTATTTTATTTATTTATTTTTTTTGCCAGTCCTGGGGCTTGGACTCAGGGCCTGAGCACTGTCCCTGGCTTCTTTTTGCTCAAGGCTAGCACTCTGCCACTTGAGCCACAGCGCCACTTCTGGCCATTTTCTGTATATGTGGTGCTGGGGAATCGAACCCAGGCCCTCATGTATACAAGACAAGCACTCTTGCCACTAGGCCATACCCCCAGCCCTCTTGTTTATTTTTGAAACTATCTCAGGTAAATCATATATTTGTTCATTATATCATAAAGGCTTATATTTTAGCAAGTCACCAAAGTTAGTTTGGTTTACCAAATTTAATTGTGTTTCAAAGTCCTATGGGTAGTACCCTATCTGTGCTTATTTGTAATGCCCACTTTACTTAAAATAGTCAGTAGATGATTTAAAATAGTGGATGATTAATAGCTATCCTTTCAAAGAACTCAGAATGATATCTTTTCCCTACTTCCTTTCTCCGCAGGCAACTCAGTGAGAATGGAAAGGTACCCAATACAGCCATCTCAATCTTTTTTTTTGCCATTCCTGGGCCTTGGACTCAGGGCCTGAGCACTGTCCCTGGCTTCTTTTTGCTCAAGGCTAGCACTCTGCCACTTGAGCCACAGCGCCACTTCTGGCCATTTTCTGTATATGTGGTGTGGGGGAATCGAACCCATGTCTTCATGTATATAAGGCAAGTGCTCTTGCCACTAGGCTATATCCCCAGTCCCTGCCATCTCAATCTTGTTGTCACATATTAGATTTGTAGCATAAGGTTACCAAAGAGCACAAGCTGTCATTTCACTTTGGGCAAATTTGCTTCAAAATAATGGTGAGGGAAATGAAGACTCAACCTTTCCTGCAACAATTCAATAACAAAGAGGTGATAAAGGTCACTGGATGGCACCAAAATCCATCAGGCAGTGTGATCATCCAGGTATTATTCATTTGGCATCACAGAAATGAAGTCATTATAACCAAGGACCGTTTCCCCAGATTAACGTCGGCTGCTCTGGAAGGCAGCCGTGTCTTTACCTAATGGTTTATATTTGAGAATGGTCTCAGCACCCAGAATTTAACAGTCCATGTTATTAACCTATAACTATTTTTAAAAGAAGCCAGTTCTTCGGTTTCCTTTATCACCATATTTCTTATGTCAGAAATGTCAGAAGTCATAATTTTACGAGATTGTATTGGATGGATTAAGAAAAGAAGTGTTCAATTGTGCTACTTATTGGCTTCAGCTCCTGGGGAGAAATCCCTAAAAATATAATGGTAGTCTTCAAACTTTGGATTGCTCTCCTGACAGTGGCACGAGCAAATAATGATTCTGAATTGGCCATTTTAAGTTGTTCATTGTTTGTTTGAAAACAAACTTTTCTTTCATTTCATACATTCCTATGACAATCAAAAGATTTGACTGATGGAAGTACAAAATAAGACTCCAATAAAGGTGTGTGGGTTTTGGAGTTGGATTGGCTAATGTTCAAGCCAGACTCTTCTATTTGCTGACTGTGTAACCTAGGCATGTCACATAGTTTCTCCTGTGTGTGACAGGGACAACGATGATGAATGTGAAAACAATAAAAAAAATCTATAGCCTAAGAACTGCTTATAAGGAATAAATAGGATAATTCCTCCCACGTAATTAATATAACCTGATAAAAATGTACCAAATGTCAACTATTTTTTCTGTTAGATAAACAAAAATTCAAGCCATTCAACATGTGTAATACATTTCTTTTCATAGTACCTACTTCACAGTAGAGGCTCACCAAGTCATTGTTGGATAAATAGTAAACTGAACATTGTGACCTAATTTTATAAATAGAACTAAGGCTCAAAGAGGTTAAATGACTTGTGTAAGATCCCGTGTCCAGTAGATAGCAGATCTGTGTTTTGCCATCCAATCTTCTTTACTTGTTAAGAAACAAGTGTAATACACTTGGGTTGATGATACATCTTATGAATGTACAATTATGAGTGATGTTACACAGGAAAGTATGTACTCTTTACACCTTGAACTCAGAAATTAATTAACCTATAGTTTTTGTTGAGAAACTCCCGTGATAAGTGGATTTGAAAGGAAGGTTGAACATTGTTTATATGAGGCAAATTTATTTCAAAATTGGTTAGATGCTTGTAGAAAAAAAATATTACAACTGACGGGATTCCCTGAGGCTGAATAGGGGAATGGCAGGCCTTGTTGGGAAATTGTTCAGCTGTTTCAGTGTGTATCTAGAATGTTCAAGCTCCTGAAGCAGCTGCCAGTGTTCTTGGAGCTGAGCAGAGACAACAGACCAGGGTGGGCCTGTGCTAACTGCTGTCTCTAATTCCTACCTCTCCTCTTGTTCCCCTTGCTGTTTGCTGGCACCATCTCCCTGCAGGTGCTCACTGCTGACATTTTCCACTTTTCTTCCTCTTAATTTTTACTACTAAGTCTCTGTGCATAGCAATAACCTACTAGTATATCTTATTTTATGTTCTTTATTCTTGTTTTATTTTTTTGAAAGTGAATTTTTGCACTTTCAATTCAATAGCTTTTTGTTTTCTTTTTTGTGCTGATCCTGGGGCTTAAACTCCAGGCCTGGTTCCTGTTCCTGAGCTACTTTTACTCAAGGCTAGCACTCTACTACTCGAGCCATAGCTCCACTTCTAGCTTTTTTGGTGATTAATTAGTGATAAGAGTTTCATGAACTTTCCTACCCAGGTGAGCTTTGAACTGAGATCCTCATACTCAGCTTCCTGAGTAGCTAGGATTACAGATGTGAGCCACTAGAGCCTGGTTCTCAATAGCTTTTATTCTCAGAGACAGTAGAGACAGATGCATGCATTTAGTTTCATGTACATATACAGGTATTATTTTGCATGTGTGTGTATTCATTCTGAGATACATCATTTCCAATCCATTTTTAAGTTACTCTGGTTTCTTCTCCTTCTCCCATTCCTGTCTTATGCCTTCCTTTATTTTTTGTCTTAGAGTGATCATTGTTTCATCTAAAGTTTCTCATCTGAAGTGTTACTTCTGCTCTGTTCATTGAACCTCAGTCTCCTATGTCTGGCTACTCATAGGGCATCTTCATTCAGATGCACTGTTTTTGCTTGGAATGTCCAATTTTTGCTCCATCTTAGCCTCATAGACGTGCCATCACACAAAGTAACATTTCCATGTCCAGTATTACAGCCATCGTTGCTGTGGTTGTTAATGATGATGATCACAATGATAACAGCAGTTAATTGCTGGGCCAACTATTGAATGCTTGGACAACCTTAACCTCAATTGCTAAGGAAAATAGGACTTAAAGAGGAAAGATAAATTATAAATGTCACAGCTAGTAAGTCATAAGGGACAAGAATGAATTCAGTCAAAATATGCCACCTTCTCCATACTACTTTACTTTCTTCTTGTCATAACAAGAGGCGAAATTAATCCCTCCCTCAATTTCAGGGAGACCCTTCAGGTGGTAAGTTCAGAAACTGCTGAGTCCTTGAGAGGTATTCAATACATATGTGTTGCCACTGCCATACGGTCTTCTGGACATATTTCTTTTTTTTTTCTTAATTAAATTTTTATTGTCAAACTGATGTACAGAGAGGTTACAGTTTCATATGTTAGTCATTGGATACATTTCTTGTACAGTTTGTTACCTCCTCCCTCATTCCCCCTACCCTTCCCCCTTTCCCTTTCTCCCCCATGAGTTGTTCATTTCATTTACACCAAACAGTTTTGCAAGTATTGCTTTTGTAGTCGTTTGTCTTTTTTACCCTGTGTCTCTCGATTTTGGTATTCCCTTTCAGTTTCCTAGTTCTAATACCAATATACACGGTTTCCATTGTACTCAGATAATATACAGAGATAGTGCAGGTACACCACAGGAAGGGGATACAAAAAGATAATCATTAATAGAAGCTATGGTTACACATAGCATGTTGAAAGTAGTTACAACAGTGATATAACAATCATTTCCATAACATGGAGTTCGTTTCACTTAGAATCATCTTATGTGTTCATAAGGGTATAACTATTGGGCTCTTGTGATCCTCTGCTGTGACTTGCCTAAATATGTGCTAATTATTCCCTATGAGGGAGACCATAGAGTCCATGTTTCTTTGGGTCTGGCTTACTTCACTTAGTACAATTTTTTCCAAGTCTTTCCATTTCCTTACGAATGGGGCAATCTCATTCTTTCTGATAGAGGCATAAAATTCCATTGTGTATATGTACCACATTTTCCTGATCCATTCGTCTACTGAGGGGCATCTGGGTTGGTTCCATATTCTAGCTATGACAAATTGTGCTGCGATGAACATTGTTGTGCTGGTGGCTTTAGTGTGTTCTTGTTTGTGGTCTTTTGGGTAGATGCCCAAAAGTGGGGCTGCTGGGTCATAGGGGAGCTCTATGTTTAGCCTTCTGTGGAATCTCCATACTGTTTGCCAGAGTGGCTGAACCAGTTTACATTCCCACCAACAATGAAGTAGGGTTCCCTTTTGGCCATATCTCCTCCAACATTTGTTATTGTTAGTTTTCTTGATATAGGACATTCTTACTGGGGTGAGATGGAATCTCAATGTTGTTTTGATTTGCATTTCTTTTATGGCCAGTGATGTAGAGCACTTTTTCATATATCTCTTGGCCATTCTCATTTCCTCATCAGAGAAGTCTCTTTATAAGTCTTTAGCCCACTTGTTGAGGGAGCTATTGCTTCTTTGCGGTTTTGTTTTGGAGGAATTCCTAGCCAGAGCAATTAGGCAAGAAGAAAATATAAAGGGGATCCAAATAGGAAAAGATGAAGTTAAACTTTCTCTCTTCACAGATGACATGATCCTATACCTAAAGAACACCATAGACTCTACTCCCAAGCTACTAGAGCTGTTCCAAAACTTTGGCAAAGTTGCAGGATATAAAATAAACCCTCAAAAATCAGTGGCCTTTCTATATGCTAATGACTGAACGCTGAGGCTGAAATCAGGAAAGCAATTCTTTTTGCAATAGCATCAAAAAACACAAAATACCTAGGAATAACCTTAACCAAAGAAGTGAAAGACCTCTATGATGAGAACTTTAAAAACATGAAAAACAAAATTAAGGCAGAACTAAGAAAATGAAAAAACCTCCCATGCTCCTGGATTGGGAGGATTAATATAATCAAAATGGCAATATTGCCAAAGGCTATCTACAAATTCAATGCAATGCCCATTAATATCCCAACACCATTTTTCAATGAAATAGAGGAAGCAGTCCAGAAATTCATAAGGAACAATAAAAGACCGCGAATAGCAAAAACAATCCTAAGCAGAAAGAACAGTGCTGGAGGAATTACAATACCCAACTTCAAGCTGTATTATAAAGCTATAGTAATGAAAACAGCTTGGTATTGGCACTGGAACAGGCCTGAAGACCAATGGAATAGAATTGAAGACCCAGAAATGAACCCACAGAACTATGCCTACTTAATCTTTGATAAAGGAGCCAAAAAAATAGTCTGGAAGAAAGATAGCCTCTTTAACAAATTGTGCTGGAAAAACTGGCTCAACACATGCAACAAACTAAAACTAGATCCTTATATATCACCCTGCACCAAAATCAATTCCAAATGGATCAAAGACCTCAAAATTAAAACAGACACCCTGAAAACACTAAAGGAATGAGTAGGAGAAACACGTGGGTTCCTTGGCACAGGACGGAACTTCCCTAACAAAGACCCAGAAATGCTACAAATCAAAGAAAGGTTGGACAAATGGGACTGCATCAAACTGTAGAGCTTCTGCAGGTCAAAGGACATAGCTTCAAGATAAACAGAAAGCCCACAGATTGGGCAAAGATCTTTACCGGCCGTACAATGGACAAAGGCCTCATATCTAAAATATGCAGAACTTCTGGACATATTTCATAGGGCAGAATTGTTTAAACCACATCTCCCATGCAGATATAGGCCTTAACATCAGTAATGAGAAATACTGTGGAAAGTATCTGTCATGTTAGTGGAGTAAGACCATTTTTATAGTAATCTAATTGAGTACATAGAGGAAGGAAGAAAGCAAATACCGTAACTCATTATATTTAATTATTCCTTCCTATTATACTCATTATTGTTTGTTCTTATTTCAAGTTCATATATTTGTTTTTAATAGCTCTCATCAGCATTTTTGTCTCAAAACTTATGTCATTTGAACATAATTCTACTCCTTACCTCGCTTTGAATATTCTGTAGGGTATAGAATTGCCTCACACCATATGAAATGAGCTGGTTCAAGACAGTCACTAAAATTCACAAAGAAGAATAGGAGTGTGGTTATTAATGAGCGAAGTATGTAAGAAATCATATCAAGAAATTAAAAAAAATTAGTCGACCTTAAATACTTTTTGTGACAAGCATTCTTCATGGGCTTAGGGTTTAAGACATTATATATATGTATATATACATATTCTCATAATATATATGTATAATTTCATTACTTTTTCACCTGGATTTGAATATGTAGCTTTTTCCTTTAGTTTCTGAGTAGTGGTTAACTTAAAAAAAAGAGTGTATATCAAGACAGGGGCCGCTTGGAAATGAGCCAGTATCATTATTCCACAGGCAATGAATAATAAGTAGCTTACTAGTGATTTATGTTAATCTAAATATGAGACAGACAGGAAACTATCATGCACTTTACAGTCTGCGCCAAGAACTGTACCATATCTGGAAATATCATGCAATTATCCATTAGTCTTTTCTAAAAAAAAAAAAGCCTTAATTTGTACATTCATTCCATGGCAATTTAGTTTTGTCTACAATTCATAAAATTGATTTCCCTTAATATTCTAATAACAGCTAGGCCAACTATATTAATCTAAATACCATACATGCCAAGCAGAGGAATTTATTCTTATAGTTAATAACCTCTTTTGCTCTAATGAGTCAAATGAATAAAATTACATATATATTATTATATCTCCCTATACATCTACTTTACAATTGCTGTAACAATTTCAGAAAAAATATATAGAAAGCTTATTTATTCAAACCTTTCCCCACTCTCCATTTAATTTTTAGAAGGAAGAATTAAAAAAAATCAGACTGTGCTAAAAAAATTTAACCTACTCTCAGAATCACTCATTGCTCAAATTATTGATTGAGCAGGTGCTAACTTCCCAACCCTTACTTCCTATTTTCTTTAAGCATCTCTCTCTAATACAAGCTCCATGGAATGATGGTGTTCCTGACTGGAATTCTAAGCATAGATAAATGTTGAGAATAAGACAGAGATGGTGGTTGTGGTTGTAAAAGGAAAACAGCGAGGTATAAATAATCAGAAGCTTGGGCAATTGGCTCAGATATATAATTTTAAATCTCAGTTTCCTCCTCTACGAGCAATGCAACCTTTACCTTCAGCTCTATGTGACTGTGTTTTCATTCCTATGAAAACAATTGGATTGAAAATTCTGAATAAGGTTCTTGGGTTGTTTAGAGATAATGTGAAATAGGTGCTAGAAAAGTTTGGGTTATCTTATTGAGATAGATGATATGAACAGTTTCTTTCCCCCTGAGAAATGTAGGTCTTACAGCAGATATTGCAATATCCTGACTTCATAATCTGTTAGTCACAAAACACAAAGATAGTATTGAGATGCCCTGTTGTTCCTGTGCTAGAGGTGGGGAAAATCCTGCCTGGGTTAGCAATTATTGACATATCATTAACATACTTCCCAGGTGATACTATTGGGTATTTTCTGCATGTATCACAGTGCTGTGACCTGTTGAAGGAGGTGAAATACATCTTATTTGACTCCATAGCCTTAGCACCAAGTGCTGCCCTTTATGCATAGTAAGCATTGGATAAATGGGAGTTGTTCAAGTAAATTAAAAACATATTTTTAATTTAAACATGTCATTGCTAGATTATAGAATTACTGTGCACTCTTTGTATATCATTTAGAAATTATAAACAAATTTTTTAAATGAAGGCACTTTATAATCCTGTACCCAACAATAAATGTTAACATTCTTTTTTTTTCTTATTTATTGTCAAAGTGATGTACAGAGAGGTTATAGTTTCATATGTTAGGCCTTGGATACATTTCTTGTACTGTTTCTTACCTCCTCCTTCATTCCCCCTAAATATTAACATTCTATGGCATATGTGTCTACTGTTTCCATGCAGTAACATTGACCTTCGTTTTAAACAAAAGCAGTACATTATGAGGCAAATGTGGTAACCTTTTATTCATAGAATAGATACATCATTGTTTTCATTTTTCCTAATCTGGAAATTTGAACTCCAGATGCTTCAGAATCTGACATTTTTGAGTCGAAAATGACCTTTGAAGTTTTGGATTTTGGAGCAGTTAAAGATTTTTTTAATTTCTGGATTAAGAATGCTCACTTGCTAAAGTCTATGTAAAAGTTTTTTTTTTAACCAAGAGATTTATAATGAATGAATGTACATATTCCCAAATCTAAAATATCCAAACACCTGAAACATTTCTGCTTTCAAGCATTTTTCAATAAAGGATACTTAACCTGTACAAGTTACCTTTTGTTTATTCTTGAACACTTACATTGCATTTTCATTTACACTGTCAATACTAACCTGGTCCTCTCTTCTGTGCAAATGTGTTTCCTAAGAGCTTTGCTTATCATAGTTCCTAAAACACCTTCAGGGCCTTCCTATGTAGATCTGTATATATGCTTGTTATTTCTCTCTTTTAGTTCACCAGGCTATATAATTTATGAAAAACCAAGGCTCAGTATATATTCAATCCTGACCTATAGTTTATACACAATACTACTTGGTGCTGTGTGTGTATTTGTTGAGTAGTTGAGTGAAAGTGATTTGTTTCATAGAACAGTGGTAACAAAAACCCATTTTGAAGTTCTATTGAGGGTTTGAGTTTGGAGTTAGGCATGTCTCCATAGGAGCCTGGAGGAAAGATACCACAAAAGTTGGCTTAGCGTGGGAAACGAAGCTGCATTTTGGGGCTAGAGCTGAGGACAGGAAAGAAGAATCTGGGAAAGGGAGTGAAAAGTATTCACTTGACTCATCTTTTTCCTTCATATTTTCCACCAAGAGCTTCATTTCTTCTTACTGACCTTTTGAATAACTTCTTGGAAGAAATTGGAAAATAATCTTCATTTATTTATGTGGGGATTAAGTAACAGGGTGTGTGTGTGTGTGTGTGTGTGTGTGTGTGTGTGTGTGTGTGTGTGTGCATACACCCTTATCTGGGACTGTCTGAATTGTATTCAAAGGATTTAAGGCCAAACTTGTGATATGTGTAAAAAATAATTCCAACCCCTAGCAGAAGCTAGGAAAGAACAGAAGCTAATATTTATGAAGTGCCTGCTATATATTCGGGACTTTCCCATTCCATTGCACTCCAAAATTTCGAGAAGAAATAGGAATTATTGAGGAGGGCTTGAGTCCAAGTGTAGACTATGTGAGTTTGTTTGAAGCCAGTTCTCCAGATCTAAATACTAGAAAATATTAGCTTGACCTTGATATTTTGAGAAGGTATTGAATATGGTCTTTGGAAGCTAAGAGGTACATAAGTTACTTCCAATTTTGATTTTCCAACTGTATGAATAAATAGACATATAAGTCTAGTAATAAGATGTGCTAAAATTAGATTACAAAATTTATGTGATATATATATATATATATATATACATATATATTACCTACAGGTGTTGCTCTTTGGATAGCTCCTGTTTAAAAAATGTAGTGCCATTTTATAAAAATCCAAATAGATTAAAACATAGTCATTTGTGGTTGATTTTGTCAATGTGAATTGAGTTAGGCTTGGATGAGTATATATGCTTGCTGTGGTGGTAAAGGTGGTTCTGCTTTGTCTTGTGATCAATAATTTGTCCATTGGAAGAGATCTGCTGCACATATCAGTATCAATTGTCCCTGTTGTAGAAGTAGCAAACTGTACAGCCATATTTTCTCAAGCCATGGCAGAAATAAAAGTGCAAGGCCCAATGTAAGACACATTTTCAGTTCCCATTTACATTGCTTCTATAAACATTCCATTAGGCAAATCAGCTCCAATGACTAGATCTAAACTATGGGATCAAAGAAGCATACTTTGTCTTTTTATGAGAAAAACTGTAAGGCCACATAGAAAAAGGTACAAACATACAGAAGAGGTAGCATCTATCTTGCGTAGTTTGAACAGTTAAATTTTTTTTAAACATGGATTGCCTTGAATATATACCATGTTATTTCAAGGCAGTAAGTAAATTGGGGGAGGGGTTGGGTTGTGGGGCATGGACTTGGGTTCTGGGCTAGCCCTCTACCACTTTGATCCACAGCACTGCTTCTGGTTTTCTGGTGGTTAATTGGAGATAAATGTCTCATAAACATTCTTGCTGGGGTTGGCTTTGAACTGTGATCCTCAGATCCCAGCCTCCTGAGTAACTAGGATAATAGGTATGAGCAATCAGTACCTGGCTGGCAAGTGAAATCTTAATGTTCAAAAGTGGTTTATTTATTTTATTTTATTTTTTTTGCCAGTCCTGGGGCTTGGACTCAGGGCCTGAGCACTGTCCCTGGCTTCTTCTTGCTCAAGGCTAGCACTCTGCCACTTGAGCCACAGTGCCACTTCTGGCCGTTTTCTGTGTATGTGGTGCTGGGGAATCGAACCCAGGGCCTCATGTATAGGAGGCAAGCACTCTTGCCACTAGGCCATATCCCCAGCCCTCAAAAGTTTTTAAGCACTTCAGTTCACTTAGTATCAGGTCCGTCTGTCATTGAGTGGGACTTGAAAAGGACTGTATTTCTCATCATTAAACTCTGTCCTTGGAACCAGCACAGGTTGTTCATAATGCCAGTAGCTGTCTAGCTGGACATTTTCTATTCTAGAAGTAGTCTCTTTCCCCTTACTCACAACCCACATAGTCAGTCCTTCCTATAGTCTATGACCCATAAACTGACAATAAGTAATAAAATGGGTTATTCTGATTTAAAAGGGCCTGGACCGGGCTGGGAATATGGCCTAGTGGCAAGAGTGCTTGCCTAGTATACCTGAAGCCCAGGGTTCAATTCCCCAGCACCACATATATAGAAAACGGCCACAAGTGGCGCTGTGGCTCAAGTGGCAGAGTGCTAGCCTTGAGCAAAAAGAAGCCAGGGGGCTGGGAATATGGCCTAGTGGCAAGAGTGCTTGCCTCCTGCACATGAAGCTCTTGGTTCAATTCCCCAGCACCACATATATGGAAAACGGCCAGAAGGGGGCGCTGTGGCTCAGGTGGCAGAGTGCTAGCCTTGAGCGGGAAGAAGCCAGGGATGGTGCTCAGGCCCTGAGTCCAAGGCCCAGGACTGGCTAAAAAAAAAAAAAGGGCCTGGACCTGGAGCTCAGTAGTAGAGTAACTGCCTGCATTATACAAAATCCTGAGGTCCAGCCTCAGCACACTCAAAATAAAAACAAACCTGGTATCACTCCTTGACATTTAAATGGTTCACTTATTAAATCTAGGACCACAATGCCCTAATTTCTTATGCTAAAGCACTAACTGGCTCACTGCTACTTAACACTTTCAACACTTGCCTCACAGTAATGTCCTAATTTTTTGTTATGAATTATTATGTTCTTGAAAAGCATGGCTTATATTTATTCTCCTGTTCCTTAAGGAATCTTAAGATTCCTGTCTTAAGCCAATTCATTTCTCAAAATGAACCATGCCTTCTCTTCCCCAATAAGTTGCTTAACCTTTTGAAATGTCTTTTTCTTATCTATAAAAGGGGTATGTTGCTCCAGATTTGCATGCAAGAACTTCATGGAGGAGTCCTTCTAGGATGCATTCCTGTGAGATAGGAGAAAGCAGGCTTTGAGTCATAAGTAAAAGCTCACAACCAGTCCTGTCTATAGAGGACACTAAATGTGGCATGGCATTTCAGAATGTCTAGATAGGGGTGCTACAGACTGAATGATTGTATTCCTACCCCACAGATTCTTAGAGTAAGTCTCAAGAAGGGTCTTTAGGTAACTGGGGAACAACAGTTTGTGTTTTAGAATATGTGATCTGAAAGTTTCATTGTTACAGAATAGTTATCTATGTCAAGGTAATCGTGATTAAATATAACAATTTCTATCCAGCATTCCCCAAAGTGCACATATATATGCACATGTGTATGTATATATGTACATATAAATACACACACATATATATATGCATAATTCTTGGATCATAGCTTGTATATCCCCTTCTATGCAAAATTGTCCTTACTACATTCCTCAGCCCCTCCCTTCCCAAAGTAGGCTACAGCTGTCACCTTTGTTTTGGGAGCAGTATTACTTAATCCTATCTAACTGTTATTATTACACAAGACTTCATCTTTCAGTAGTGTATGTCTGTCTCCTCTTTACATTGCATTATTTCATAGCATTATTGCACATTGCATTATTTCCCAGTACCTGCAATGTAGTCTAAGCCTGGTAACTGTTTTGCTAGATGATTGAATGAATGCTGAACATTTCCTGGGAAGGGAGACTAAAGACAGTGTCATGTGGACAGCCTCATACTCCGGGGGGGGCGGTAGGTGAAGGGGTAGGGGTGGGGTCATTGGAGATCTTTCATGGCTATGCCTAAAACATCTTCCTCTCTTCCAAAATGATAACCTGACAAAATAGGGACTTAAAATATTTTATTCCAAGAAACATTTTAAAAACTGGATTGAAATTGAGTGCCTGATTATGGAGCCATTTTTAAAGGAGTCCTGAAAGCCAAATAGCTGCAAATAAATTTAGCCTGATTTGCTTCCAAAGAAACACTTGAGGAAATTATTAGCCCATCCTATGATATTTCACCACATTTATTGAGTAGATTTTCTGTGTCAAGGGAAGCATACGGTTATTTAATAGACATTTTTATTCTAAAAAGAAAATTGACTCTTAAAATATTTTTAATATTTACTTTTACTTATTCTTATTGCATGGAGAAATAAATTGTAAATTCACAGCAGTGACCAAAAATTGTTTGTAGATCACACTTACAAACTGCTAGAGGTCTGAGTCTAAATACTTAGGTTGATTACAGGGCAATGTTGAAATTATATCTCTATATTTCTCTCAAACTACTTATTTGAAAATTTAAAGTTATACCTCTCTTCTTGGAAGGACCTACTTTTCATTTCGATGTTGTTTGTTTCTTGTCCTTGTCTGTATATCCATTTATTTCCATAATTGTGTTTATGACCATCATGAAACCTGTGTTTTCTCTTTTTTATACTTAGTGTTTTGTCATAAATCCTTCTTATATTATTATAATCTTTGTAATTATAAGGAATTCATACATTCCCATTAAACCAATATGCCATCCATAACTTAATCATTCTCTTGTCGAGCCATGTATTTGTAACCTAAATGAATTTAACTCAGCAACAATTTCATAGTTTAATTTGTCTCGTATTTCAGATTTCAATGACTAGTCCTCATTTTGAAATGTTGTAAAACACCAGATGGCTACAGATGCGCTGAAAGTACTCTTTTCCTAAGCACCATATCAACAGGCAGACTCTAAGCTTTCCTGACAGTTAGTGGAAGAGCCAGGATCTATACCCAGCCTTAGAAATTCCGCCACAAAAGCCAATGAATTTACAGAATAAAAGAGCTTAAACAAGTATCTTTTCGTAATTAATGATTGCTTACAAAGGAATCTCGGTTCATCTTTACCAAAAGTGTTCAAACAGGGTTTAACAATTTTAACAAAGGGAGTAAATTCCAGATACTTGACTGATTGCTTTGAGGGTCTCCTATCAGTAGAATCTGATGCTGGAAGTTTCCAGTCTGAAATCCCAGCCTCTCTTGCCCTGGTTCAGTTGACACAGAAGATGAATTCTGAGAGGAATCTAAGAGAGAAGGCAATGTTGGAACATGGTTAAAGCATTTTCTTGATAAATGATGTCCAACATAAATCTTCATTGGACTCTGAAGAAAAGCCCAGGTTAGTATCAAGATGAAAATCAGGTGATCATCCAAGAATTGGAATTAAATCTTCCCCAGGAAAGACAAACTGTTTTTACTCTGGCTGCGTATCTCTAGCCTGCACAGGCATGAGCCATCACTTCTGCAGAGAAACTGCAGGTCTTAAACAGATGTTGCAAGGTTCACTACACACAGCGAAGCTGTCAAACCAGTGGAAACGGGAAAGGTTCCAACATTCAAACCTGTGGGATTTTGGTCAGTGAAACCCACGGGGTTGGACTACATGCTGTCAACCCTACCCAACAGCACAGACTGCTATTAGGTATGACAGGGTCTTGGTAGAATGCTGGGGAGATTTCAGGAATGTTAACTGCTCTTATTACTGTCAGGTGATTCGCACCTCTTCTTGGCATCTCTCATCCTCCAGTGAGTTCAGAATGCTTTCCTGGGAAATGTTAGGCTGCCTGGTCAGAGCAGATGCTCATGGATGAGGCAGGGGCTCAGAATTCAAGCAGAAATATTCATGGAAATGGGATAGCAAAGTAATATTCTTTCTGGGAAACCAGGCAATGATATTTAAGAAAAACAATGAAAAGGAAAGAAATGTAATTCTCTAGAGGAATGTAGGATGGTCACTATGGTCACTAATCACTGCCCGCAGGGCGCAGCCTCAGCATCTGTGATTTGGGATATGCTTACTCAATAAGAAAATAAAGGTACAAAATGATTTTTTTATTTTTTCCAGTCCTGGGGCTTGAACTCAGGGCCTGGACTCTGTCCCTGAGCCATTTTGTGCTCAAGGCTAGTGCTCTACCTCTTGAGCCACAGCACCACTTCTGGCTTTTTCTGTTTATATGATGCTGAGGAATGGAACCCAGGGTTTCACGCATGCTAGGCAAGCACTCTATCACTATGCCACATTCCTAGCCCCCAAAATGGTATTTGAAAAAGCCATTTATATACAATTTTATATATTTTCCTCAGATAAATGTTTATTGTACATGTAAAAATAGGATTGGGTTTTTTGTTGTTGTTGTTGAATTGTGGGGATCTGATGCATTTCAGAATTTCAGATATTTATCTTTTGTCAGGTAGATAGTATGCAAATACTTTCTCCCATTTCTTTGGTTTACTTTTTTATGCCACTTGTCCTTTGTTTTTTTTTGTTTTTTTGCTGTGCCTAATCTTTTTGGTTTGATGTAATCCTACATGTCCCTTTTGCTTTGGTGTTCTGTTTTTATGTCCCTTTGAAGAAATTGTCGCCAAGGCCAGCATCAATGGTTTTTCTCTGTGTTTCTATCTAAGACTTTTCATTGTTTCATACTGTACATTTGTACATTCAATCCATTTTGATTGTTTTTTGTATATTATAAAACAAGTTCCAACCTCATTGTTTTTTGTTTGGTTCACTTTTCCCAACACTATGTATTCAAAGTTTTTCATTTTCCCATTGTGTATTCGTGGGTGCATTTGCCAAAGATCAGCTGACCTATGAGTTTGTTTATTATGTACTCCTCAGCTGGGTGTAATGGCTTACGCCTACACTCCTAGGTATTTGGAAGGCAGACCTAGGAAGTTATATTTTAGAGACAATTTAAAGCTAGCAAGATTGTCATCTTCCAGGCAAAGCCGTTTACAACTTTAACATCAGCTACTCAGGAGGCATAGGTAGGAGGATTGAGTCTGAGACTAGCCCCAGGCAAACACATGGCACTTATCTGAAAAATATCTAAATAGAAAGGTGAAGGTTCATGGATTAATGGATGGAGCATTTGTCTAGTTAGTCTTATGTCTAGAGTTCAAACCCCAGTACTGACAAAACTACAAAAAAATAAAATATACTTCTCACTTTCCCACTTGCAAATCATATTGTTTTCACCATTTGAATATTGTTTTCCTTTTCCCTCCCCAAAGCAAGTCCTACTAGATTCTATGACTCTAGCATTTAATACTTTGGGTTAGTTACCACTGACTGATTTTGACTTAAAAAATACTGTTTGCATCTCATTGTGGATGCTTTTGTTCGAAGGCCGCAGGAAATATGATAGAGGGGGTGATAGTGGTCATTATAAACATGTATGTAAGTGTAACGAGACTCCTCCATATATGCCAATAAAAATAAAATACTTCTTAGAATTTTCAAGGCCTTAAATTTCATTGTCTAAGATTCTCTGTTGTAAATAAACTAAGAATCTCTATCTTTTATCCATTCCTCACAGTCAGGTGGCCTATCTTACAGGAAGATCATTCATCATTTAATTCATATTATGAAGCTATATTTTATATATAAACGTCCACAGGTAGCACATTCTGAAGCTTAAGAGAAGTCAGTCTAGGATGACTATGCATAAGTAAGTACTAGCCCTAAGTAACTCATGTGAATAAATCAAATAGTATGAAAATTCTTTAATAGATAAAAAACCCAATACTTAAAATAGACATTAATATTATTGGCATGAAAAATAACATTGAGGACTTATGAGTTATGCTCATTTGAAGGTTGTTTTGAGGTGGTTTATAGAAAAATACATATTGATGGTATAATGCAATACAAATAAAAGGTGATAAGCACATATCATAAAGTCACATTGTTTCTAAAAACAATTTCAATGAGTAGATTTACATTTCTTTAATCAGAGTTCAAATGCCAGTGATAGAATTGGACTGTTGGTCTTTCATTTCTTTTCTGCACCAAGAGGAATAAATCAAATATTAAATATGGCCAAAGATAACTTTTGGAAAAGAAAACATCTCTTGGCAAGAATCTAACCTGGAATAGTCTTATTAATAAATAAAAGTGCGTTTGGTGGGTTGGGTTATGTTGTGCAGGCTTTCCCATGGACCAATGCCCAGTTTGAATATTCTTTCCTTAAATACATAAACAGATGTGCACTTTTTTTTGGTCATTTTCTTTACTCAAAAGCCTTCAGAAGAGAGTTTCCCAAATAAAATATTAAATGCCAAAAAAAAAGTAGAATGCAAGCATGCCCATTTTTCTTGATACACCTACTCTGCCCTGACTCTTCCTCCACATTGGTTTGACCTAGTCGACACACAGCTGTTGTGTATTGATAACTGGCAGTGAGAGATCACGTCTTCATCTAGAATCAGTTCTACCATCGACTGGTTAAACTTTGACATTGAAACAGTTCATTTTCCACACTTTTCCCTCATTTTAGCTGTCAATGCATAGATAAAAGCGTTGGATCCTTAGGTCAACAGGCCTCTCATGAACTGTTCAAGTGACTAGCAGATGATATTCAAAGTAATTAAAATGTAGATATTTTCATCCTAATCATTGTATTTGCCTCCAACTCGAATCATAAGCTGTAATTTTTATCGCTATGATACAATTGTAGATCTGTGCTGCTATGAAGCCTTCACATAAAAACTTAGTGGCCAAGATACACTTTGTGGTTAGCTCTCAGTAGTCTCCATCATCAGCAACATTGATTTTTGGTACCTTAGATCAGGTCCATCTTCAGAAGTGCAATCAGCCTCCCATTGTTAGACCCCTCCCAATAATTGCCACTATGTGCATGGAGGGTCATTCTTTCCATTTAATGATATGATGAGTAATTTTAAGCTTTACCAGTAATTAAAAAGCCACTTTACTTTATGAAGGAGAAAAATTGAAACTGCTGGTTTTCAAACGCAGTAATTGTTGGAAAAGATTGAACTGGAAGATAGTGTAGTTTAAGTTTCATAACTGAAGGACCACACAATATGACAGTGTTCAGTAGTTATGTCAAGGGTTTTTTTCCCCCTTTATTTTTAAACTTCTGAATGTATTGAGATATCTTGGAATTAAAGTTCGGAAAGTTGGTGGTTTGTGGGTTTGTGAATTGGAAGCTGGTTCGTCTCAATCTCTCAGTGAAATGAAATTATTTGTAACTGCTGCTCTAGTGTACGTTGTTTTATGTTGAGTTGTAGTTACAGTTTCCAAAGCTAAGTACAGTAAAATAATTTAAGATATATGTAGCAGAAAAATATGCATGAAAGCAGGATTTATAATTAAGAATGTGTTTTTCCACTATCTTACTATTATTTTTTGAGCTGTAAATTTTGGTAAGACCTAGTTCTAAGAGATTCTTTTCAAATACCTATGTGTGCACATGTGCAGACATTCACATACTCCTTCATGCATGAACACATATTCATTTTTTTTCACTAAATTTGTATAGGAAAAAGAAGTCCATGGAGAATTCTGTTTAAGAAGAATGTGTTCATGCTTTAATTCTTACAATGCAGTTAAATAGATAGAACTAGAGATTTCCATTTAGAGAGAACAAAATTTCCATTCAGATAGAACAAAATATAAAAATGAAGTTCCTTAAATTGATTTATTTTTCTCCCAACTTTTTCTGAGTTCAACACTTACACTGTCAAAGGTTAGGTATTGGCCAGAGGGGTTCCTGCTCTGTATAATTATCTGAGTTAGTCAATGCATCCTTGCAGTAAATGTCTGACCCAGGAAACACTGGCTCCATAACTTCAGAAGAATCCTCTTCCACCCTCCCCCTTAAAATGAAGCTAAAGCCACACTGTGGAATTATCACCTGTGAGTGTCACATCCTAGAGAAATGATGACTCGATATCTTGTCAAGGCATACTTTTTTTGTGATGGGTATATATCTAAGTATGCACAGAGTAGATATTAATTAAAATTCCATTGTCATTATCATTACAGTCATTTGATCCTCATATGGAGATGAAAAATTTCATAGGCTCCAAAGTTAAGAATTCCTGAGTGTGAAGCCCAGCATTTGTATTCATTACCTGTATGGCCTAGGAAATTTTCTTAAGTGTCATTCTGAATTTTGCCACCTTTAGTGTGCAGATAACATCCCAAATGCCAATGTCATAAATTTGTGAGCCTTGCAATTATCATTGAAAAGCACATAGTATTCCACACTCTGAAATATAAAATACTACAGTAATAAATACTCAGTAAATACAAGATGTTTTAACAACAACAATAACTAATTTGAACTACTATTGCATTTGCTTTAATTTCCCCTGTCTCCTTGAACATGACTTGGATTTGATATGTGTAACATACATGTTCTTTATGAACTATATACATAGGGACACACTTCATTGGTTTTCTCTCTTAATTTAGAATGTTCCCAGAAGTGGTATTCAGGACTTCAGCAATGTGCTGCTATGCATAGTATCACCACAGAAGATATTTACAAACTCTACTTTCTTCTTCCCATCCCTTGATTTATGTACGCACTATGAAAACCACTGCTAGTCCCCTCTCTCCACCTCATATGTTAGTGAAATTTCTCACCATTATCCCATCTCCCTGTCTCTGATTCCTTTCTTCTTCCTCTTTTGGCCTAATCCTTGGTTCAATGTAAGTCTTCTTAAAAAAGTTGTGGGGTTAGAAAACAGAGCCAACACTAAGCATACAGGCAGTAGTTTGGAATAATGTATTGGAGTATAAAAGGAAATGCTTGGAGTCTTGGTCACTGAGATGGGCTAAGGAAGCTGTGTAGGGGAGGTGGTTGTCATGAAGACATTCTGACGATGGAGTGGAATTTCATATGCAACTTCTCGCTTACTAGGATGACTTAATTATTATCTTTAATAATTTTCACTTTTCTTCAGCTAGGTCTAGTCAAGGTGTTGTGTTCATTGGAATTTCAGGGTAGAGCTCCCTCCAGAAAGAGGAGTTTCGAGCTTAAGAAGTGTGTAATTGCCTAGGAATGATTTCTAGTAAGATTTAACTTTCTTCAGAAGCCACTGATTATACAGGTGTTTGATCTCTGTGTTTAATTCACACATACAGCAGTTTGTAAAATGAATACTTGAGAATAATTGTTTATGTAGGGGCAATGAAACTTGAGTTTGAAGAGTGAATATTTTTAGCAGTTACATTTGGCCTTGCCTACTCTTTTCCTCCCTCCATGTCAAATGTTAAGACCTAAACAGCCTCCATGTCTCCACTCTTCTTTTAACACCAGTTCTTAGATTACGTTTGCTAGATGTGTGTTTCTTCTCTACTCAGAACTTTGGTGGTCTCTCATTATCGGCTATGCATAGTCTACATTAATCAATTTGGTAATCTCTAGACCCTATGTACCTTGGATACACTGACTGGGAAATTCACTTATTTTGATAAGTTTATCTGTATCTCTGTGTAGACAGGTAGGTAATCTTCTGTAGTATTTATTCATTTGTTTTTCTTGCATTATTGCTGTGATTAGGACTTCAATTTTAATGTTGAACAGAAATGGTGACTGTGGCTAACTCTTTCTTTTTTGGGTGTAACACCAGTTTGTAATTATTTAAAAATTACCTGTATGTATTTGTATAAAGGTGGTGTTGTTGTTTAACAAAGCACAGATTATGAATACAATGCATCTCAGACTTTTTTTGTGTGCGCCATTCTTGGGGCTTGAATTTAGGTACTGTCCTGGGTCTTTTTGTGCTTGAATCACAGTTCCACTTCTAGCTTCTGGCTGGTTATTTGGGCATATGAATCCTATGGACTTTCCTACCCATGCTGTCTTCAAACTGTGATCCTCAGATCTCAGCTTTCTGATTAGCTGGGATTACAGACAGGCGTTCTCACAAAGGAAATCACACAATATTTCACCATTGTCTGTGAATATTTTTTGTGCAGATTTTATGTGTGTGTGTATGTTTACCATTCATCAGATAAGCGATCTTTTATTTCAAACATTTAAAGATTATTTTGAAATAATGAATGGATTTTGAATTTTATCCAGTTCCTTTTTGGGTCTATTTAGATAACCATTGCTTATTTTCATCTTAATAATGCTTCAGCCAGATATCATGATTTCAGTCCTTTGATGTTTGTTGAGACTAGTTTCATTGCTTATCTAACCCCCTGTTCTGCTAAATATTGCTTATACAGTACAAAGCTATTTTTCTATTTGGGCTTACATTGCTCTTTATGTTGAAAGTGAAGTCACATCTATTAATTATAATTGTTCAAATTGTCTACATCTGATTTACTTTTCTGTCTTCTATCCATTGAACCAAGAATTGAAATCTTATAAGGTTGTAGATTTGTTTGTAGTGTTCTGAGCACTATGAAGCATTACTTTACACATTTTTGAGGTTTCTATTCAGTGTATAATAACTTTGGAATAATTATTACGTCTTGATAAGTCAATTCTTTCATAATTATGAAATACCCTTCTTAACAATCTTTGTAATTGCAGTACAGCTATATGGATTTTGTACTGGGTTTGTGTTTTATCTTTTACTCTAAGCTTTTCTGTTTTCTTATATAACATTTGTTTCTTGGAAAGTGTATATAATTTGTGTTTCTTATTGTTATTGTAAAGCTGATGTACAGAGGGATTACAATTACATGTCAGGTGATGAGTATATTTGTTTTTGAACAGTATTACCTCATCCCAAATTTTCTCCCAGTTTTCCTCTCCTGAACCCTTTCTGCAAGTTGTATAGTTCATTTTCAACATAGTATTTAGTGAGTATCACTGCTACATCCCCCCCCCCATTGTTACACCATTTTTTGCTCCCCCTTTCCTTCCCCAAAACAGTTAAACTTACATGAAAGACAAAAACAACTACAAAAAACCTAAAACAACAAAAACTTTTGTTGCCATTTGATAAACGTCACTTTATATGATCATATGCACATAGCTGTTGAGCCTTTGTTTTCTTGCCTTTTATTCAGCCACACAATCTTTGCCTAGAAAATTGTTTAAGCTATTTGATTAGACACATTTGGCTTAGATCTATTATATTATTATTTCTTTTCTATTTGTGTTTCATTTTTAATATTATTTATCTTTTTTATCTCTGATAATTTAGTCACCATTTTGTACTGTTTTCTTCTCATGGATTTGTCATTCATATATCTTTTGTTCTGTCTTCCTTTCCTTCTTCTTTTCTTTTCTCTTATTAATTAATTAATTAATTAATTTTTGTGCACTTATCCTGGGGTTTGAATTTAGGACCTGGGTGCTGTCCCTGAACTTTTTTATTCAGTGCTCTACCACTTGAACCACAGCATGTCTGGATTTTTGGTAGGTTACTGGAGATAAGAATCCTACAAACTGTCTTGTCTGGATTGATTTTGAATGATGATCCTAAGATACTCAGATTCTGGAATAGCTAGGATTACAGGCATGAGCCACCCACCTCACCTTGTTGTCTTTTTTAGATGGTTACTCCGGAGATTATATCAGGAAATATATCCTGAAATTGGATAATGCTTTCTTATTACTCAGATAGTACAATGCGTACACTATTCTCAACACTTATTGGCACCTACTCTCTTTTGTACTATTTTTTGTGAGGTGGTATTGTTGTCTTACACCACATAATTAATAAACATTTATAAACATATTCCTTCTTCCTGTGATGTTTGTGTTTCCTTTAACTCTGTTCTTTCATCTAGACCCATTTTCTTCCTGCCTGCCTGAAGAAATCATTTAGTTATTCTTTATTGCGGCTTTGCTGGTGAGAGATAATTTAGTTTCTGTTTCTGAAAATGTGTTTATTTTCTTTTGTATTCAAAGCATATCCTTGTCACGTGTAGAATTCTTTGTTGGCAGTTTTATTTTTTGTCAACCCTTTGAGGCTACCACTTGATTGCCCTATGGCTTTCATCATTTCACAGCAAAAAAGCCAAAAATCAATTTAGTGCTGCTCCACTGAAAGTGTGATGATTTTGTCTATTATAAAAAGTTTTTTTCTATTTATAAGCAGCTTTACCACGATACACTTCTGTGTTTTGTATTTATTGTACTAGTGGTTTACATTGTTGAAATCTGTGGCTTGATATTTTTAATCAGTTTGGAAAATTCATCATACTTTTTTCTTCAAATGTTACTTTAGCCCCATCCTCTTTCCTACTCTACTGGGATTTTAATTATATATAGATGCTGAAGTTTTCCCATGACAACATATCTCATATCCTTTTCTTTTGCTTTACTTCTTACTCCTTCTTGTTCTTGCTCTTGTTCTTCTTGTTCTTGTTGTTGTTCTTCCTCCTTCTCTTCTCCTCCTCCTCCTCCTCCTCCTCCTCCTCCTCCTCCTCCTCCTCCTCCTCCTCCTCCTCCTCCTCCTCCTCCTCCTCCTCCTCCTCCTCCTCCTCCTCCTCCTCCTCCTCCTCCTCCTCCTCCTCCTCCTCCTCCTCCTCCTCCTCCTCCTCCTCCTCCTCCTCCTCCTCCCCCCTCCTCTTTCTTCCTCTTCTTTTCTTCTTCTCTAAAGGAAAATTTATAGTCTCTAATATAGGTCTTTTATTTGGGCTTATCTTATATTTTACTAATTCTCTTTTCTGCTATTAAACTTTACTACTTAGAGTTATTAAAATTCAGTTCCTTTTTACCAGTTCAAAAATCCTTCACAATTTCTACCTTTCAGGTGAAATTACCCAGATTAACTCCAAAACAACCATAATTGTAGGAGAGAGTGAGGAGAAGAGGTTACATTGTTTAAAAATAAACGTGCTCATTACCTGACTTATGTAACTATAACTACTCTGTACTTCACCTTTATAGTAACTAAAAAACAAAGAAACTACTGTACTACAAATAATTTTAAAAAGGCATCACTGTTAATTCTAGTATCAGGCTCTCCACTGGGCATGCTGTTGTGTGCTTTAAGCTTCCCTTTTTTTTTTCTTTCTTAGTTTTAGGTACAGAGTGTTATCTTGTTGTAACTCAATTTTTTGACTGAATTTTGATGTTCTGTGTGCAAAACTGGGAAGAAGATTTTAGTCCCTAAATGATGTGATCTTTCTTTCTCTCTTGACAGAAGAGAATAGTAGGGATATATCAACTACCATCATAGAATGAGCAGATATAAGGCAGAAATCTAGTTGTCTTGAAGATACAATAATTTTTAGTTTTAGCTTTGAAGGCTTTCAACAGATTGAGCCTGCATGCCTAGTTTTTTTCCTCTTGAATCATGATAGTTTTAGAAACTTTGACAACTTCTTAGCTCCTTAGTTTCTAATATATGTCCAGATATTTATACTCACAGGAGAGTTTGTTTTTGCCAGTCCTGGGCTTGAATACGGGGCCTGAGCACTGTTCCTGGCTTCTTTTGGCTCAAGGCTAGCACTTCACCACTTGAGCCACAGTGCCACCTCTGGCTTTTTCTATATATATGGTGCTGAGGAATCAAAGCCAGGCTTCATATATACAAGGCAAGCACTCTACAACTAGGCCATATTCCCAGCCCTACATTGCATTTTTTTCTGGTTATTATTGGTAGAAAGGGTGCTTAGCTGCAAGCTAATCGTCCACTAATAATTCTTTTTTTTTTTTTTTTTTTGGCCAGTCCTGGGGCTTGGACTCAGGGCCTGAGCACTGTCCCTGGCTTCTTCTTGCTCAAGGCTAGCACTCTGCCACTTGAGCCACAGCGCCACTTCTGGCCATTTTCTTTTTTTTTTTTTTTTGGCCAGTCCTGGGCCTTGGACTCAGGGCCTAAGCACTGTCCCTGGCTTCTAACCGCTCAAGGCTAGCACTCTGCCACTTGAGCCACAGCGCCGCTTCTGGCCGTTTTCTGTATATGTGGTGCTGGGGAATCGAACCTAGGGCCTCGAGTATACCGAGGCAGGCACTCTTGCCACTAGGCTATATCCCCAGCCCCACTTCTGGCCATTTTCTGTATATGTGGTGCTGGGGAATCGAACCCAGGGTCTCATGTATATGAGGCAAGCACTCTTGCCACTAGGCCATATCCCCAGCCCCACTAATAAGTCTTTTGATAACAACTTCTTTTGAATAATACTTTTACAACAAAAATCAATGTCTATTAAAATAATAAAATCTGAAAATAAAAAGTCCAAACAGGCTATCACTTTAAAAAATGTAATTAACTAATTAATTCTTAAAGTAATGTACAGAGGGGTTACAGTTTCATACTTAATGCACTGAGTACATTTCTTGTCAAACTTGTTTACCTCCTCCTTCATTTTCTCCTACCTTCCCCCTTCCCAGATTCCATCCCCACCCTGCCCTGAGTTGTACAGTTGGTTTACAGCATATTTTCTTGTAAGTATTGCTGTTGCATTAGTTTGCCTTTTACCCTTTTGACTCACAATGGCATTTAAAATGGTCACAGTTATGGGGAGAAATCTAAAATTAATTTTCTAAAACTTCAAAGGGTCATTTTTAGAGAAACGTTTTCAGCATCATTTCTGATTTCTCATTTTTTAAAAAAGTGGACAAACGTAATACAATCCTAGAATAATATACTAATTTGTGGCTTAAACGAGTTGAGAGTTTTCCATATTAGTATTAGTGTTTTAAAACATTATTGTAAAAAATAAATTAAATTAAAAGATAATTGTTATTGTCAGCAAATGAATCAGTATTTCTTGTTTCATTATTTGGGCACTTAAATTTAGTTTAGTACAATTACCTGTGTGTGTGTGTGTGTGTGTGTGTTTGAGTGTGCCAGTCTTGGAGCAGGATGTTGTCCCTAAACTCTTTTTGTTCAAGCCTATCATGCTACCACTTGAGCCACATTTCCACTTCTTGCTTTTTTGGTGATTAACTGGAGATAAGAGTCTCACAGACTTTCCTGCCTAGGCTTGCAGGCTTTGAACAATGATCTTCAGATCTCAGCCTCCTGAGTAGCTAGGATCACAATTGTGAGCTACGAGTACTAGACAGTAAAAGTAACTTTACACATGGCAACTATATCTTCATATTGTTAAAGAAAATGTAGCAGTTTGTTCATAATTAAGTCCTTCTATATTTCTAGTATTGTTTAATTATAAGACACTAATTTATGTATTAATAAATGACATGAAATGTGTAATATCTTGAATAAAATAGGCACTGTGTATACAGTTTTGAGTATATTGGAAAACAGCAACAGCAAAAAAGAAAATTTAGCAACTGGATTTTTACCATTTTGAAGATCTGCCACAGTGAATGTCAATATGAAATGAAAGTGAGTTAGTGATGAATATAATAAACATATGTACTACATTGCTCAATATGGAGTTGAAATTTGGACAGTAGAGGGCACAATTGCACCTTCAGATATGTACTTCATCCATTAGAAATTAGTAACTAATGACTGAAGAGGAGTATTTGAGCCCTGTACTATTTGATGCAGTTGTATCCTATTTATGAACTGCATTTTTAAAAACCCTGAATCATGAAAGTAAGTCATAATTTTATAATATAATAAAATGCTTTGCTTAAATATATTTTTAAGAAATAACAAAGTGAAATCTTAGAAACTACTCTTTAAAAGTATTTTACCTGAATGAAATAAAGGTTATAGTTTCTCTGTATGACATATAGAGCATAATTAGTACCAAACATATTTATTTTTCCTTTTTGGAAAAGTTACTTCCAGAAGGACGTGTGTATATTGAGGCACTTCTCATTTTGTAGGAGGAGAAAACAACTAAGAACCACTAGAGATCAATGATGCTGGACCAAGAGGGTTCCTACATTGGTGTAACATTGTAGAAAAAAAGAAATTCCTATATTGAATTCCTATATTGAATTCCTATATTGAATTGAGCTGCTAACGCTCAGGTTTTGTCGAAGGTAGAGAAGTTTCTTGTGGTTGCAAATCAGAAGCCACTGAGTCTTTAAGCAGCATCATACATACCCCTGTAGTATAGAGCTTTATTGAGAGAACTTGGGAGTACATGTGTTTAAAGCTTTGAGTCTTATAAGACTAAGTTTGACTCTTTCTCATTAATAAGAGTCTCTTTGATATTTTTGTAAGTTTGATAAAATTAATTTCCCTCTAAACTTATATTCTATTATGATAAATGTAAAGAACTTTAGAAATCGTTCTTACTTTAAAAATTAACAGGTAACATCTACTTGAGAAATATTCTTCCTTTGCATCAACAAATCTTACATTCCTTTCTTTTAATTGTCCAACTGCTTAACACAGCTGTATAAGTTTATAAATACTACTATTCTGGTAGCCTGGCACTTCAGTGTTCAGTTGATTGTGGTACCGAGCTTATGGTTTTATTTGAAAGGCCTAGGCTGATAGCCTGTAAGAAAAAGAAAAGAAAAAGAAAGAGCATGAGAGTGGGGAATGGAGATAAGTTTATGTAGCTGAAGAGCTAAGATTGCGAACTGAATGTATTTGGTGAGATAAATTTGTTCCTTGTGCATGAATTTTCTTCAAATCTTCTTTCGGTGTGAAATAGTGAACTGAATGCATTTGGTGAGATAAATTTATTCCTTGTGCATGAATTTTCTTCAAATCTTCTTTCAGTGTGAACTACCAAGGAAACTCTGAATGAAATGATCAAGTGAAGCATAGGCAATTTATTAACAATCACTGAGTGACTGGTGAAGTGAGGACCTTACTTAAAAGAATTCAATTTCAAAATAATACTAAATAATAAGCAATTTTCTGAAAGCTGAATGTATGAAGGATTAATCGAAGAGATGGATATATGAATGGTTACTCAAAAAGTTTGATACCAAGTCAGCTTTACTGAGGTTTAAATATAGGGCCTCCTGCCTGCTCTGCTAGTGCTTTATCATTTGAGTCATACCTCCAGTCCAGCTTTTTCCCCCCTAGTTATTTTGCAGATGGAATCTTAAAGACTTCTCTGAATGGGTTGGGGTCAACTGCAATCCTCTAGATGCTGCTCAGCCTCTTGAGTAGCTAGGATTACATTACAGGCATGAGCAACGCTGTGGACTGACTAGTCTTTTGAAGAAGTAGCTAGAATAGTGAAGGACACAAAGAAAAAGTTGCAGATTCGCTAGTGCTCTAGACAATGGCAGCAGACCTTGAAGACAGTATTTTCTAAGCCTAAATGTAACAAGGTTCTGAAATTATGGTGGTCTGAAAGTGCTTTATGAGAGTTGATTGTCTTCTTGTAGTTAGAAGATGTGGTTGGTTACCAAGAGATATTATTTTCTAGGGTTTTGAGATGTCAGAAAGTAAACACTGCTATCACGAACCTGGGCAGTCAAATATGTTGCTCAAAGAAAATAAAAGCATATTTAAAAAGTTGAGCCTATGATATTATTGATTTATTAGATCCAGAAAGGCTTCGACTGACCCTTTATTTATTATATATCGCACACCACCAGTTACATAAAAAGAAAAAAAAGTATCTTTTTACCTCTCTTACTTGATCAGAGAGGTGAGAATTGTGGATATTAGTAAATAATGGCTGATTGAATTTATTCCTATCTCTAATTCCTCATTGCAGTTAGAAAATAGGGAAGATCTTTGTATGTGACTTAAACATATTTTTGAAAGTTACAATTCACATTAAGCACTATTATAAGGGAAGATGCGGGATGGTTTAGAAGAACTATTAGATGGAATTTCTAGGGGAGAAATGAAGAATAGGACCATGCAATTATTGACTCAAAAATGGGAGATGGTGAGGGAGCTGGGATTTGAAGATAGTGAAAAGGGTTTAGCAAAATGGTTTTATAGGCAGGGAGGGAAACACCACTGGAAAACCCCTGAAATGTTACAATGAAATTGCTTGGTAACTGCAGAAATAAGGGTCAGAATAACACACTTACTATTTAATGGTTTTTTCTGTGTGTGTGTGCATGCATGCATGCATGTGTGTATATGTGCGTGTGTGTGCATGTGTGTGTGTGTTGACTGTTGATAATGCTCTTGGGGTTTGAACTCAGGACTCTCCTGCTTTCTAGGCAGGAGCTCTACCAATTGAATCATGCTCCCTGACTGTTTTTGGCTTCAGTTATTTTTTGGATGGAGTCTTGCATTTGAATGTGGCTGGCTTCAGACAGCAATTCTCCTACCTATGCCTCTCTCAGACTGTGTGAGATTATAGGTGTGAGCTGCCAAGCCTGGTTTTAAGTAGCTAATGCTTAATAATTTGCTCTCTTGATTTTGATGCCAATGTAATTTTTCTATGAACTATTCACAACCTAGTCTTATAACAACCCAATTTTAAAGAGAGGAAATGTGTTTGTAGATTGAATGGCAATGCTTGTCGTCCCTGTAAGCACCAAATTTGTCATGTATTCATGGCTTTCTGTCATGTCATTGGCTATGGTAAGAGACTGGTTTTCAGGAGTTACTATCGGTTAGCAATACTGTTGGAGGAACCCGTCTGTATTGGTGTGTTCTCATCCCACATTTTGTTGTTATGTAGAAGACAAGGAACTTCACGAATGAGGAAGATGCTTTAAATAAGGCATCTGATTTACCTTGAAACAATTAAATGTGCAAGAGCAATCAAATCAGGGAATTACTTAGACAATTTGAAGACTTTAAAAAATATATACTCTGCTTTCTGTTGCAAATTGAAGTAGAGTTATTAGCTTTAACAACTATTATTTACTAAGAGAAATAAGGCAGGATTTTCATGGGAATCAAGCCAGTCTTCTGTGTGAAATAATGACAGAAAGGCCAAATGAAAGTCCAGAAGAACTTTGGCCCCTAGGTTCCATCAAACTTCAGATGAGGAGGTTTGAGTTGACCAATGCCTGTGTCCAAATATAGATAAAAATTCCGTGACATATATTGCTTTCTGTTTTCAGGAGGTGAGGAAGGCTAGTATGTCACATCGTGGCAAATGTTGCTGTGAGCCTTTAGATTCAGTTTGTGTTTGTATGCATGTGTGACAGCGTTCCATGGAACTTCCTGAAATAACAGAATGCATGTAGAGTAGAGGACACTGGAAAGTGAAAAGAAGCAACGTTCATCAAATTATCTGTGTTCCTCACAGTGGCAATTACTTGTCGTCACCTTTCATGAATAAGAGGGTTTTGAAGACTTCCCTGTCATTGTTTCCTCCTTAATATTGGTAGGCAACAAACATAACTCTAAGGAAGCTAGAACCTGGATTGTGTTTTGCTTTATGGAAAACTTAGATGAATTTTCCATAGCTCGCTAAATTAACTCTGACCTTTGACCATTCTTATATAAGGTAATGATTCAAGACAGACACTGGATATTCTGCTCTAACAGCAAAAGTGCATAATTATCTCTTTTATATTTTCTTGTATGGGCACAGAAATTATGTAATATTATATCTATTGTTTTTTTGGGATATTTCTATTTTTAAGTAATCATGTACACATTGGACTTTTAAGTTTAAATAAAAAACATTAACATTTAAAATATTATTTGGTTACAGGCTTAAATGATTAAGCTTTGAAAAAAATGAATTTCACAAAGTCCTATCTTCTGAGGATCGCGGTTCAAAGCCAGCCTGGGCAGGAAAGTGCGTGAAACCCTCATCTCCAATTAACCACCAGAAAACCAGAGGTGACACTGTGGCTCAAATGGTAGAGCACTAGCCTTGAGCTGGAGAGCTCAAGAACAGACTCAGGCCCAGAGTTCAAGCCCCATGACCGACAAAAAGAAAAAAAGTCCTAACTTGTCAGGCAAGGAATTACTTAATCATGTCTAAATATATACGCTAGGAAAGGTGAATGAAAATTTGAAGTTTATTAAAACACATTGTAAATATATGAATCTCATTTGTCCTATCTTGGTGATTCTGTGCTTCTTCTTCTAATAGTGATATGTTCATGAATGGCAGGCAGCATATTTTGGCCTTGGAATGATATCTATTTGTTTCCCAACCCTGTGATTCCATTTGCTTATGAATAAAATGGTGAATTTCTGCATTTCCGTTTCATGATGATTTCATAAAGGTCACAATATCTCAACTTCCTTAATTAGAAGTTAGTTATCATTACATGTTAGTCATTATTTACTTGCCCAATAAGTTAATGAAAATAAAGGGATTTTTGTATTTTCCCAGCTTGTATTATTTTGACTGCAACTCTCCTCCTTCCTAAATCCTGGTATTCTCACAATATATACAAATTTCTCTTTTGCACATTTCAGTCATTTTACTTAGTGATAAAACTCCCCGCACCCGCAGCTCCTATTTTATTATAACTGTGTTATCTGTTTACCACCTTACTAACTTTGAGCTGTTCACTAAAAATTAAGGTTTTCTTTACATTAATTTTGATTTATGAACTGTATAACTTCATGTATTACATGCCACTCAAAACCAAAGCAATGACACAAGAACAGTCATTGACTCTAGAGATTTTTTTCTATAAGCCACATCAAATATGTTTTCAAAAGCAAAATTACTTTTGCAAAATTTTTTGAACATTTTGTTTGAAATACTGTTGCATTATCTTGGTGAGTGATGTGCATTTAATATACCAGAAGAATCACTGAAATGGAAATGAAGAACCAATTTACTAATCATAAATACAGAATATTATGATGCTCCACTGTGATGTTGAGTAGACTGCAATGCAGTGTAAAAACTATTTTTGTAAGAACTAATTTTAAATTATGGTGTACGCATTTCACATTTTTTCAAATTTTTCCATTCATTAAAAAACCTCAAAACCCAAGTTTTTTTCTTCATAACCTTTTATTTCTTCAGCAATGAAAAAGGGCATCTTACTAACGAGTACAAGGAAGTGTTCATTAGATAAGTGCATGAATTTTTGTGAGGACTAGTTTAGGCTAAAGTCCAATAATAACTTACCCCCATCCTTTAAAGCAGCGAACTGTAAGAACTCATTTCAACTAATATTAGTCATGACAGTAATTCAGTATTAAATGCTAAGCACATTAGCAATTTTTCCTACTCTCTACAATAATGTGTTGGTTTTAAAAATCATTAATAGTTTGCTTTTTCTATGCAAAACTTACCATTTAAACAAACATGACCACAAAGCAGCCAAATTGTTAGAATTTTTACTTATAATTGTCCACTTCTTATGACCAAGTTTACTCCTCAATGCTATCATGATAGTCATCTGGCTGAATCTATCAGAGTTAATATGATAGATAGATAGATAGATAGATAGATAGATAGATAGATAGATAGATAGATAGGTAGTGTTTGAATAACTGTTATTAGTTCATAGGAAACAAGTCTAAGTTTGTTTCTTTAAAAGAAATAAACCAAGGAAAAGAAAGCCTTGAATCCTTGTCAAAATTGTCAAAGTACAATTAAAATTATATTGTCTGACTCATTGCCCTTTCCAGTCCAAAGACAATTTCCGTGATATATTATTATACATTGAAATAGAAGTCATGATTGCTTTTCTAAGGCATATTCACATAAAATGAATGTTTTTAATGTGCCTAAAAACTGTCACTATGATTCTTCTTTACTTCATTATCAGTAATTTTGAAAACAAAATTGGAATGTATAAATAGAGAAGTTCAGTAATTCTGAACTAAATAGGGTGGCTAACTAGCTCAGCTTGCCCCAGGATTAAGAATTACTGGGCAGTCCCAATGAACTTTAGTGTCAAAACGAAGTCAACTCCAGGGAAAATGGTTACCCAAACTAGAATGCAATGAATCTGCAGTCAGAACAGTCTGTTGTTGTTTCAGAGGTGATATATAGCAGGGCTACCTTTACATACCTCAGTAATAAATACATTTCCTTTTGCATAGTATATTATCTGTTCCTTATTCTCTCCCATTCCTTCCCTTCCGTCTCTGCCCAGAGTTGCATGGTTCACTTTCATCAATGTCTGGTGCAGCAAGTGGGCTCTGCACCTTTCCCCTGTGTTCCACTGATTCTCTGCCCTCCCCCCATCTTCCCTCAGTTGTGCACATGAGTACACTGTATATGAGGTAAAGAATACAGTCATCGGAAAATGAAAAAAACAAATTGAGGAAAAGGTCATTTGTTTCCACATCTTTGGAGTTTGTTTCAGTATGTATATTATTTTATATACATATGAAGAGGTGCTTGGGTATTACAACTTGGTGATTTTCTCCTAAGACTATCCTCTTTGTCTCAGTTTATGTGAGTGTCTAGAATGCTGTATAATTTGTCATGTCCCACCTTTTAAAAATCTAACTTCTGCATATCAGGGAGAACATGCGCCCATTTGGTCATAAACTTTTGACCTTATGACTATCCATATCAGGTCTATAACAAAATTCATGTAGTGTTAAACATTTTCCCAGGGAAGTGAAGAATTCCCACTGGTTAAATAAGATCAGAATTTGGACTTTTGCCTGGGAGAAGGAAATGGACACAGAGAAGTATTTTAGAATATAATTGGTTATACAAGCCACAATACTGGTTCGGTTCACTTTTAATTAAAACAAACAATAATTCAGAACTGATACCTACTTTTAAGTTATTCATTAAAAATGAAAATGTTGGGAATTATTCTCTCTCTATATATATCTTCCTGAAATAAGTTAACTTCTGAAAATATTTGTGTTGGAAAGCAGACAAATGTCTTATGTCATTGGTACTAAGGAGAATTAGATCAGAATTTCTGTGGAAGAATGTTTAGGATTGCATATCCTTGGCCATTTACACCTCTAGTTACATACAGATCTACTTTAAATAAAAAAGCTTGTGATGCTCCCAGTAGCTACCTGCGGGCCCCCACCCCCCATTTCTGTCTTTTAGCCCAGGTACAGAAAGATGTGTAAGTTTTTTTCTGAGACATATTTTTTTTTCAAATTTTTATTATCAAACTGATGTATAGAGAGGTTACAGTTTCATATGTTAGGCATTGGATACATTTCTTGTACTGTTTGTTACCTTGTCCCTCATACCCCCTGAGACATATTTTTGTCGTTGGCTAGCTTTAAATTCCAGTGATGAGATGGGCAATGCCATTCAATTTGAATTAACTCCCCCCAACCCAATATTAGTGTGTAAGGAACGTGTAGATAGAACAATGAGGATTTTTATATTGATTATCCAAGAACGGTCATTTAAAGACTGCTAAAAAGAAACTATAAAGCTGAACGAGTAGCTAAAGATTTAGTTAAATATAAGGAATTGAGGTTAAATATTAGATAAGTGTTGGCGAGGGGTTCTGAACAAGTGTTCCCAGAATAAGAGAATAACCCTTAGACAGAAAGTTTGCTACCTACTTGTCATCATTTTAGTAAATACTGAGGGCACAGGAATCGAGCTGCCAGCGGATGGAGTTATGGCAGTGATTGGCATGGTGTACAGTATCCTGCAACACCTCTAGTCTCCCCTCTATTGTAGTATCTTCATATTCGAAGTTGTGTCAACATTTTCTCCTTGCCAGTCAAGGGGGAAGTTCCATTCCCAGGAGCCTGGCGGTCATGGTTGTAGGTATGGCTTCCAAATGCGAGCTTCGCAACTCAGAAATGACTTAGGTCCCCCACCCCTCTTCTCCACCAAATCCATGAAGTGCAAACCAGGCATATTCTGTAGAGGGGAGCTCAAATGCGGGGATGGGGGGAGGGGAATGTATAACAGAGAATCCAGTGACTTTCTGGGGCCCCAATCCGTTGGCCTTTGCCCTGAGAAGAATTGACTGATGTGAGTTCAGACTCTTCAGGAAGAGGAGAATGAGCAGAAACCGCAGATCAGCTACACCAGTGGGGATGAGGAAGGCCAACCTCCCGCTCCCCAAAGCCCCTAGGATGTCTGGGGAAATCCCTCTCGGGCACTGGCACTGGCACCGTTGCTCTCACCTCGGGAGAGGCAAGTTTCTTTGCAAGCGTTAGCCACCTGTGTGAGGCGCTCCCCGTGGGAAAGGTGGCGTGGGAGAGAGAAGCCAGGGCTCAAATCACATCCCTGGGCGCTTTCTTTGGTGAGGCTGGTTGGGTCAACTATACCTCCAAGAGCTGAGAGCTTTTGAGGATGCAGAGTCTACCCTGTCCTTGTACATCTCCAGGATCCTAATCCAACCTCTTCAAGACTGGTATGGTATGCGCGGAGCCAGCTGACGCCAGTCCAGTTGGCTGGGGGGTCTTCCCGGTCCTCTCCCTCCCACCTCTCCACCCACCAAGTAGTGCTCCAGCCTTGCTCCGCCTTCGCACCCCCAGCGCGCCCGGAGCTTTATCAGCCTCCCCACACACACCGCCGGCTTCCTTTGGTTTCCTCGGGCGTCCGGCGTTGGTGATCCTGGCGAAGCAGCCGCTGCCTTGGAGCCCCCCGTATCCCACCCCACTCAAGTGCCCCCCTCCTGCTGCGGCTCCTCGGTCCCGGCGCCTCAGGGGCTCTTCTCCCCCGCGCGCCGCGGCGCCCACCGCGCTCCAGGTTAGATCCCGGGGTTTGTTTTGGTTTTGTTTTTTTTTGGACCTGGCTGTCTTGCTCTGATACCCCAACATTCAGCCTCTCGCTAAGCCCAGAGAAGTGGAATCTGCTCATTGAAACTCTCGGTGGCTGGAGCGGGCGGACTGGGCATGCTCAGAAGCCAGGGTTGCTGGCTTTGGTCTCAAGTAGGAAGCTTTTTCACTCAGGAGGCAGCGGCGACTTTGGGGAAAGTTGATCGGAGAGGGGAGGACGCACCAAGACGCGGAGCAGCGGCAGGCAGGAGCCCCTGGCAGCCCGGAGGAGCATGGGCACCCTGCGAGATTTACAGTACGCGCTCCAGGAGAAGATCGAGGAGCTGAGGCAGAGGGATGCCCTCATCGATGAGCTGGAGCTGGAGTTGGATCAGAAGGACGAACTGATCCAGAAGCTGCAGAACGAGCTGGACAAGTACCGCTCGGTGATCCGACCGGCCACCCAGCAGGCACAGAAGCAGAGCGCCAGCACCTTGCAAGGCGAGCCGCGCACCAAGCGCCAGGCGATCTCAGCTGAGCCCACCGCCTTCGACATCCAAGATCTCAGCCATGTGACCCTGCCTTTCTACCCCAAGAGCCCACAGTAAGCGAGGGGGTTACACGCCGGGGTGGCCCTGGCACCTTGGCGGTGGGATGCTGCCGCGGGTCTCTGTATTGTCTGTCGGCCCCCGCCCCTCGGGCTTGTCATGTCTGTTGTCATCCCCAGAAATGTTTCATTTTCATGAGCACTTCTTGCCGGCTTGTGCCAGACTCACTGCACATAACGTTGCCTTCGTCTCTTTGTCAAATGCCAAGGTATTTTGTGTTCTTAAATATACACATGCATTCATATATACCACCGAGATACAGCACCTAGTGTTGGGAACGCGCCCCAGGTGTGTGAGTGGCTGTGAACAGAAGAATTAAAAAAAATAAAAATAAAAATCCCCAAAGCCCTGGCAAACCTGACCAGCCAGAAAATCCTAAATGCAGGCTCATCAGACTTGAAATGAAATGCGTCTGCTATCACCCCCTTATACTTTCTGTTCTTTTGTGGCTCTAACATGCTGGTGCTTCACGCTGCTTCTCTTCAAACCTGATGTTCTGTCACCATCAAAGTGTAAAAAAAAAGAGTAAATATGCATTTAAAAGGGGGAAATTTTTTTGATTTCCTGAATTGGATGACATTTACAATCCCATAAATGGAAGCCTAGGCTGCTGCTTTTCAAAAGATGTTTCTTAATAACATCTGAGGGAGAATGTTAGTTATTTTCTTGAAGGGATTTTTCTATGATCCCTTAATGAACAGCCCTGTCTCTTCAGAGGGCTTGCATTATTTCCAGGGTCAGACACCGAGAAGTACACTTGGCTTTGTTGACAGCGTGGACACAGCTTTTGCCTTACTCCTGGCTTCCGAGGCAAACCCTCTGGTATTCTTCTAGCATTTTAGAGAAAAGTGTAGTTCTTGATGTCAGTGGATGGAAAAACTGAATGAAACTTGTTACACAACACTGAACACAAAGTCTATATGGAAAGGAATCAACGGGACACAAGGGCACTAGAGGATGAGCCATACTACCTATCTGAGCAGTATGTTTCATTATTAGGCAGTGACATGATGAATAAATCAAAGGACTTTGAGACTCTACTACATGACACTGGCTGGATGACGTGTGTTATATAATAACAGAAGGTCCCTTAGAAATAAACCTTCACTTCCTATACACAGACAATTCATAAAAGGAACAAATACTTTGATAGAATCATTTGTATTTATTGCCTGAGGGGTAAGACATAGGTGCTAGCTGTAGTTTTCAAAAGTTAACAATTGTACCCATTTATGTGGGTTCCCAGGAAGTCTATTTGGTAGCTGCCAGTTAGGTCCCGGCAGGGTTAGCTGTCAGAGGAGTCTGTATTCAGTGGAGTGGAGAAGAGACAATAAGGATGGACGTTTCTGAGATTCTGACCCTAGCAAGTTGTCCTTATAGTTCAGCACACTGAAGCCTGTCCTAGAAACCTGAGAGATCTAAAACCACTGCCACTTTCTCTGGTAAATTGATTTGCAGTCCTGACATGCTTGCCTGTTGTAGCTAACAATGTACATGACCATCTCTCCTGGGCCAAGTTTTGCATAATGAAAAAAAAAAACACCTCAAAGACAGCTCTTTGCATTGTTAAGAATTCTATAGGATCTCCTTCTTCATATCCGTAGGACTTTAGAGTAACACAGAACAAACTCCGCTTTTATAAAAGGAATATTTTAATAGGTTTTATAATGAAGTATGATCAAGACAACTGATAACTCCAGCTTAAACATTTTATGAGAGAAGATCTAAAGGAATCTGGGCAGCAGGAAAGGGAATGAGCTGGAGGATGCAGGAAGTTTTAGAAGCCTCGGACTGCTTGACACCCAGAAAAACTAGGTTTCTTTTAAAGTCTAAAGTGAAAAGTGAATTTATGTGGCAAATAATTCATCCCACTCTAGTAAACATTTGGATCGATTGAACATTGCATTCTGTTATTTACTTAATAACTTGTATTTTAAGGAACTTAGTTGTTAGGGTATTGCCATGGTGGTTCTTGTGATTCTGAAGGATTATACTGAAGAAAGAAAATGATAGCATGTCTTTAAGCTTAAATAATTTTGGAAAAACATCTGTTCTTTTTTTCACACTTCCATAAAGAAAATGAGAATGAAGTTGGCTTGAATGGTAGAGTGCACCTTTCTTAGGGGAAAAAAGAATTATGTTGTATGCACAATGATTATTATCTCATTCGAATTGAATGACTGTTTAGGATAGCCTCACATAGAATGTAGAAAATGTGCTATTCTAAACAACTTGTATTTACTTTTCAATTTATTTCATTTAAATACTTTGCTTATTTAGACTTACTGGCAACAAGTGTATGTGTGTGTGTGTGTGTGTGTGTGTGTGTGTGTGTGTGTGTTTATACTTAGTCTATAGTGCAACCTAAAAACTTTAGTTATCTTCCTTAAGATTACACATAGATTATTTTGAGTTCAAGTTAAAATGAGACCATCCAAGTAGGCTAAAGCTGATTTTAGCCCATATTCATGTTAGGCTTTGGTTCTCTTCCCATGAGATGTAGCTAACATCCCTGCTGATATACATTCAATTATTGGATTATGAAAACAACTTGTTTAGTGATCTTTTAGGTTGAGGATTTATACTATTTCAATATTTTTCTTAGAAACATTTCATCATAAAAATAGTATAAATGTAAACTAACTTAAAACTTGAGTCATCTGGACAGTTTGGGTTTGATTTTTTCCCCCTTGAAGCTGAGAATGGGAAAGAAGATTCTGTAGGATTACACCATGAAGCCAGGACACTTCTACAACATCTGTTAAGTAGGGAGAGTACTCACTCACAAGCTATATAGATATATCTCTGAAGGCCTTCTTAGCTTATGACTGTGAAGCAAAGAACTGATGTAGCAAATTAGGATCTATACACTACTGCTCAGAATATAAGTACATGAGAATATAAAATTACTAGACTGAATGTGTGAAAATAAATTGAACAAGTAAACTCTTCAAATAGAACAAACAAAGCCAGTATCCATTCTGTGAGATCAGATAATCTAATGTTTCTTGTGAGCTTCTAAAGTAATTTTATTCATGATATTTCACCCCTAGTCATGGACTTTACACTAGAGTAGATTATTTGGTGTCTGATATTTTGATCAAAACCCTTTACTAAATCTTAGTGTTATCTAATCTTTTCCATTTTCCTGTCACAGGCATCTGTGTCAGTTCTGTTGGACTATATAGAGTTCAGTTCCTATCAAAAGTTGTTAGTGTCTCTGTATTTTTGTAAAGCCATTGCTTTTCATCCCAGAGATAGCTGCACTTCACAGAATGATGAAATGTTCTGTTTTGTATTGTGATTGTGATATACTTTGAAAGAGCTGAGGATAAAAGAGAAATATATATATGTATATATATATAAAATTTTAAAGGGCATTGATTTAAAACACATCATGTATGATCTTCTAATCTCTGACACTAATATTATCTCAAAAGAAACATCTTCCTTAATGCTCTATGTTCAGTTATGCAGTAAATCAAGGGAATAACCGAATTTTGGTGTAATTATAGATGGCATAATATTAAAATATAGATCTCTTCAAAGGTAGGGATTAATTTTCAAATGTGCTTTATAGGTAAGCTTAATTCTTTTGCGAGATGTATGCCATGTGTAATATCTTGTGGCGCATTAGAGGTGAGCACATGTGGGCCTTGTAATCAAATAGTTAATAGGGACAAAAAATACTTCAGAGGTAAATAGGTGAGATGAGTCACAAAAGGGATACTAAAACAGTTTGCAAATTATACAGAGCTCATTTAATTTTATGCTACCAGTAAAGTCTCATGAAAATGCAAGTTTTAAAACTAAGTATTTGAGGGGCTGACATGACTTAGGGTGTTTACTAATGGGGTGGGAGACAGAGGAGAGGGCATAGGAGATGGAAGAGCTCCAGACTAAAGCAATCAGCAAAGGGACAAGGTACATCTGGGAAGGATGGGGCAGCAGCAACATGTGGCTTTACTATGTGTACCCTAGAGGACATTGAAGAAAATTTGAGACCAGAGAGCAGAATTTCTGTCATTATGACTTTTATAAAGTAGATAAGAGGAAATTTCTACTTGTTTTAAGGAGAATCTCTTTCATTATGATTTTATAAAGTAGATGAGAGGACATTTCTGCTTGTTCTTAAGGAAGTGTTTTATACTAGTTTTACTAGTTGTTAACCTATTGTTACCGACTTGTAAGTAGGTAACTAAATGTTGCCTACTAGTAGGTAAAGCTCTGAATCTCAGAATGTATTCCCAACTCCCCACCCCCACCCCACCAGCAGTCCTGACAGTGGCCATAACTGTACTAACTGTAAGACAATTTCATTTAAGCAAGCAACAGATGGTGAAAACCTTTGAAGAACCTAAGTTTTACTCTTAAAGAAATTAACTTCTTGCTACTCACTGGAGAATGTTCCATTGAAAGTAATCTAATATATGCCACAGACTAGCACTATAGATTATTTCCATACCTTGGCAAACTGGACAAAGATAAAAATTGAGGGTGAGGTTAATTCTTGAAATTCATCTTTCCTGTTTTTGCAGAGGATGTAAATTCTGACTTAATGTTAGTATATTGGTTAATTTGACATTACATTGTATGCAATAAAATAATAGGTGGGGAGGAAATATTTATAAAAATGTAAGACACTCGGTTGCTGGTATTCTGTTAGGATATTTTGAAGCACAGTCAGTTTGTGGGTCCCTAAAATGGGATTTATAAGAAAAATACTGACAAGCCCTTAAATAGAATTGCTTTGGAGATTGCCTGAGAATATAATTGACCAACTTCTCTGCTCTGCTAGACCACATTTCTAAGCTCGGGTTACTTGTTATTTCACTGAAGAGTTGGGTTTGGATTCCTAATGGGAAAAGGGTGGAAGACAGGTGATGTTTCTATTGTTGCTGTTAGCAGGTTATAAGGCATATGGACACTTTTTTATTTCTTCTGTGTCTGCCTAGCAATGGAGGGTCTCCATGGTATCCTAGCAACCATATTCCGAACACCAGGCTGCTGCTCTTTCTGCCATCCCTACCCATAGGTGCTGCTGTCTGTCCCAAGGAACTGGGCTTGCTGCTAGCTTTCCAGATCCTCTGACTTCAAACCTTCTGAGCTCAGAAACCAAGACAATGTGACAAATAAGCACACATGGAAAGCAGCATTTACCAACCAGCTCAACAGCTTATTATGCAATCAAATCTGTGGCATTTCCATCCTAATCTGAATTGTTGAGCCAGTGATGTTTGCCACTCCTCTGTCAGCCCTTCTCTATTTGCTCACACCCAGCCTTCTGACACTACTTGTAGTTCCTCTCACCATCTTCTGTAAGGATGACATTCTTTGTGTTCTCCTTTAAAAAATGTAGTTTCTGAGAAGTTAAATATGTGCAGTCTGTTTGAACTCTAAGCATAATTTTTGTTTGTAAGAGTAGAGGAATGTTCTCCCTCTGAAACTGTCATGTAAATAGAAACAATAGCACAGAAATTACAGCTACACAAAGCAGATGTTTAGCACAAGGTGGGACTAATAGTACACTCTCAACAGTGTCTTGTTTCTGAGTAGATTTTATAATTATAGTTATTAATATGACAAGGCAGGACAGTAGAGTGGGAAGAAGTCATGTGTGTGAGGGGTATGGGACAGGACCAGGGTAAAGAAAAGGAGGGTCATTATGAATGCCATGCTATGTTTGCAATGTGTTTTGTAGTTCAGGGAATATGCTGTATGATGGAAACAGAAGTTAGTGCTTTGTGGATGAAGATGGCCATAGGAGTATGTGGAAAGATGGTCCCCTTGGGGAGCTGTACTGAGATATTGGCAGAAAATCCTGAAGATATTTCCTCATAGGTGAATGCTTGTTTGGTATGTTTTATATTGTGCCTTTGAAACATGCTTTCTTCCCACACCAATAGGAAGAGCTTGGTAGTCTTTGTATAGTCCACAGTGCAGAGGTAAAGGCAGGGCAGCCAATCAAGGCATGGCTGTTCAGAAATAGTGGGTCAAGAATGATACGGTCCAGCGTGACTAATATTCATGGAGCACTTACTTCTGTACCAACACCATTCTTTTGTATAATCTGGAGTATCCTGTGAGGAAGATTCCAGATCGTCCTCACTTTACACCAGGAGGGAAAGAACACTGACCCTCAGAAAAGCTAAGCAGTTTGCCCAAGGCCACACACTTAGTAAAGAGCTGAACCTGAATTTTAACTCCAGAGCTTTTCTCTTTAACCACTAGAATATCTTGTTGATTACAAGACAGCAAAGATTAGGCAGTTGCAGGAAAATCTAAGAATAACACATGAAGAGTAGCTGTTTACTCATAATTAAATAGGAAGCAGAAGAAATGGAAGAAGTATACAGAATTAGAAAACATTGTGGTTCCCAAACATGGATGCAATTAGGATCACTTGGGGAACTTTAAAAACACCCAGTGCCAAAGTTTGCCTCAAACCAATGAAAATCAGAATTTCTGGAGGAGGGAGGTGTGTGTGGGGGGGAGGGGGAGGGGTTGGAATGGATTAACATTTTAAAATAAGATTCCTAAGGTAACTTTAATGTGCAGGAAAATTTTGGAGGCATTCTCATAGGAAGATTACAAGATATGTGTGTGCATGGGGAGGGAGTTTTTATGTTGTGTGTTTTATTTAAATGAAAGGCCAGATGGATTTTCCATCGAAGAAGTTGAATGTCAGTTGGCTGAAACCTTAAAGAACTAGAAGCTTGCAATTGCTGTAGTGGAATTTTGGTCAAATGATAGGTTTTTATTATTAGTATCTTATTGTTTATGCTCCCAAGTGAGTACTCATTACTTTACTGACTTCATTGATTCTCAACCTCAGCTGCAAACTAGAATCACCCAGAGAGCTTTAAAATGTCCACTTCTAGAGATTCTGATTCAATTGTTCAGTGATAGAAACTCAGGATAAGTATAGTATTTTAGCTCTTTAGGTATATTATTTTAGGTCTTTCACTAAATGTAGCCAGAGTTGAGAATTTCTGCATTAGCCCATTCAACTTTGGATGCCACAGGTAATTTGAATTTCCCTTTATAGTGGGAAGCACTTTCCTTGGTCCCTTTTGACTAAGCCACATCATCTGCTTTCTATGGCACCAGAGAGCTGTGGTTGTACATTCCCTTAGCCTCTTACCTGCCCATGTCTGTAGTGGGTCTGGTAGACCCACTACCATTCTAGGGTCCACAAAAGTGGCTCTGTTCAATGTGTTTCCCTTTTCCTGCCAAGTATCAAGACCTGGGCAGTGTTCAAATGTGACTCTCATTAAGACCAAGCATCATCCCAAGTCTGTTTTCCACTCTTGCTGGGGCAGCTGCCTGGTTAGCCAGTAGGACTTGTTTTTTTTTTTTTTTTTTTTTAAGTCTCAGCTGCTGCTAAGCATGGCGGAGATGAAGAAGGTGAAACACAGATGAGCCCCTCTAGGAAGAGCAGCATTGAGCTTGTAGCACTTCTCCTTCTGGTATGTGATGCCTCTGCAGCCAGCTAGTTTTTTTCCCCTACAGATATTTTATCCTTTTAAGGCAAACAGCTTGAGCTCCGGCTGAGAAGTACTTTGCAAGGAGGTTTCAGAGAAAGCCGAGCAGGCACAACTTCTCAGCTCTCTTTCCAGACAGTGTGGTTTGAAGGAAGAGATCTGGGCATTGTTGGCTGATGAGAGGTTTGAGGTGACACCCCAGGATTGTGGTGTCTCTGAAGAAGTATCTTGAAGATGAGAACCCCTCACCCCTATGGTCTGACCTCACTGCTGCCCTTTTTTTTGTCAGCTCCAGGTTTGGCCTTTGCTCCCTTTCCCCTTACATTACTATTAAACCCTCCTCAATATGTTGCCAGTGGTCTCCAACAGGGGTGTCCTATTTAAATCCATAATTTAATTATTTTCTCAGGTGAGGATCAGCCAATAGTGCACGTTATGTAAGCAATGAAAGTAGCTAATATAATTGAAAATTCCTTTTTTTCCCCCCCAAAAAAGTCATCTTCTTACCATCAGGTCAGTACGAAGGAACTTCCTTGTCTTTCTCCCCCTTCCTAAAATATGAAAATGTATTCAGCTGACAGAGAGCATGTTGAAGCAGAGTAGATGTAATAAGGCTGCCCAGAGGATTAGGGACTTTAATTACACAAGGAAGTTAATCATAAGGAAAGTAAACACTTTCATTATGAATCGTGCATTTGGTTATTGGACTTAAATGAGAGGAATAAGAGGAATTAGCGACAATAAAGAAACATGACCAAAAGCATGTGTTCACTTATTATAGATTAGCAGTGAGAAGAAGAAAGATGGGTAAAAATTGGTGGTAAGACCCTGGAAAATTATGTCTTTGGGTTCTGTTATGCTAAGGTAAAAAAGGATGGGTGCTAGCAGAGCAACCAATTAGTGTCAATTAGTGCCAACATATACTACTGTCGCTGCATCAAAAATAAAATATTGTTAATTACCTTTGCCTGTCTGAAGATCATAAATGCAAATTAAACTTCTTCACATTTGCTGTAAGACAGAGGTAAATTTCATTAACTTTTACAAAGAGGGGGAGTAATTTATGCCCATCCAAAGCCTTACTAAACATCTTAAATTATTTTTCTGGGATTATGTTTCCAAAACAGATCTCTAAATGTTATTGACCTTACAGGGTTCAGTTTTGTTTTCTCAGCTCTAGACTTTATCTACTCCTTGAAATTCTTTCTCTGAACACCAAATAATTATCGTATCAGCCAGTGAGTTTAACTCAGTTAATTGTATTCAATGTCAATGATGACAAATGCACTGTAGTTAAGCAGAAATACTTCCACTGTTTTGTGAAATAGTTATAGTATGGTAATAGTAAGATGTCAACAGCTCTACGCCACGGAAGAAAAAAGATAGTGTGCACAAATCATTTTCTCTTTTGGATATGTAGCACATGCTCCTCACAGTCCAGCTTTAACAATAAATTATGGTTTTGACAGTGTTTCTAAGTACGGATTAAGGGGACTGGAAAAAGGATTGTGCTGACCAAAGAGAAAAATGGGAATTCTGAGTTTGTCCTCTGGGCGCTATTGTTATAGGTGGGCTAGAAGGTAGAGTGGTCATACTCTGCCTGCTGGTGGATGGTAAACACACAGGCCTATCTTGAGCCAATACACTTTCGCTAAACTATCAGTGACTAAGTCATACATTTTGTATTACAGTAAGAAAGAGAAGATGGCCTTCAATTAGACTTGAGCTGTCTTGACAGGGTGTTACCATATGCTCCAAAAAGGAATATTAAGCATCTGAAAGTGACAGGTACCATTTTTCTAAGCCTGTGATGGCAACTCATGATGGCCAGTGGGAGGAGAGAAGTAGAATACCTGAGGGGGAATAAACCCTAGAGAGTACAGTGCATGCAAATGGAATGTAGAACTTTATATGAACTTGAGACTTCCTTCCAGATAATTGCTATCCTCTGTCTTTCTTATCCTCTGTTGCAAGGATACTAAACCTTAGTAAAGTAAGCCCAAAGACACTTACATAAGCAAGAGTAGGGATGTGTGTGTGTGTGTGTGTGTGTGTGTGTGTTGTTGTTGTAGAATCCATTCATTGGAGTACCTCTTTATTTAGAAAAAGTGGTATTTACTTAATAAAACCTATTCAACTCTGGATTGTTTAAAGACTGTTTGCTCAGGTGTGCAAAAAGGAAAGACTCAACATTTCTAGTCATTCACATAATAATTGCCTTCAGAAAAAAATATAGTATTGTGTTCCATGATACATTTCTATGAGCAATATTTCTTGTTACAGACCTGAGAAGCTTTAGAACTATTATGAAAAAGACTATGCTGTGACTTTTTTTTTAATGGCAGTAGTTTTGGTCAGAAATAGTCATTTTCCTTTTCTTCAAAATATCACTTTAATTTTTGTTGCTCATGATAAAAGGAAAATACAACATAAAATGTGTGTCATTCTGCCTCCTAGATATTTTAGCATAACTTAGTATGACACCTCTCTTGTTTATGAAAAAAGAAATGTAGAACAAGATGATTCCTTGTTCATGTGATATGGAATAGCCTAAAACTCGATAAAACTTTGAGATGATCCTCATGGAAAGGAATGAGAAATAAGATAACAGCTCATTGTGAATGGATCATCTTTTATTAATTTTTCCAGCATTGCACAGTGTTTATGAGCTCATTCAATTCTTTGCTTTTGTGTTATGTTGGCTTTAGGAGTTAACTTGTTTATTTTTCCTTCCTCTTGACTTTTGTTGTAAAGCCCCTAGCCTAAAAACATGTTTTATTTTTAAGTAGTCAACAGTTTGAAGAATGTAACTTTTTCCTTAAAGTAACAGTAATGAAAATGAAAACTTTCAAAAATGGAGAAATCAGAAACAAAGCTATATATCCATGCCTGAGTCCCTGTTTAAATGTTTACAAGTAAGTTATTTCAGCCAATTCTGGTACTGAGAAGTATCAACTTATTTCCACAACATATTTGTAACGTATTTGTGATTATGATAAGCAATCCTGGACAATCTTTTTCACCCTAAAAATAGAGAAACAGAAAGAACCATATTGAAATAAATTGGGCAAATACCTATGTAAGGTGTGTAAAGGTGAATATATACATGTTGTTAGGGCATTTGATCTAGGGTATAAGATGAAAACACAGCTCATCCCGGAGAAGGCACCTCTTCTCAGGTGGCTCTTTCTCTTATGGCTTGTCTTATCTTTGGATGACACCACTAAAGTCCTGTGCCATGTAATCATCTGTCACAATAGATATTAGAGTGGCTCTCCATCTTCTGGATTCCTAAAGGTTACTGTCAGTGTGATGGATGGAAAATTACTTGAGCATACATTTATATGTCTTGACAAGAGTGGGATTCTCTGTTAGATGGGCTTAGAGGTTATTAAATAACATCTAGGTGAACACTTACTAGTGAGTTTTTAAATCCTTGATAACAGGTTTTTCTCTCCACCTTTCTTGACTCCCATTAACGAATAGTTCAGTCCATTGCTTTTTCACCATAAAGGAGAATATGATACTAGGAAAGTTGAGTTCAGTAATATCATATATAATATAATGTTTAAAAGATAATATTCACAACTTCCCTTGTGCAAACTGGGCTCCCTTTCTCCCCTAAATTTTTGGTCATGGATATCATCTCCTCCTCCTCCTCCTCCTCTTCCTCCTCCTTCTCCTCCTCCTCCTCCTCCTCCTCCTCCTCCTCCTCCTGCTCCTCCTCCTCCTCCTCCTCCTCCTCCTCCTCCTCCTCCTCTTCCTCCTCCTCCTCCTCCTCCTCTTCCTCCTCCTCCTCCTCTTCCTCCTCCTCCTCCTCCTATCATCTCCTCCTCCTCCTCCTCCTCCTCCTCCTCCTCCTCCTCCTCCTCCTCCTCCTCCTCCTCCTCCTCCTCCTCCTCCTCCTCCTCCTCCCCCTCCCCATCCCTCTCTTCTTCTTCTTTCTTCTGCCAGCCAGTCTTGGGGCTTGAGCTCAGGGTCTGAACACTGTCCCAGGCTTCTTTTTGCTCAAGGCTAGCACTCTACCACTTGAGCCACAGTGCTACTTCTGGCCTTTTCTACATATATGGTGCTGAGGAATCGAACCCAGGGCTTCATGTATATAAGGCAAGCATTCTACCACTATGCCATATTCCCAGCCCATCACTTCTTTCTTTAGAAAAATTCTTCGTACAGTAAAGGCTATAATGGTTACTTTGTAGTTTGTTTTTGCTGGTTAGTTATTGGTGGTGATAATGATGATGATCACCAGCAGCATTTGTCTTATTTTATAACTTCTACTCAGCTTCATTTAATTCTGCAATGATCACATGTTTTATCATCCCCATTCCTGTCACTTTCTGCTAGCTGCATGTAGCCTGTGACTCTTGCTCATAGGATCAGCCTGGTCTCTGAAGTCATTTTAGTTTTTCACCCCTGGGTTGCAAAGTCTTAAAATTTCCCTTCTTCTTTGAATAATCCGTGATCGTAAAGTGTCTTTCCAAGGAAGCACACTTGTCCTCCAGCTCTAATAAATGTCTGGGCTGAAGCTCTGCAGCATAAAACCTCATAAACTGGTTAACCTTGAGAAGTGAAAGGATTGACTGAGAAGAAATACAAGTATGGAATTAATGAAAATGGTTACGGGAGAATCTTTTCAAATTCTTAATTTGTCTTGCAGACACAGACAGAACTCTTCCTAACAAAATCCTGTCAAGCTTAGGATAATAGCTTACTAATTTGACTGTCTAGAGATTCTAATAGGTTTTAATATTATGAGAAGGTAAGGGCCAACAAACTCAGGATGAAACACTTTTTAATTAGGTGCTTGCCTCAACTTATTCAACACAAGAAAGGTAAAATTTAAAGGTTAATTTTGTTTGCATTTTTGTCTCTTAGCTCTTCATAATGGACCCTGAGAAAATTGAATCTATTTTTAAAAAAAACTTAAAAAAACAGTGTTCCCTGATTGTATGCTTCTGAGTGTCTGAAGTTATTCTTTTTGGAGCATCAATGCAACTGTAGAGTTTATATGTGATAAGAATGAGGTTTAGTAACAATTTATAGTCAGTGATTAGAAAAGTGAGTATTTATATGATTTCATTTCTGTGTTGTAGCTGAGTGAATAAAAAATCACTTCCAGTTTTCAGATTAGAAAATTGTGGATGAAAGTAGTAAGCAATCTATCCCAAATACAATAGCTCTTCAGTGATAGTCCTATAAATCCCATACGTCACCAGGGCTTGGTCAGCCCTCTTTTCATACCAAAGAGCAGCCTTAGTATATTCATGATAAAATTGATGGCACTGCCTTGAGAATCCTTTGATTAAGCAACACATGGATGAAATCCTCTCGTTTGGCAATGCATGTGTGGAGTTTGCAAGTAGGTAACTTCACAACCTGTGATTGGATAAGAACCTGGGCTGTCTGTCATTCAACTGCTACTTCACCCCTTAACTAGGTTTAATATATTGAGTCTTGTCTAAGCTTCTACTTCCTCATTTCAAATGAGAATTACAGTATCTACCATGATTAGAGAAAGTCATTGTGGGTCTCTCAACATGTAATAAAAGTAGTATGGTTTTCATAGTAATTTTCCATGTAGTAGTTTTCACAACTGTCATCAATTTTATGGCTTTTTTAAAGACCAGTTTTCAGTACGGTGTCATGGACACCTCTAGTCCAAATCGAGGGGCACAAAATGGAAAGTCAGGCTCAGTAATATGAAGCTCATGCAACCCAGCTTGGCCTGGGTGTGACTTGGAAGAAGACTAAGTGAACCCTGCATAAATTCTCCATGCCTTTTGCATGGTATGGGCTCACCATAATAAGAAATGTCTTAAGAAAGCTTGAAGTTCCATAACTTCTTAATTATTTCATCAAACAAGCAGTTGTAGACATATAGTGAAGGATTGGCTAAATTTGAACAGAATGGCATACATTTAAATGATGTTTTAAAATTATAGTGAAAATAGTTACATAATCCCAAAGAAAGCCATCTGTGCTCTAAAAATGGAGAATTTTTAATGGCCATGCTTTGAAGATGCCTTCATGTGAAATTGTAATGATATTGTTCTTCACATGTGTTTAAACTCAGAGGGTCCTTATAAACATAGACTATGAACTGCTACTCTATAGTAAGGTTTTAAAAATCCACTGCTTTAATGGGTTGATTTCAATCCATCCAAAGTATTTAGAGAAAAGTGGTTTTTCTATTTCCTGCAATGTTTACTTAGAAGTTATTCACTGATAATGGGTTTCTATTTGAAAGCCATTCATCCCCAGCTTGAATATTTGCTGTCCAGACTGAGAATCTCTCAGACACAGAACATAATCCTTGCATATAAATGTTTTTCTATTAATGACCTTGATTCTGCATCTCAAGATGCCTTTTCCAAAATAATATGATTGTGGGTAAAAGCAGAGATAACAGCCCTGTTAGCCTGAAGATGAATACATTAATGGTCTTTGACAAGTTCTTGACAGTCAAGATGATGAGCTGATAAGGGAAAGCTTTAGAATAAAAATAAAAATACTAGTTCATGATGAAATGTGTCATGTAATACAAGTAATATTAATACAGCTTTATTGAGATATAATTTGTATGCCATAAAATTTACCCACCATACATGTACTATGTCAGGATTGTTAGTAAATTTGAAGAACTGTGTAACTATCACCACAGTCCATCTTTAGAACACTTCTAGTGCCTCCTGGAATTAATTACCTGGGTTCATCTGCAGTCAATTTCTACTCTGCTCTAAGCCACCACTGATTGGCTTCCTGTCTTTATCAATTTACCTTCTGTATGCCTTTTATATGAACAGACTTGCCTAACTATTTTTAATAGCTTTTTGGAATAATGCAGAAACTGTGGAATTTAGGTGTTTTTATTTTTGTGCATGTTTTGCCTAGATTTGATGTCTTATTGTGGCAGTAAGTTGATTAACAGTAACAGCAATAATAGAATCAGGTTACCTTGTACAGAATATTTGCTGTGTTCAGGAATTCTAGTAAGGTATTATGATACTAATTTTTCTAGCTTTTATAATACTTCTAAAACGTGGTTATTCATTTGTTATGAATTTAACATACAACAACACCAACTGAAAGCAATCTCAAAGAGATCAAATAATTATCTTAGGACCACCACAGTGTTCTTGAATCCAAGTCTGTGCTTTCTGGCTGCTATATTGGGCTCTTTTAAAAAAATAATTTTATTGTCAAGGTGATGTGCAGAGGGGTTACTGTTTCATAATAAGGTAGTGAGTATATTTCTTGTCAAACTTCTTACCTCTCCCTCATTTTTCTCCCGCCTTCCGTCCCCCCTACACCCGAGTTGTACAGTTAATGTCCAACATACTGTCTTCTGAGTATCACTGTTGTATTGGTTTGCCCTTTATCCTTTGTCTCACCATTTTGATATTACCCTACCCTTTCCTAATCCAGATAAACATATACACAATACCCAGGGCACCAAAATCAAGTACAGTGACAACAGAGGATAAACCATAGGAAAGAAAAACAAAAGGAAAAAACCCCAAATAATTTCACATAGTACATTAAAAATAACAACCACAGAGAAAAACCTCTTGTTTCCATATCTTGGAGTTCATTTTGCTTAACATCATCTTATATGATCATATGTACCTAACTGTTGAGCTATTGTGATCCTCTGCTAGAACTACCCAAGACATATACTCAGTTCTTTATCTCAAAGTATTGTGGTCAGGAAGATGTATGGCTTATACCCTCAACAAGTTTCCATTTTTCTCAACACTGAGATGCATCCTTGAAGTTACCTGCCAATTTGTCATTTTGGCCCTTGTGAATATTCTGCTATTGAAAATATTGAGAAAAGAGTGAGTCAACAAGCTAAAGAGAAGCCATAAGTGAGGTGAATATAGAAGTGATCAGGGAACCCTTTGTGAAAGAAGAGAGGCAAAGACAGAATCGAGATTTGAAATATGAAGTAAAGGAAGGGAGAAATCATGGAGGAAGGGAGAAATTTCTGATACTTAGATATACCTGAGGTAGTAATTTCATGAATAAAGTAGAGGGTTTTGATTAAAATTCTCTTTAGGGTAGAAACTCTTTTCAAAGCAAAATCCTTATTTCCCTTTCCCCCCACCCCCATTTGGTGCCAGTGGGGCTGGAAGCAGACGAAAGAGACTAGTCTTTAATGCTGATGGCTGTGACCCCAAGTGGGACAGGACTCTGATTTAGGTGGCTACAGCTGACTCCACTTTGTTTCACTAAAATCCTGGCTTGCTACCTGGCTGGCTGTATTCCCCAGAAGCCTTTGCTCTGATGCCAATCAATCCCTCCTGGTGCAAAGGCTTCTGGGTTACAAGCCAATTGGGGATGCTGCCAATTCTGTTGCTTATTCAGCAGTGAAATGAGGTGGCACTGTTAGCTCGCTTTCTTATTGTGCAGGTAGCAGGAATGAAGTTTCAGTTTAAGAGAATAAAGAGTAATCTTACTTTGAGGATTAACTGGGGATTGACGACAGGAATTTCAGAAATTATAAACTATTTCACATGTTCGCGGTAAGCCATAGATTCAAGCTTTTCAGTTGCACAAGTGGTTGGAAGTCATAAATTTCATGGGCCAAATTAGGGTTTTCTTTTTAAATAAATAATAGTAAAAGTGTATATTTATACATAGTAATTGGTTTTGATAAACATATAGGTACACGGTAATAAGGAGTTAAAATATTGGAGGCACACCCATGTATATACATATACCAAGGATTAAGAGAAACCTCATTAATTGCATAGAATACAATAAGATTTTTAAAAATATAGCATGAATCACTTTGTAGGTTTATAACATTTCTGTGTGTTTATTTATTTGCAGAATCCAGGACAAGCATAAGGTGTACAGAACATAATATGTAAAGAGACCATATGATTTTGAAAGTCTAGGGCCTGGATTAGCAGCCTCAGCCTCAGCTGGGAACTTATTAGAAATACAGCTTCACTGATAGTACCCCAAACTTACAACATCTGAAGCCTTGGGCTGAGGCTCAGAGGTTAGTATTTGAACAACCCCTCTAGGTCATTTTGAGGGCTTCTGGAATAAAAGAGTAGGAAATTAGCACTAAATTTTGCAGATTTCATTGTAAACAAGGTTGAAGTCAGTTCATTTTCTTGCCCAGAGCAATGAGGCAGGGATTCTAAGTGATGGGTGATCTTACTTGCATTCTGCTCTGATTTGCTCTGTTCCCTCCTTTTCATGTCCATCTGTATTTTTCCAAAAACTCTTTTCTGTCCATACCAAGTGGAAATGCTATGTATTTTGCAACAGTTGTAGGCTTTAATTCTTTTAGGGGTAACATTATTTTAGTAGTATAAACTTACTTGGTCTGTTATTAGTTTATAACTTCGTTTTGTTATGCATTAGTATGAGTATATGTGTGCACACACATTCAGAGACTATGTCTTCTGAATGAGACCCAGAGTTAACTTTATTCTGGCATATGATCTGTTGTGTAATCTTACCTTGGCTTCTTTTCAATGATTCATCACTTGAAATCACTCCCTTCTTGGTTTTGGTCTGTTCTGAGAGTCCTCGGTAAGCTAACCTCCATTAATCTAGACTTCAAGGCTCAGAACAAAGCTTAGGAGTGAACCCTGACTGATGCTTATTTATCCTGATAAACTGCTTACTTTAGGGGCCCAGGGCTGTATCTCATCACAACATCATTACAAATAGACGAGTAAATAGACTATCATAATATCCAGAGCCTAAAAAGCATTCACATAATGATTAATTTTTCTTAGTCTCGTTCCTTCTCATTGTTCCCCTAGATCTCAGCTTTTAATAATTCTTAGCACTGAATCAAGCTGAGTTTTGGCAACTAGAAAACAATGCATCAGTGTTCTCTCTGTTTTCATTTTGTACCAGTTATTTGTTTTTGTGGGCAGTGTTTGGTGTGATCTACAAATAATCGAAATTCCTCAAATGGAAATATATATTGGACCAGTGAAATCTGTAGCATATAATAAGATTACAGTTCCTTCCCTGAAATCTCTAGGTTTCAGATTTCCTTTCCTTAGCATTTTTGAAGGGTTGCAGGAAAGATGCATACAGAATGTATTTCTTTTTGTGGTTCCTTATTATTATTATTATTATTATTAATTATTTATTGTCAAAGTGATGTACAGAGGGGTTACAGTTTCATACGTTAGGCCATGGGTACATTTCTTGTACTATCTGTTACTTCCTTCCTCATTCCCCCCATTCCCCCCTTTTCCCTCTCCCCCCATGAGTTGTTCAGTTGGTTTACACCAAATGGTTTTGTCTTTTTATCCTTTGTATCTCAATTTTGATATTCCCTTTCACTTCCCTAGTTCTAATACCAGAATATACAGAATGGATTTTGTGACTTCTAGCCATCCAATGCAGCACTCTACAAGCAAAACCAACTGTACTTCTTCAGCAAAACACACTGTTCTTTCTTTGAAGAGGTTTTGATTCTGAATTCATACATTAGGATATGTTGGGCAGTATAGGCAATAAGGAGATTTTGTGTATGGATTTCAGAACTTCTTTTTTCATGTTCAGAAAGTATATTCATCCACAACTAACATTCAAGGCATTTAAATTCAGGCCTTGTAAATAACTTGATTGAAGTCAATGCTGTATGCAAATGAAAGCTGGATTTGAACCCAGGTATGGTTGAATCTGGATGACTTCCTTTTCCCCATAGGGCATTATTCCTTAGAATCATATCCTAGCATTAAAAGGAGCTGTAGCGATTGCTGAGTTCCTCTCCATCCTTTTACAATGAGTGACAGAAAGGCACCCAGTATGTGTGGTCTTTAGTACCATTTAGTACCATCATTGGTAAGGGGCACAGCCCAGACCCCAAGTGCTTTAACACCTATTTCTGTACTCTTTCAGTTCTCATACTGACATGTTCTTCTAGGCATTTCTAAATGATTTTCTTCGAAACCATTTTTGTTGCAAATACAAAGGCAGTTTCCTAATAGTTTCTGTTTCCCATATCAGCTCTCAGAATGTGTTGATCAAGTAGTTGGGCTTACTGTGTTTTTATTATCATCAAATACCTAAGTGCTGGTAATGCATGCTTGCTTAGATTCAAGCTAGAGACTTTATTTACTTGGGCACACCTCGTGTATATTGTAATTCCCTGTTTCCTTAGTTGCTTTCAAGAGTAAAATAAGCAATTTTGTTTAGAATTAATAGCCCTGATCTTACTTCTGCCTTATTCACTGAGGGAAACCTTATAGTTAACTGTAATTTGAGTTATTTTCAGTGCAACTTCAAGGGAGTTATTTGATAGAAGGCAAGTGTTGCTTCTAGACACAGTGAGATGCTCTGCATGCCTTCTGCCTGAGTACAGGTTTGCACACTTTCTCGACAAGATTTGTAGGTGTCGCGGTTTGTAAGTCAGGGTTTGAAGCATATTAGAGAAATGCTCATTCATTCATTCATTCTTTTATTTATTTATATTGTAAAGGTGATGTAAAGAAGGGATGAACAGAGGGGTGACAGTTACCTAAGTCAGGTAATAAGCACATTTCTTTTTGACCAGTGTGACTCCCTCCTTGATTTCCTCCCAACCTCCCTGCTCCCCAAGTTGTATAGTTCACTTCCAACATAGTGTGCTGTGAGTACTGCTGTTGAATTCATTCACCTTTTGTCCCAACATTTCTGTGCCTCCCTTTCCCCTCCCCAAATCAGATAAACTTACATATAAGACAAAAGGTACAGAAATAAAAAATAGTGAAAAAGGAGAAAAACAGAAGAAAAAAAGGAACCAAAAGTAAAATTTAAAAAACCCTCTTTTTTCCATTTTTTGGAGTTCATTTCAATAATCATTATGAGAAATACACATTTAAAGAAGGAACAGAATTCCTCACTTTACCAAATGCAACTGATTCAGGGAAGAGAGAACAGAAGCATATACATATATGATAATATTATGTAAGAATTAGGAGGGGCTGGGAATGTGGCTTAGTGGTAGAGTGCTTGCTTAGCATGCATGAAGCCCTGGGTTTGATTCCTCAGCACCACATATACAGAAAAAGCCAGAAGCGGCACTATAGCTCAAGTGGTAGCATGCTAGCCTCGAGCAAAAAAGAAGCCAGGGACAGTGCTCAGGCCCTGAGTTCAAGCCCCAGGATTGGCAAAAAAAAATTTAAAAAAAGAATTAGGAATAAGTAGTACATGCTCCTACTTAATAAATTTTACAGATTATTTTTATATTGTGTGATCATAATTATTAGCACATATTAATTAGACTAACTGTTGGTAACTCTACATGGCATGCATTGATTATGCTCAGCTACACTACTCCCACCCCAGCTGTTCTCCTCCCCAAACCTTTCCACTCCCTAATAATCCCTCTTCTTTTTTTAAGAAGGTAAGTACAATCAAAGTACTAGAGCATGAGAGATAGAGCTAGGGGCAAAAAGAAGGTTGAAAGAAGGAAAAATGTGGACTTTACCCAGATCCAGGGCTCTGTGTCATGATCCCTCAGTTCCTTATCTCCACCCCTCTAATCTATTTGTTCATGGGTTGCAGGCTGAGACTGTAACTTAAACTCTGAATAATTTTTCGGTCAGTAGTCCAGATCTACTGCATGTAGGGCTGCAGGTCCTACTCTGATGGTGATTAGATTTCTAGCGCCTGGCTCTGCAGTCTGAAGAACTTGAGTTCCCACTTGAATTTTGCCCCCAGTACCTTGAGATTCTTACCTATAAAATAGAAAGCAGTGCAGTATCCTGAGTAAGAGCCCCCCTGATGTCGGGAAATGCTAGAGATGATTCTAAACACTCCATAGTACAAAGCTATCATTCACAACAAAGAACTGTTTACTTCAACATATCAGTGAATTAGCCCTTAGGAAGTAAAGGCTTTAGGGCTGGGATTCTGTTGTACCTCTTCTCCTATAAAGTCCACAGTCTTCTCAGTCCCACATCCACACTGGGACTTCCTTTAACGGACTCTTTCAGTCTTGCTGGAACTTCTGCGTGGTCTATTCCCTGGCCTTCGCTTAGATTGGTAAATTCCCCCCATGGGTATACAATGCTGGCTGGAAATTTTAGTAGTGACCATTTCTGGAACCATGATCTTACTTTGATGGGAGCTGTGAAAGCTACATCTTGATCATTTCATATTTTTTTTCTGCATTTCAAGACTGGTGGTATGTGATAGTTTGTGATTCTCTGGCAGACTGGTTCTCAAGCCTACTTCCTTTGATTCTCACGTTTTATCTCTCTTCTGTAGGAGTCTCTCCTCTGTTCAAAGAGTTTTTTCTTTCCTTAAGTACTACACTGTACACTTCCCTCAGAGCAGCTTATCTCCTTGCAAATGTTGATCTAGCTCACCCTGGTGGAAGCAGAACCCGGGAAAGTCCTGAGTCCCTGAGGTCCCAGACAAAGATGACCTGAGTTGGGAGGGAATGACAGAGTGACCAAGCCATTCCTCCTGCAAGTATGTCAAGGCAGAATAGACTGGAAACCCAAGGGCCATGGTACAGTTAGGTACTCCTCTCAGAGGCTGATCAAGATGGGGTTGGTATCAGCTTTTCTATGTAGGAAGTGAGGTTCAGGGTAAGACAAGTGTCATATGCTTAGGTAGGGGACCTAACTTTTGAGCTAGTCTAGAAAACTATAAGCAAAAATACCCTTATACTCTCAACTTTTAGAAATTGCCACACCACACATGAAGAATACCATATAACTTTTAAAGAATATTCCCAGCCTCTGCTCAGGTCCTCTTGGTCCCCGATTCCAGTATATCAATATCCTTTTCTAGGTTGCTTCCTCTTCCTGCCATTGTTACTCCTCTTCAGAGGATGCCCTGGAAATAGAAAAAGAGAGTAGGGCATCAGGGCAAAGGCTCCCCATTCATGGAGATCCTCCATTCATCACACCATGACCTGCAAGAGTTGCATCACAAGCCTACAGGCCCCTCAGCATCACAGAAATGGCTCATTGCCCCAGGAAGACTTGCACGTGAATGACAGACTGATTGGACCCCATAGGTATGTACCAGATAGGGGCACTCAGTCAATGGATGAAAAGTTCATATAGTCTGTGGGGAGCCTCTGATTGGATTTAGAGACTAATATGACCTGTGGCTGTCCAGTGATCTTGAGAATGACATGCTTCTCTCCTTATGAAACATCTCATTAATCCAGTGGAATCCACTGTATTTGATGACCCCCACCCCCATTAAGGACCCTTTTCTGTCCAGTAGGCTCTACTAATTATTTTCTTCAATAAATCTTTGTCATTTTACTTCTTCCTCTTTTGTCTGTAGACTCATTCTCTGAAACCATTGACAAAGGACCTGGGCCAGGCTTTGCAGGTTTTAGATATCAGTGTTTCAGCCATCAGTAGAGAGCTAGAAGGGTCTGGGAGTCTCTATTACTCCAGTGCAAAGCTTGCCAGAGATTGGCAGGTATGGTGGATCACAGCCTGGCTCACAATGGTGGCATTTTTCTTCTAGAGTTCCTTTATTAAACAGTGTCCCACACAACCTGTGGAACTTTGCTTAAGTTACATATTGTGTAGCATCTTTCCCCCAGAGAACACCTTAGAAAAAGAATTCTTGCACAGAACTCTGATACCATCTAGGATTCCTATTTGTTTTCTCTACCAATTAAAGAATTAGAGGGCAGGCAGCTGAGTGCCTGTGGCTCACACTGGTAATCCTAGCTACTCAGGAGGCTGAGATCTGTGGATCAAGTTTGGAAGCCAGCTTTGGCAGGAAAGTCCATGAGACAATTATCTTAAAAACATTACTGAAAGAGTAGGAAGTGGAATTATGGTTCAAGTGGTAGAGAACAAAAGAAGCTTAAAGGACAGAACTAAGGCACTGAGTTCAAGCCCCAAGACTGGCCCCAAAAAACAGTTTAAAGCATGTAGAGCAGGGTTAAAAGTAAAAAAAAAATGACAAAAGAAAGCAAAAGGAAGAGTGAAAGAGATAACAAAAATGGACTCCTACAAAGAAGGCTTTCACAGAGCCTGTTGTATCTTTTGTCTCCTTTCTAAGATTGTGCTTCTGGTCACATTGATTGATGGGTGGACGTGCACTGTGAGCAGTCTCTTGATACTTTTCCCTATCCAAAGCATAAGAAGGGAAGTTTCCTTAGGATAGGATCCCCCAATCTTAGCACACAGATATGACTGGATGGAAATTAGGGGAATGGCACACTTGGCTATGTCTGTGAGGGGCACATGGTTCTTGCTGCATCATTACCCCCCCAACCTGATTCCCTATTTTGAAACTTGTCCAGGCAGTCATTTTATATCCCTATCTTCCTAGGGGAGGACTAAATTCCTGTCAAATCCTGTCTTAGGCTCTGCAGCCACAGACCCTAACCCTTCTAATTTGCTTCTCCCCCCACCATGTAGCTGAGCTGAGCCTTATGACAATACAAATCCCTGAGAGAGGTCACCTTGGGATAAGGGTTGTAGGGACAGGGATGAACAAATAGTTAGATAAACTCTTTCCCCCACATATAGTAAAGAAATGCATTCATATTATAATTTAACATGGTTATGGTATCAATATAAAATGTATCTATTTCTATCCTCATCTATCACATGTAAACATTTACTTTTAATAGCTAGTATTACATCAATGTTGGTATTTTTATCTAGAATTATACAGTGTGTGTATTGTGTGTGTGTGTGTGTGTGTGTGTTGCTACAGCTTAAAGCCATAAGTGTGGTATCACTGAGCTATACTTCCATATCCATATGTAAGGTTTAGTGACATAAATTTTAAAGGAGATGTTATGGATGATCTTAGGAATCTAACTACAATTTATGCTCTTTATCCTCTGGGAGAAATAGGTTCTTAGCTCCAAATTCTTGCCTTGAGGGAAATAGCTTAGTAAGAGATGAGAGACAGATGACCTATATTGAAGTATTTGTAACTTTGCCCTCTGTAGAAGAAAGTCAGCAAGTAATTGACTTATATTGAAAATATTACTGTGCCTAGTATGTGCCTTATTGCTAGGTGTTTCCAACAGAGAAATCATCATTTGACTACGTCTTTTACTCTGAAAACTTGTAGAAAGTCCTCTTTGTCCTCAAAGTACTAAAAGTTTTAGATGACATTTTTGCTTTGGGTGAAATTCAATGCATTGCTCACTTTAGCTAAAGGACCCTTAACAGAACTTATGTCTTCACTTCTGGGTAAAAAATATACTTGAAATATTTGATTGGGTAAGAAAAATGAAGAGATATTCAGAAAGTGAAAATAGAAAATGTCAAGCTCTAGATTCTTGAAATTAGTGAGGACATATTTTAGGCAAAACAACAACAACAACAAAAAACAACTTTCTGAAGATTGAATGGCTCAGATATGGAGTGACTTAAATGAACATGCTCAGACACTCAATGAAAGTTCCATGACCTAGTCACTTTCTGTTTTGGACACTGCTGAATGTCTGGATCTTTCCAGTCCATATCTTATACATTCCCTGTTCTTAGATATGTAATGATGCACAACATTCGTGGTTCTTACAGTACCAAGATTCCCTTGTCTTACTAGAGGCAATCAATATATATGCTCAGTGGAACAAAATACATTTGTTAAAACAAACTGCCCTCTGAACACTGGCAGGGAAGAAGGCTTTCTAATTTTGGGAATTAGGGAAATGTAATTGATGAAGGAAGTGGTGATAGATTATTACAGAGATGGTGAGGGATAAGAAAGATATGTGGAGATATGTGGAAAGATATGTGGATATAAAGGTAGTCCCTGGAAATACTAAGAAGTTATTTGGATGTTGCAAACAAGAAAACTATATCCTCTAGAGATGTGCTCAATGCAAGACATTGCTTAAACAAGCTCTTGGGACTGCATACAAATGGTGACTCTGAGTGTTTTATTTACTCTTCTTTGTGTGACCCTGGTCACAGATGAAAAATGGTTTTATCCTAACATGAAAGTAAAGAGGTTTTAGCCAACAAAGTAGCTCTTGGCTCATTTCTGTAGTCTGATCCATCCCTGGATGCATTAAGGAAAGTTGAAAAACTTCCTTCCTCTTTTCAATAAAATGCTTATGTCCTTCAGAATTTAGAGGAAGGGTGGGAAACATGGTCATAATATTCAATATGGAATGTGTATGTGAAAATGGAAGCAGTACCTTGAGTGAATGGGTGGGGTTGGGGAAGATGGGGGAAAATGATGCAAGGGATGACATTGATCAAGATGCATTATATACACAAATTGATATGTTGAAATTATCTGTATATACTTAAAGATGATTTTTTAAAAAATATTGAATTTTAAACCTTCTAGTACACCCAAGTATGTGGAGATATGGCCTTTAAGGAAGGAATAATAACAAATGAGGTCAGCAGGCAGAGTCATAGTATAACAGAATTAGATTCCTTATAATAAGATACATCAGAGAGCTCTCTTCTCTCTGCCCTGTGGAGTCACAATGAAACAGCTGTCATCTATAAGTCAGGAGGGCTATCATCAGAAAGAGAACAGGCTGCCACCTTGATCATACGCTTTCCAACTTCTAGACTTGAAGAAATAAGTTTCTGTTGTTCAGCCACTCAATCTATGGATTGTATTCTGGCAGGCCAACCCCAGATACACACTCTCCTGAGAGTGACTTTAGATTATTTTTTAAATGTTTCTAGTACTTTGTATTCTGCTCTCAGAAGTTGAAGTCCTATCATTTTAGCATACTACATGATTTTCCTTTGAGCTTGCAGATGATAAACATCCAGCTGTCTGTCAGGAGGAAGGGGCTGTTTCAGTGGTTTGCAAAAGTCGACCTGTCCCAGTTCACAACCACAGATTGTTAAGATGAGAGATAAAACAAATGCATATATTTCTACTTCTTCCAAATGTCATTGAAAAAAGTGTTTTTTTGTTTTTGTTTTTAGAAAAAAGTCAATTCCACAAGGTAAAGAAAACAGAATTGGAGATCATAGTGAGAATATTTTAGGAACTGAAAGAGATGGGAACAAGACTCCTGGCTTATCAGACCAAAGAGAACTGAAGTTGGGGAAAGCTGAGAAGCAACCTGGTTTTTTCTTTTTTTCATTTTCAGAATGTAGAGACTGAGGATAGCAGTTACATGGATGGGAGAGAAATACTGGGAGCTTTCTACATTTAGTTGTGTAGTTTTATTTAATTTGAGGTTTAATATTCAAGATTCCTGCCCTCAACTTTACCTAGTTTCCCCATGTCTAGAAATCCTTTGTTTTAAACTTGACGACAACAAACATCCAATCTTATGCCACAAAATGAACGAACCATTCATTGCACTAGGTCACAGAAACCAACATGTCCCAGAGCAAACTGCTGCATTTTCAGAGGCTGTTATGCTAGCTGCAAAGCAGTTATCAAAAATTAAAATCCATAAACTCACAATTCAATAATTTGTATCAAAACAAAGGAACTAAGTACAACAAAACTCACCCCTTAATATTTCATGAATGCCTATACTTTGGGGGCTATTTGCATATTGTGTTTGCCTGGGGACAATATTATATAAAAGTGTACAAATTATATCTTTTCCCAATTCTATGCTGAGTGATGTCATGTCTTGTTGGTAATTTGAAATTAGAAATTGTGATTCTACTTGTACCACAAAAACTGGCAAAAACTAAAATCGTGACTTATTTATTTTGAGGACTGGTTGTTAAGTAGATGCCTAATTTCTCATAACCAAGATATCATTATTTATTAAACATATTTTAAATTCTCCTCTTTGAAAAATTTGAAATGAGAAAATTAGAGAAATCATAGCATGTACAAAAGAGGAGGAAAAGTCCAGAGGAGGGTGTTAATGAAAAAAAAATCAACAAAATTCAGAATTGAGGAAATAGAGTTTTCAGATCCTAAAAATCTATTATGGGCCCAATATTGTGATTACTTAAGATTCACTCATAAGGGAATTTGACCATGGAATTTTAGTGTACTGGGCAAGGCTCAAGGGGTAAATATTTTTTTTTTATTCAAGCAGCAGAACAGCTTTGTATTTTGGGGGGTTTGAAGAAGTAAAGTAGCACCTTTTAACATCATCAGCAAATTGTGATGATAGATCAAAGGTATTTCAGATCATCAAGCTCTCAAAACCTTTACCTCCTCTCCATCTTTTTCCTGAAAGGTAAAAGAGAATGACCATAAGCTCCTAAATAGGGAGGAGATCAAGAAGGTGGATCAAGTGGGCATCCACATGAATTCCCAGACTTGCAGGCAGGGAGAACTGATTACAATTGAACATCAAGCTTGCAGAACTCCTGGTCCTGACTGAAGCTGGGCCACTGTCTTTGAAAGTTCATAGCACCTCTAATTCTAGGAATGCGTTTGAGATAATATGTGTATATATTGGAGGAGAGTCTGAGATAAGTACAAAACCCAATTACTTATAAAAGAATTGGGCACACACAAAAATAACAGTTGTTAGCAATTAGAAAGAAATGCTTTTCAATAGGAAAAAAGTACATACATTGTGGAGTGACTAATTCTGCTAATTAGCATGGAAATTACTTCACATACTTATCATTCCTGTGGTGAGAACTCTTCATATCCAATTTCTTAGTATTATTGAAAAAGAGAATATATTATTAATCATGGCTATCATTTTGTGGAATGAATCTCTTGAACTTAATTCCTTTCTAACTGAAATTTTGGGTCTGTCTACTAACATCTCCCCAACTTCCCTAGCAATAAATATTTACAATTTTGTTTGTCAATATAAAAATTAAAGTGTCTTTAAAAGAAAATAAGAAAAATAAATGAATTTTAACGTAGACATTGGAGAATGCGAGGAAGGATAAAAAAATAAAAAATATGTAATACCATTAAAAGGGAATCTACTTATACTGCAAATATTAGTGATGGAAAGCATGTACATAGTGATAAAATATAAGAAGTAAATCACTACCCGACTAATGAATATTGTATAATACTGAAAGAGTTAGATAGGTGTAGATAGGATGTGTAGATTTGAGTGTGTCTGTGTCTGCATGTATATGTGTGTTGTAAATGCAAAAGAGCGTGTTGTGTTTTGTGAGGTCATTGGAAGGAGAAAGGCATAAATGTTTTCTTTCATAGTAAGAAGTGGATGAATAATTGCTAAACTAAAAACCAGAAGTAGCAATAAAGTATGATAGTCTGATGGAAACAAATAAAACCATCTCCAAAAACGTTGAAAGTGGCTCTTCAGTGGTAGAACTTGGTCCATAATGGAAAACTGCACTTATAAAAAGCTTTGTTGGTGTGACTGTTTAAATCATCTTCATGCATAGCTTTGTTAAACATAAAAGGAATAAGCATCGTGTGATGGCATGTACCTATAATCCCAGCACTCAGAAGACTGATGCAAGCGAATTTCAAATTTGAGGCCTGGGTTACAAAATGAGGAACTTTCTGAAGAATATATATATAAATTAAAATAGTACACATTGAGATAAAATCAAGCATTCAAATGGCATTATTAAAAGAGTGACAAGAGATCATGTGTAAGTATAATAACAAACGTGGCAAGGTATATAACTCTCACAATGGGAGGCCTTGGGTCCAAATCTCAGTACTTCCAAGGATGGGGAGAGATGGAAAGTAAAGAAAGAAGCGGAGAGGACACAGGTACAGTGGAGTGCATGCCTGTACAATCAGCTAGGCAGAAAGCAGAAGTTGGAGTATTAGGGTCTAAGGCTAGCCCTGGAAAAAAAGCAACAAACATCTGAAAAATAAAGTGAAAAGGCCTGGAGGAATGGATCAAGTGGTATGAGGACATGTGCTAATGACTAGTACTGCCAACAAAGAAAACAAAACCTGAAAGGAAGCAGAAAGCCTTTAGGGACTGTATATTGCTCATACATATTATGAACAGCTGACACTGGAGTTTGAACTCAGGGCTTAATTCTTGCCAGGCAGGCCCTCTACTACTTGAGCCACACTTACAGCCCTTCATCTTCTGGTTAATTTCATATTCTGGTTAGTTTTGTTTTTTGTTGTTGAGATAAGGTCTCTCAAATATGTTGCACAGACTGTTTTGAAATGGTGATCTTCCTGTTCTCAGTCTTTTGCATACCTGGGATGATAGGTGTGCATCGCTGTGACCAGCTATTTGAGAATATTTTAGATGCTCCTGTAGAAAACTACACCTTTACTTTTAGAAATAGGTACACTATGTTTTGTTTAATTAAGAGATATTAAATGGTAAGTTATAGATACATTTGAAAAACATGTTTGAGTGAATAAAGATTTTGCAAACGCATATTATAACTCTTATGGAGAATACTCAATTATAAAATACTATTGGTTAGGACAAATGGAGTATAATTATTAAAATCTCCATTCTGATGAAAATGATAAGTAATGAGGTAATAACTAAGAGAAGGAAGATATTAAATCATTTCCTTTTGACTCAAAGAGAGAGTAAACAGAGGATGGAAGAGAGCTAGTTTAGTCAAATATTAGAAAATGTTGAGATCTACCAAAATTGAGTGATGACTACATGGGTAACTATTATACTATTTAATGCAATTTTCCCAACTTTTGACATGTTTTATAATTTTATCAAATGAATGAGGACTAGTGCTGAGCAAGCTGTCACCCTAAATTTGGAGATTATAGAAAAATAAGACATTACAGTTATTTTACTTTTATTTAGAAAAAATGTAGTTGGTTCTCATCCTGACAACATGTAATTATTTTTAATTAAGCTTTTTAAAAATTGTAAGTAGTTGTACAAAAAGGTTTTCATTCACCAAGTCAGGTTTTAAGCACAAAGCATCTTGATGACTGTCAATTCTTTCATCATTCTCCCCCATTCTCCTAACCCTGCTGGCCAATTTTCCTAGTTTTATTGGATATGCATTGAATATTATAACTGCATGCTCCTCTGCTTCCTTTCTTCATTTATGTACTTTGCGCCTCATGGTTTTCATTTTGTTAAAATTATTAAGGCAGTCACTTTTATTGCAACGGTCACTCAATTTCATCTTTGTATTGCTTGCGTGAAGACACATCTGCAAACATGAACTAAACTGTTCTACAAGGATACAAGGTTTTGTATAGTATGATGTTTATCTGGAAGATAATTTCAAATAAAAATAATGATTGTATGCCTTTGTAAGATAGTTCATTTAATTTCTACTTTAGAGGAGACACATCAGAAAAAATAGCAATAAGCAAGGCATATTCTTGCCTCCCAAATTTTGATCCTTACCCTGGGAAAGGAAATTATGGTAAAGTGAGGGCAATGGAATCAGATAGCTATGTTGAGTTTGAACTCAAGCGAGGTTAAATGCTTATTGAATTTTGGACATGTTATTGACCCTCATTGACCTAAGTTTCCTTGTAATTACACAACAGTCAATACTATACACCTTACAGGATTGTTGCAATCAAATTAATTGGCCCAGGTTGAAACATTCATATCCTATTGAGCACATGCTCAACAAGTTGATAGTGTGAGTAAAACTTAGGAAGAGACTTGAGTTACAACTCAAGAGAATCCATCATTTAAGGCAGGGTGGTGAAGGGAGAGATACAATGTCCATAGTTTTATAAGACCCGGCTTTTTTTTTTGGACTGAGGTTACTCCCTCAAGGAATTTCAGCTCCCAATTACAACTTAACCCACCTTTATAAAGAAACATTTTTCTTAAGAATTTGGAAACTTTCCTAGAAGGGGATAAAGCTGTCAGCCATACTTAGATTCAGGCACCTGTATTTCCTCAGCAGCGCAAGTGAAGCCTTATGATTGGGCCAGTCATAAACTAAACTTGCATTCACAGATAACATCATTGGTACCTTTAGAAGAACTGTATTCTAAAGCCAGAAACAGAAAAAAAAGTTGAAGTTGTAGTTTGAAGATGTCACCAAAATATTACTGGTGTAACAAATCTTAAAGAGAGACAAAGTACATACTGAGTTTTCATTCTCTACATGCTTATTGATCACCTGTTGTGTAATTCACAATGCCACAGTGTTGGGTGACAAACAGAGATTAGGTAAAGCTGCCTTTAATTCTGAAAAATGTTGAAATAAGATACAACAACCCCCACCCCCATACACACACAATGTCTCAGTCTCATGTAAGAGGATAAACAAGTGGAAAGGCCCCAAGATCTACACTGAGAACAAGTAGGCTGGAGTAGGGCAGGGTGTGGGAAGTCAGTGGGAAGCAGGGCTAAGAGGGAGGTGGGTATCAGATCCTAGGAGGTGAGGTGTAGAACACCAGCCTAACATTAGTAGGATTTTATAGTGTGGTAGGACATGATGACTCACAAGTTTAAAACTTGACAAATAAGAGCAAATTAAAGCTGAAGTAAGTAGAAGAACGGATATAATAAAACTTAAGATTAGAAATCAGTGAAACAGAAAACAAGAAAAACAATGGAAAGAAGTCTGTGAGGAAAGCCAGTGCATACAACAGTAAGACCAGTGAAACTGACACCCTTTAGGTAGACCTGAGAAAGTGGGCAAAGACAGAAATGACCAAAGTCAGGAGTAACAGAAATTTTATAGATTTTTCCTGTTTTAATTGGATTAAAGTATATACTGTGGCAACTTACTTAAAACAAACAAATTGTTTAAAAGGCTCTCCATGCTCACCCATTTAGAGCCAGATAATCTAAACCATAATATTCCTAATGAAGAAACTCAGATTTCAGTTTTAAACCTCCCACAATGAAAGCTATGAGCCCAGAAGACTTCCCTGGTGCATGCTACTAAACATTTCATGAAGAAACAATGCAAAGACTTGACAATCCCTTCCAATAGATGAGAAGGAAGAGAAACATTATGACTCAAATTATCTATCTGCAATCCCTGATGCAAAATGAAAAGGAGACACTAGAAGAAAGAAACTACAGAATAATGTCCTTCACAAACGTAAATGTAAAATGAAATTTAGCTAAGGGAATCTAATGAAATATGAAAAGGGTAACTCATCCTGAACAACTGGGTTTTATCTCATGAATGTAAGGCTGGTTCACCATTTAAAAGTAAATCAATGTCATTCACCAAATCAATAAGTGGAATAAGCTCCCCAACCCCAAACCCTACATGATCTTTCCAGTGGGCAAATAAAAGGCATTGGACAGAAAGCAATATCCATATTTTCTAATGAAAATCTCTCAGCAGAACTAGGAGATGTCTTCCTTAACTTGATGAAGGGCACTTACAAAACCCCACAGCTAACGTCATCCTTAATGGTGAAAGATTAAATTGCTTTCGCTATAAGATTGGGAGCAGGATGAGGGCATCTCTCTCTTTTCTTCTATTCAAAATTGTACCACAGGTTCTGGCTAGTGTAACAGGCAAGAAACAAGACACAATGAAAAGAAAAAAATATAAGACAAAAGGAAGTAGAGCAATTTTATTTACGAACAATATCATCATTTTGGTATTAAATGATGTGCACCTATTTGTAGGATGGTCTGAAGTTTGAAAAATGCATGGTTAGGTAGGGATCATTAATGAAGTCTTAACTTGGTATCAAGGAAGTCTCCATGAAGATGATATGTGGAGATAAGATGACTGGGAATCTTATTGGGCAGGTGGGCTGGGACTCATTGATGAACCCATGAAAAGAGGAATTCTTCCAAGTTGGATGCTGGTAACTTTAGCTGCATTTCAAGAGTTTTGTGTTACTAAGGAACTTGCAGGTCCAATAATGTTTGCAATTTGGTTCTTAATACTACAAAATTAAAAACAGTTATTTGTGTACTTTTAGAAGAGACTTTTCTTAAAATGGCCTGTTTTGTGAAAAGCCCAAAGGAACTGAAATTCAAACAGGTTAGACTTTTTTCTGAAATGTAGAAAGCTGCAGAGCCACGAGCAGAGTTCAGTTCTTTCTTCTGAAGGGAAATTCTTTCTAGTAAAACCATACTCACTGTCAGGAACAAGCGCCATGTGTTTCTTTTTATTCTTGGCCAAGTTGCTAGGCATCACCTACAAAACCAAACTGAATCCTTATAGTTTGGTTTATTTTGGGCTAAAGGTATTATCTTATGGCCCACGAGGCAGGAAGTAGGTTAATATGGTAGTTTAGTAGTCTAGGTGTTTTATGTGTAGAATGGGAGCCTTTTTCTCATGGTCTCTGATCAGATCCTGTTTACCTTCCCTAAGCAGAGGGGTTCTAGCATTGGAGGTCTTCAGTTATCACTGCATCTCAGAAAGAAGCCATGGATTTTTGCATTTGATGTTTCTGAAACCCTTTTGGGTTTCCTAAGAGTCAGGCCTCCAGTGCTATCTAACCAAACTTACCATAGACACAAGTTATGCAGTTTCTCGACAGAAAAAAGACTGAGTTTTAAATAAAATTAAAAATAAATAAATAAATAAAAAAAATAAAAAATGGACTAGTCTATGTTCTTTCTTCTGGTATTCATTTTTACATTGTATTATTTTATTATCTTCAAGTAGTTATTCAAAGGACTTGGTTTTCGAGGAAGTACTTTATGAATACAATGCCTCTTGATCCATGTCACCCATTTCCTCATTTCCCTCATCCCTCCCAACCTCGCCTCTCTCCTCAATTTTCTTAATTTTGTAGAATATGTCTTGAATTTTACGACTACATTCTTTCTCCCCTTCTTCATCACATTCCCTCTTTCTTTTGACCCTCCTTCCCACATTTCCAGGCTGTGAGTTAGACTTTCTAAGGAATTACACTATTAGAATTATCTCCTTAAAATACCATATTTTGTTTAACACATTTGAGTCCATTTGCTTACCACCCTGAAGTGATTAGTTATACATTTGTAAGTTAATTGTAGCTTCCACGTATGAGAGAAAACGTATCCTTTGTCTTCCAGGCCCTTGCTTCATTTGACATGTTTTTTTTCCAAGTCCTTCCATTTCTTTGCAAATGATTCAGTATCATTCTTCCTAAAGGATGAGTAAAATTCAAATGGATGAGTAAAATATACGTGTGCGTGTGTGTGTGTGTGTGTGTGTGTGTGTGTGTGTGTATCCATTTGTCCATTGATGATTATCTGGGCAGGTTCCATACCTTTCCACTAAAAATAAAAATTATGTGCAATAAAGGTCTCACCAGATTTTATCATCTTCATGAGTTTCCGAATCTGGATTGCATTTCATTTTTTTTCTTTTCATTAGGTTCAAAAGAACATTTGCCAGAGACATTGTTAGTTAAAATTTACAAAACTGTTGTGACATATGAGGCTTGAACCAGATCTGGATGTATTATGGAAATAGCTTTGATGATTAAAGTGCTAGACCAACTTGTTTTGTTCAGATATTGAGCTTTGATTGCATATTAGGAAAATTGAGATTGGACAAAATTAGAGAATGAAATGCAATATTTCAAGCTTGCTTTCTCCTTTAGGGAACTCTTAAAGATATTCATATCCACAATAACATGAGTTTACTGTAAAGCAGATAAAATATTTTTTATTTTTAATCCAGATTCCTATGAATGCTATATTAGTCTAACATACTCTATGGATTGATTTTTCAAAATACTGTCAACATATTATGGTATTATTCAATATATACCAGATCTTATTCCACGGGAATTGGAATAAAATATTGCAAAAGCTCCATGGGCTTCAACTTGGCAACTGAAGTGCTTAATTTTGATTCAACAGCTACTGAAATCCCTTAGTATCTGACAGCATGGAACAATGATTTTAGACCTCTGTGCCAACTTCACGGTTTTCTCATAAAGTACCAGACACCCATAGATTTGGCTTTTCATAATTTAAACTATGATATTCAGGGCAGTGCAATGTGAGGAGCATTTGCTTTGTAGTCAAATAGCTATGCGTATTGAATTCAGTCAGTCATGATAAGGTCCAGAGAGGCTAAGCTAAATGACTGACTCAAAGATGCACAGTTTGTCTCTAGCACAGCTAAGGAAGAAGATAGCTTTCGTGATTCTTCCGGTCAGTACAACTCCTAGTCTAGTATTTATTTTATTACCTTTTTGTTTTCTTCAAGGTTTTTAAATTGTGCGTAAATGTGGCAATGTGTTTGCAAAGCATTAGCTGTGAATAACTATTATCTCAACCAGGAAATCACCTGGAGCTTTCTTCTTTTATTCCCTTTCCAATTTCTTAACTATACTTCCAAACTGTTTTGCCCCTTGCTGGAAAGAAATATTCCTAAATAAACTGTTGTCATTATTGTTTAATCCATATTCAAGCTTACATGGAGAGCCAGTTTTTTTTTAAAAATAAGATTCTATTTCAAATACAAAACAATTAAAATGTGCAGTCTGCATAGTCAAATTACATGAGCGTGTTACAAGAAGAAACTGTTTCAAGCAAAACCCAGTCATAGCAGTAGGAATATTTTGAACATCTATTTCAAAGCAAGCTAAAAGAGGCAGAAAAAAATTTAAAGCCTCAATAAAAAGTGTCATTTTTTCCCCAAACATAACTGGATTCCATTGAAAGTAGCTATTTCTGTAGTAGCGGTTGGTGTCACACCTATAGCTCCCACATTCAGAGCACAGATGTATTTTGAAAAGGGGGATTTCCAGTCGATTCATCTACATATGATATTCATAGTCACAGCCCGTATATGTCATATAAAATATATAAATCTGCATTAAATATTTTAATTAGTCCATGTTTGTAGTGTATACACACATATATCATGTATGTATATATTTTTATATATATATTTGTATATCATTTTTGTCCAAAACATTATTGCATTTTCTCTACGACTTCTTTATATTTTATTTTATTTATTATTATCTTTAAGTAGTTGTACAAGGGAGGTACAATTTAACAAAATGGTATATGAATACAATGCTTGTTGAGCTGTGTCACCCCCTTCAATAATCTCATTCCCCTTTGACCCACCCCTTTCCTAACGTTTCTGAATTTTTGACTACATCCTCCTCCCCTTCCACATTCATGGTTTACTCCTCTTCCCTTGTTCCACCGCCCTTTGCAAGTATTCATCGCTTGGTGCTTATTTTGTTAGGTTTTGAACTAGGTTAGGAGAGAGTCCTTAAAGTGTTTTATAGTTTAATTAATTGATTTGCTTAGCTGAGAGTAGCCTAGAACTTAGACTCCTCCATTGTTTAGCTTCATTTCTTTTATTTAACCCTACTCTCTCTCTTTCAGCAACTAGTGTTCTAGTCAACTTTTAAAGCTGCATTGCTCCTGTGTGACATGTGTTAATTTAGATATGGGAAAAATATGCTGATATGAAAGCTGAAGTAGTTGTAGAAACTTTTTTTGGATGAAGGAAGATGGACACTTTTTTCTCTGCAATAAAGATTAGAAATAGCCTCATTGATTTTTTTTTTCTTGGTGATGCCTTCAATTCTATGATTTCCTAAAGAGAGCCAGTCAACAATTTGAGAGCTGTATTGATTAATTGCCTGCTGTCCACGAGCAGTGTGTGTGGGGGGGGGGCAGAGGGTGTAAAGGAGGAGGGACAACTATTTTATAGTGGTTTCAAAACATTTTTAAAAGGGTCTAAAAGTAGTTATATAAGTAATATCAAATATGATAGATTATAAATTAAATTAAAATGTAAAAATGTTTTGGAGGAAAACTATTACCTCAGAACTATTGTCCTCTTACCCCAAATAGTTTACACTTTTCAATTTGATAGTAACTAGGTTGAAGTTGAATGTACAAACTGAAACATTCGTTTATTGTTTGAATATATTTATTATCTTGAAGTTGTTGTACAAAGAGTTGCCAATTGAACAAAGAAGTTTATGAACACAGAGTATGGTTATTATTGTCATCCCTTTCAACACTCACATTTATTTACTTATTTATTATTTTTTGAGTGGGGGGGTTACACAAATGACATAGAGCCTAGGAATATGGGCAATGCAGTTCAACATTTTAAGAATTTGTCAATAAAATAATACCTTGTTCTGAAAAATGTGTTTATTGCTACTGGGTTAATGGAAAACAAGCTTTGTATGTACAAAGCACAGAGTAACATGCATTTATTTGTTTGTTTTTGTTTTTTTGCCAGTCCTGGGCTTTGTTTTTTTTTCACATTACAAATTTCTTTTTTTTAATTTCAAATTTTTATTATCAAACTGATGTACAGAGAGGTTACAGTTCCATACGTTAGGCATTGGATACATTACTTGTACTATTTGTTACCTCATCCCTCATACCCCCCTCCCCCTTTCCCTTTCCCCCCATGAGGTGTTCCATTCACTTAGACCATACAGTTTTGCAAGTATTGCTTTTGTAGTTGTTTTTCTTTTTTTACCCTGTGTCTCTCAATTTTGGTCTTCCCTTTCAATTTCCTAGTTCTAATACCAGTATACATGGTTTCCAATATACTCAGATAAGATTACAGAGATAGTGTAGGTACAACCACAGGAAGGTGATACAAGAACATCATCAATAATAGAAGCTACAGATACACATGGTACGTTGAAGGTAGTTACAACTGTGATATAACAATCGTTTCCATAACATGGAAATCATTTCACTTAGCATCATCTTATGTGTTCATAAGGTTATAGCTATTGCGCTCTTGGACTCAGGGCCTGAGCACTGTCCCTGGCTCCTTTTTGCTCAAGGCTAGCACTCTGCCACTTGAGCCACAGTGCCATTTCTGGCCGTTTTTTATATATGTGATGCTGGGGAATCGAACCCAGGGTTTCATGTATACAAGGCAAACACTCTTGCCATTAGGCCATATTCCCAGCCGTGACATGCATTTAAAGAATGGACAATTATAATAAGTGTAATTTTAAATTTATTTTAAAAACCAAGATAGAAGCTAGAAGAGCTAGAGGGAGAGAGAGAGAGGGTAGAGGGGAGGAGAGAGGGCAGAGCATGAGAGGGGAGGAAGACGGAGACCCTATTCTTAAAGGCTGAGTAAAAATGGAAGGCTGGAGACCAGATAGGAAGCCATTGTTGGACTGAGCTGCCAGAGTTGCTGGAGGCTGTGCAGCCATAAAAGGAAGAGGGTAGGAAAACCACGCTGAACTCTATTGCTGTTCTCAGTTAACCTGTTTGTGAACATTTGTTCTGCTATTATTGTAGAGACAGTTCTGAAGAATTAGCATTTCTGTGTTTTACTGTGGATATCTCCCAATTTGAGTTCTTCCATCTCCTAGTTATAGACAGCCTGAACTCTCAAATACAGAGCGGACTTCACCTGTATCACAAAGCTGTCACAGATCTGCACATTCCATGCATCCTGCCATGTTTACTTTTATGCTATAGTGAGTCTTATGGGGATGCCTGCAAGGCTGTTATATTTTTGTTTTATTGTGTTAGTGTTTTAATCTGTTATCTTGCTCTTGCATGTATTACCACCCAGGAGCTATGTTTATTTTAGGGGAGGGCGGTGGACAGGCGGATGATTGCCATTGAATGGCATTTGAAATGACTTTCAAACTGAGGTCTTGGATACTAACTGGCTTGATGAATAATAATTACGTGTTTACAATGTACACTGTGAACAAGGCACATGGATAGAGCTTCATTAGAATTATTTCTAGTACCTGCTACCATTTGTTAAATGCCTACTATGTGAATAATTTCATGCAGACTCTCCAACAAGTAGAAAGCAGCTAGTGTTGTTTTTTTTTTTCACATTTTTTTAAAGATAGGTCTTCCTATGTAGTCCAGACTGGCAACAAATGGGCAATTCTGCCTTTGCCTCTCATATCCCCTGCATTTTTCTCACATAGGAGACAAGATGGAGCTCTAAGGGAAGCACTGCTTGACAATAGCAGGACCAATTCCTGAAGTCTTTATAAAAAGACTGTGCTCCTGTATCACACCTTATTGATTCCTTAAATGTAATTCATTATGTAATAGCTCCTAATGTAGTTGGGGTGAGAGCTGAGCTTTTAAGTTATTTTCTGAGACACAATTGCAGTTCCTTGTTTGGAAATAGTCAAGAATTTCAGCAGAGATATTTGGTGGCTTCTTCAAGCCTTGATGTGTGTTGGAAAGTTGCCTCTTGAGGAAGTGAGGCCTTTATTGTTAGGGATTTTCACTAAAATCTCCATGATGACTTATTGCACATGTTGGAGATGTTGGATGAGAGAAAGAACAGTTGTATTAAATGACATTCAAGATCCTTTCCAACCCTGAGATTCTTTGAGATTCCAAGTGCCATTAAAACTATTTCAGGAGACAGTTAAGATTAGGGAAGCAATTTTTAGGTCAGTGTTTTATAGCTTTTGGCCAGAGGCCGTGCAAGGGTTGACAGAGCAAAAAGAAGTGGATATAATGGGATTTGAAAACTAAATTAAATCAGAAAGAAGTTTATGTAAACTTATTTGTTCAAAGTGGGTAACTTTTTAAGGATGAATTTCAGAGAAATCCCCAGCTTACTTTAGCATCATGACATTTTAATTATAGATTATAAAATTAATTAATTCCTGGTTTTGGAAAAAGAAAGTAAAAATGGCTTCTAAGTTTGAATTCAGAGAACTTCTAACACCCTCAAGTTCTCAAGGAAGAATTAAAATGTTAATAACAACTCTGGTTATTGAAATTGCAGAATGCTTCTGTTGAGCATTTTTTTAATCTAAATGTTTTGCATGTGATTTTCTCCATAATTTTAAATGAATCCCATACAATAAGTATTGTTAGCCACAGTTTTAAAATGGCACTGGAAGGGGCAGCCTCCTCATAAGAACCCAAATCCGGGCTTGGTACCTGCCCTTTGCACTCACATACTGTCCTCAAAATCTGCACAGAACATTCTGCTTCATCTAAACTCACTGATTGTTAATATGTTGTGTTTCCTGTGCTGTTGAACTTTCCCTAATATTAAAGCATCCTTGCTTTGATAAGCTAGGCTAATTGAAGGGAGAAGAGACATGGTATTAGTTCTGAGTGTTAAGATTCATATTATTTTGGAACCTGGTGTCTTAGTTACTAATATATGACTGCTATATTTTAGATTAAAAGAAAATCATGTGAAATCTTAAGGTAGAGGTTTCTCTGGTCAATGAATTATTGTCCTTCCAAGAATTCTTTATTTCTTGATCCTCACACACAAAAACACAAAAAGAACCCATCCTCATTTGAGATGATAGTCTTCCTAACATTCGTTTGCAAAATCATTGTTGTTTTCTAAATGTACACTCTGCTGTCCCTGTTTATTAGTCTGGTTCAGTTTTGTCCTGCTTTGTGCTTTAATTAAAGTTATTAAAATTAAAATTTCAGTGAGAGCTGCAAAATGAAAGAAAGTATACACAATTTTCAAACCACCTATCTTTGTAATGTACACTCCTTTTTATGTTTTCCTGGAATATTAATGCTTTTTATACAAGTCTCAGTTATCTACATATTTAAAGAAATCTTCTTGATTATCTTTAGCCCCAACTGAAAAAAATAGAGTATCAAAAATATGAATATCACTAGCTTACACCTAATCCTAATAATCCTAGCCACAAGAAGACAGAGATCTGAGAGCTGATGTTTGAAGCCAGCCTGAGTAGACAAATACAAGAGACTCTTATCTTCAATAAACCAGTGAAAAGCTAGAATTATAAGTTTAGCTCAAGTGATAGAAAGCCAAACACAACTTGAACATCTCTGGTACCATACAAATATTATATTCATGGTAAGTCATGTATACAGTTAAATATGCTTATCAAGGATGGTAAGTCATGCTTTAATCTAAGAAAGATTGTATTTTGATAAAGATCTTTGGAAAAAACAAAAATCTACAAATCTACTTCCTTTCCAGTTAAATGGCCCTGTTTATTTCTGTTTGAGTTCAGATATTATTCTAGGATGTCTCTCTCTCTCTCTCTCTCTCTCTCTCTCTCTCTCTCTCTCATGTTGAAATCCATGGCCTTTAATATGATCATTTTAAGCTAAGAGACAATTTTTTCCATTTTATGAACATTGTATTTATATCCTTTAAAATACAACCTATAGAATTAAGTTTATAGACTGTTTATTGGATCGATAAAAATATTATTTTTTGATCATTGATCTTAGAAAGCTCTAAATTATGCATATAATGCATCTAGTTGTAAAGAGAAAAGCTATTATTTATTTGTTTGTTTAATTTTGGTGGTACATGGGTTTGGATTCTGGATATTTGTTTGGCAGTTGTCTTAACACTTGAGCCATACCCTCATCTGGAAACTAATCTTTGATGAGAATAAATACTCATTATGACCTTGGATTTATTAAAGTTTACAAATGAGAGTATGTCCCAAATGTCAGTAGGTTCTCAATCTAAGATACACTAGGACTTTAAAAATAGCCTTTTTTGCATTTGCAATCTTTGGAAAGTTTATTCAAAGATTTCTATTTTTATCTTATAAGAAAAAGTTGTTAGGCTGGGAATATGGGCTAATGGTAGAGTGCTTGGCTTGTATACATGAAGCCTTGGGTTTGATTCCTCAGCACCACGTATGTATAGAAAAAGCCAGAAGTAGTGTTGTGGCTCAAGTGGTAGAGTGCTAGCCTTGAGCAAAATGAATCCAGGAACAGTGTTCAGGACCTGAGTTCAAGCCCCATGGGGAGAAAAAAGAGAAAAAAGAAAAAGTTATGGCGTCATTTATTATGTGGTGGATTCGACTAGTAGAATAGTATAACTTGCTCCCTCAATGTGAGATGCTTAGTTCTATTTCAATATGAATAAGGAAGGAGCCAGTGGGTCACTTCTAAGATTACCCTCTCTTTAATAGAGAAAATTACGTTAAGATAACAAATGCAGCAGTGGTACTCACTAGACACTATACTGAAAATGGACTATACAACTTGTGGGTGGGGACAAGAGGGAAAAACTGGGAGGAAGGAAGGGAGAGAAGGCAGGAAATTACCCCCAAACGAATATATTTACTGCCTGATTTATGTAACTGTGTAACGCCTGTGTACATCACGTTTACAATAACATATTTTAAAGAAAAGAAATAGTATACTCTGTAAGTATTAGCAAGGAGAACTTTCAGATTTCTCTGGTGTTTCTTACATGACTTCTTAAAGAAGGAGAAAGGTATACAATGGGATGTTCATGGATCTGGTCAGCTTTTTCATTTATCATTATTTTCGGCAGGCCTAGTATATAATCTTCCCTGTGTTCTTTGGATCATATTATAATTACTTTCCCTCTGCATTTCCTGGCCCTGATGGATGGTATGGTAGCAGTTTTCCAGGTCTATCAAACCCGAGGAATTTCTTACACACATATAGAAATGTTTGTATTAGATGGTTTAGAATGCCCATCCTTGTTCGACAGTTTTGAGATTTAAGTTTCTTCAGTCACTTCATTTAGATGGGTAATAGCCCAGACAAAATCTTCAGTAAACTCACATCCTTTCCTCTTAGTAAGTGTGATAAATCTGCATTGATTATTCCTTTTTTCAATGATTGAATAAAACCAGGAGGCATTGTACTAATTCTCTGTTGCTGTTACCATAAGCTTAGTGGAAGCAACTCATGCTGTAGTTTTCAAGGTCTGAAGCCTGAGGAGGGTCTCACTGGGATAAAAATCAAAGTGTCATCAGGGATGCCTTCCTTTCTGTAAGTTCTAGGGTGAGGATCTCTTTCCTTATTTTGTTATTTTTTTCTCTCTCTAGCTTTTAGAGGCTGTCAATATTCCTCATTCCATCTTCCAAGTTAACAGTGCCAAGCCTATGTTTTTCATTATTGCATGGCTCCCATTCTGGTTCTTCTCCCTCGCTTGCATGTTGACAAGGATCTTTTGTATTATATTGAATCATCCTGGCTCATCCAACGTAAACCTCTCAATCCAAGTACCATACATACCCTTAATTGCCTCTCCAAGCCTCAATCGCTTTTAAACAATACATTCTCAAGTTCCAGGGATTTAGAGAACATATTATTCTGCCTTCTTCTGGTAAGAAGAATTTTTGTTTAATGACTAAAAAGTATTTTTGAGGAAGAATCTATTATATGTACTTTTTACATGTAATTATAACTGGGAATTTTTTGTTTTCTCTACATTCATATTATTATCACCTATTAGGACATCATTGGCATCCAATGGAGGTCATGCCAAAGTTCAATGGATTCGTGGATGGTATTACATGATCAGATACACCAATAGCTTTCTTACTGATACATTTAATGGGCGGGATAAATATGGTCTCAAAGACACAAAATTAAGGAACACTGCTACACTTGTTACACTCAATGTTCTCTAGGTGGTGATTATTGGCATTAGTCTCCACACAGACCCTCATCACTGCCAGCCCTGTGCATCTCAGATTGTACATACATCTGTTGTCCCTTCTGCTGTACCTCTAGCTTCATGTCCTCACTCAACACTTTGGCAGAAATGTTAGAAACATCTGTTCCTGTAGCCCAAGAACACACTAGCTGCTCCCTGTCAAATGAGGATGGCACTTGGCGAGTTGATCCTTTAATCTTTCTCAGGAGTTGATTTGATCAAAAGCCACAGGACTAAATTCTTAGAGCTCTGCCACCCAACCTGTTCAACAAAGGGCAAACCCTATCTGAAAGGCATTTTGTAGAGCAAACTGAATTTGACCTTCCAAGCAATGACTGGCATCCATCTTACTGAAATGCTATATGTGGGTAATTTCAGCACAGATCGGCTGTTGTTTCAACATTACTTTCAATCTCAACCCAGCTAGACAGTAGCTGGATAACATCAGACATATTCCTTTACCTCTTTTTGAATAGTAAAGTAAGTAGGTTGAGTGGGTTTACACTGGTAGATGATGTACATGAGTCTCTGATAACTAGGGACACTATAATTTCTGGAGGGAGGAAAAGCCATATATAAAACACAATTCATGTAGGTCAAAATGACAAATTGTGTGCCTAGGCATGTGCATCTTGTTTTTGTAACAAGAAAAGAAAGAAAAATGAAATAGGGAGGAAAAAAGGAAGGAAGGAAGGAAGAAGAGAAGGAAGGAAAGAAGGAAGGAAGGAGGTAGGAAGGGAAAAGGAAAAGGAAATAGCTCATAACTAGACTTCAAAGATATTACAGACTGATAGGACTCTTCCAGCTAAGCCATGTTGTTCTATGTTGGGCATGACCAATCTCAAACACTTTAGACAAAGTCACTGGGCAAACCACAACGTACTAGATATCTCCCTCTCTTCCTAAATTTGTGACTGATACTTCTTTACTCACTGCATCTTTAGGTTCACTCTACCCCATTTTCTGATAAATAAAATAGACTGAGATATTCAATTGTAGCATTACCCCTTCTTTCTGATAACCCTCAGCCTAGAATGAACCTTCACTGCCTCAGAACTTGATTGTTTGACTGCCTTTAATGTCTAATATAAGTGTTTACAACTCCCTTTCACTGAAGTAACTCATGGCTTACTCCTCCCAATGAGTAGTGAACCTAAATTGTCAACTATAAATAGTGTTCCTCACTGATGGACACTGAAAAGTCTAGAAACAAATTCTATCAGTGACTGAAGTAAGGTAATTGTGGACTATCATAAAATCCCAGATCAATTTTAATTAACTTTGTTCTTTAAAAATAAATTGATGATATTATTTTTTATCCATACATGTGTCTTTACAATCAGCATGGATGGGAGGGATTCAGTAGAACATATTTCCTTGAGCACTCTATCCATCTCTAGTCCCACCGGGAAACATGATAGAATGGTCAATATACTACTTATTTTTATCAGAAGCTTGATTTCTGTATTTAATTTCCAAGAAAAATTTTCCCATTCTCTGGTTTCACGGAATTGTCTTAAAGATTTTCTCATGCAATACCTCTTGTCTTTCTCTTCTGTGGACACAATTTGATGTCATTATGGTATTTTTTATATTATTTTAAATATTGTTCTTGTCTCTGGTGATATGTATGTATATCTACCTACCTGTCTGTCTGTCTGTATGTGTTTTTCTCTTTCAATTTTGCTTCATACATGCCTTCACTGTCTATTCATACAGACAACAAAAATGATTAGCAAGGATCCATATTTGTAGGGGATTGAAAACATGGTGAGGAAGATAGATCTTTTTTTTTCAATCCCTAAATCTTAGAACACCAAAGGTTTTGTTATACCAATTAATAATTCTGGAGAACTCATGAAAGGTTTTATGTATGTAATAATTTGTATGTGTTGATCTTACTATGAGAATATTCATGAAAAAATGGTCTTACATAGAAAATTCATTTTACAATGAATGACAATATGTCTTTCAAGTGTAATGTCAATATGGCTTTAGCTTTATCTTATAATTTTTAAAATTTATTTACCAGAGAAATAGGTAGATTCCCAAAAAAGCTCAATTAAGAAGTGAACTAAGTTACTATTAGCAAGCAGTTTAGTTTGCATGCCATTGCTCTTTCTGGCCTCTTGGGCAAGTAAGCTCTCAAACAGCTTTTTCTGTTCACCCAAAATTTATTAGAAAGTATATCTACTTTGAGTTTATATCTGACCTTCAATGTTCTATATAGTTTACATATCTTAACTCATTTAATTCTCACATCAACCTCATGAATCACATTCTACTTTCCCTAGATAGCTTTTAAAATATTGACACTTAATTTTTTTTCCTTTCCTGCAAGAAAGGAATTTTTATACTTAAAATTGGATAGAAGGATGAATGTGAACACCAATTCTCTGCCTGAAATTTTATTTTTGTTGAACCTAGAAATACTCATGTATCCTACTGCTTTCACATACTAAGTGAAATTCAGAGGTCACTGTTTAGAAATCAAATATTCTAATCAAGCTTTCCTAATATTTTAAAACTGAGTTACTTTTCTGTGGTACATTAAGGTCTACTGAATTTCCATTTGTTCTCTTTCATTGTAACTTATTCTGTTCACTTTGTTTCTGTGGGTTTGTTTTGGAAAATCGGTGCTGTATAAGCTTTTAGCTCCTAATTTGCAATGGAAAATTATAAATAAATAAGGAAAAATCGTGGCAGCAACATGACCCTCAGTGAATGGTTTCCAAGCTAAAATTCCCAGTGTTTGTCTACACTTCCAGTAGAGGATATAGAATAACACATCAAAGGCATTTTACACTCTGAAAAACAGCCTTTTGTAATAATCTTGCTTTCAGTCATCATGGGACTACATTATACACTGTAAGTAATTGAAATTAAATGCTTGGTAATTAAAGGCTAGACTTTATTGCTTGTTTAATAAAACAGAATAAGCTAGAATGTGTAAAAAGAACAGCAAACATTCAATATTCATGTTTCAATTTTAGTGCTAACAGGTATTGATTTAGCAGCAAAGATTTTAATTTGATGAAGTACATATATTTAATGACAGTGAGTTTTAGTTACTGGTAATGATGTCCTTATCTTCTCCCCTTCTTTCCTTCCTTCCTTCCTTCCTTCCTTCCTTCCTTCCTTCCTTCCTTCCTTCCTTCCTTCCTTCCTTCCTTTTTCTTTCTTCCTTTCATTCATTCTTTCTTTCTTGTATCAGTAATGAGTGCTTGAACTCAGGGCCTAAGCATTTCCCCCTACCTTTTTGCTCAACTCTGCCATTTGAGCCACACCTCTACTTCTGTGATTTTGGTGGTTAATTGGAGATCAGAGTCTTATTGACTTTTGTACCTGGACTGGCTTGGAACTGTGATCTTCAGACCTCAGTTTCCTGAGTAAGATTTCAGGTTTGAACCTGTAGTGCCTGACATGAAGGCATCTGAACCTCTCCAATGGTACTTTTTCCTGATCATTCATGGGGCTTGAATTCAGGGCCTGGATGCTGTCACTGAGCCTTTTCGTTCAAGGCTAGTGCTCTACCACTTTAAGCCACAGCTCCACTTCTGATTTTCTTGTGATTAATTCGAGATAAGTATCTCAGGGACTCTTCTGCCCCTGCTGGTTTTGAACCACAATTCTCAGATCTCAGCTTCTTGAGCAGTTAAGATTACAGTATGAGCAGTGGCTTAAGCAGTGCCTGGCTTGAACCTCCCGATTTTAGTGTGATCTTCATCTTGCTTTTTGATGACATGAAGAACAATCAAGATGCATTTTTCAAGTGATTTCATGTTGCTGTTGCTGAGCACAGTGACATAGCAAGTAGGTAGGAAACCCATGGCTTTCAGCATGCTTCCTTTCCTGAAGTCATTGTCTTTTCCAACCAGCCTCCAAGTTTTACAAAGCAGGAAAACAAATACACTCAATAATACAAATAGAATTATGTTAACTATCTTTCAGGTGGGCCATGAATCCTATCAGGTCATATGTGCAAAAGTATCCAAAGACCATCACATTTTAGGCTTTTGTGTAGCCACTAGCATTTCTTGCACCTAGTGTGCAAACTAGAGAGCCTGTCTCATTGGGTCTGAGGAAGAAAGAGTACAACAAAGGGTGAGCTTTAAGATAGACATTCAAAATTGGCCTCATTTTGACAGTTTGGCCCAGATAGTCTGACTCATAGAAAACAGCTGGAAAACTGGAGACCTGGGTTTGTTTAAAACTTGAGTCAATCAGGCTTCTACTCATGCTACTTAGTCACCAATCCAATTGTTCAAATCAGAAGCCTCTGAGTCACCCTGAACTTCGTTCTCTCCTCCATGCATTTAGCTGTGAGTGACTCCTATGATTTCCCTTTGTAAAGACTTTCCGAGAGTCCTCTCCCTCATTCCAGTCTGCAGGATAATCCTGACATCCTAACAAATGGTCTGTCATTCCTACTACGAGACTTCCTGCCTAAGAGCCTGCAAGGTGTCTCTGAGATGCTGTTAATGAAGAGAAAACTCCTTTGCATGGCATAAAAGTCCAACAGGGCTTAGCTCTTCATTGTGTTCCATTGATGGTTTCTGCGTACATGATCAACATCTAATTATATCATTCTATTTTATGTTCCATACTTTTGGTTGTGCCCTTTGTGTGATACGCATGCAATTTATGTATCCCCATGTATTTTTGCATCTATCTAAGCTCTTATATCTTTTGAGCACATTTTGTTTCACTGTGAAGTACTTGGTTTCCTCTAAGCCTTACATCTGACAAATAAAATTGTATCTATCTTCCTACAAAAGTGTAATTTGTAAATCTCTTTCAGTTATGGTTGCTTTTGGCTGTAAGGTCAATTTAGGTAAATAGTCAAGGAAACTTCCTTGGGTCTCCTTGACCAATGGTTTTTAAATAGATGCAGAGGGGAAAAGTGAACATTTCAGTTACCTTATGCACATCATCATGTGGTCTCAGACTACATTTCCACGTTAGCTATCACGATAGCCAACTGCACACAGGTATAACCCAACTGCACCACAGCACAGCTGTATCTCACCTTGTCTTCCCCTATTTTGAACAATTTATAAGGCTCACTGACATGAATGTACTTGGAAGAGGATGGATTTAATACCCCTAAAATGGAAGATGGGCACTAGTGTTGAGTCCGCTTGTTTTAGACTCCAACAATGTCATGGAGACCATTTATGAATACTGTCCTCTAATTCCAGGACTCAGACATATCTGAGTTCCTTCTCTGCCTTACTCATTACTTCTGTATCTTGGGGCTGCTTCCCTAAAGAAACTACCCATACAAAGCTCTTTCTCAAGCCTTGATTGCTCAGAGGTCCCAGGCAAAGGCAAATGCACGGGTAAAGAAACCAACTTTTATATCCAGAAATTCAACATGAATTCTTTCTAAAGTATACCTGTAGAATGCATGTGAAAAATTAACTGGTCAAAAAAAAGTTCTTCAAGAATAAAAGGCATGTTTCATTCTATAAGCTGGAAAGATAACTCTCCAAGGGTATTTGGGCATGGTGTCACACACTTGCAATCCCAGCACTATGGAGGTGGGGGCAGGAAGATCACCAGTAGGAAACTAGCCTGGGCTGCTATGCAGGGAAACCACTGGTAGAGAAATAGAAAAAGACAAGGAAAGAAAACACAAAAGAAAGAAAAAGAGAAAGAACATTTCTGAAAATTGAGAAGCACTTATCCACAGCTATTTGGGAGTTAGAAAGCTGAAGGATCAGAGTTTGATCCCAGCTAGAGCAGAAAATTGAGATGTTATGGGGAAAATAACTAAACCAAGAAAAAAAAAAAAGTAGAGTCATACCTGAATTAGTAGAATGTCTGCCTCACAAGTGTGAAGCCCTCAGTTCAGAGGCCAGAAATACCAAAAAGAAACACAAGGATAAATATTGGCAACATAAGACTATTTCTTATTTCAATCCCTCATAAAAGCTTTAGGCTTATTATTAAACTGTAGGCTTTTGAAGGCAATTCATTTGTGGAGGCTAGAGATATTCCAGGAAAGATCGTACTCTTCTCAGGTCTACTAGAACCAAAAGACAGAGCTTTGACACCCAAGGATAGTGTGATCTGTGGCTATATATGGAATTTTAAGGTACTTTTTTTTTTTTTTTTGGCCAGTCCTGGGGCTTGGACTCAGGGCCTGAGCACTGTCCCTGGCTTCTTTTTGCTCAAGGCTAGCACTCTTCCACTTCAGCCACAGCACCACTTCTGGCCATTTTCTGCATATGTGGTGCTGGGGAATTGAACCCAGGGCCTCATGTATACAAGGCAAGCACTCTTGCCACTAGGCCATATCCCCAGCACATAAGGTACTTTTTATAGACGTAGATAGATGGGTACTAGTGTAGTCCTCTTACATCTGAATGCCTGGGTTGAATCTCAATGTCTGCACCTCAACCTGTCCATATAAACTTCATGATTACATATGAGTTCTAGATAAGCAGATAGCTTGAAGTACCTTCAGCCTTGTGTGAGCAATCGTTTTAAAGCATTCAGTATAATGAATATTAGAATTATTAGAATGAAGATATTTTTAGATGTTTGAAAGGGATGCATGAGAAAGAGGTGCTAGACATAGGTAAGGGCAGCACTCTGCTCCCTGCAATCTCTTCATGCCAACTGCAGCAGTTGGTTTTTCCCAGGAGTCTTCTTACTTCACATCTGTGTTTTACTTTGTTTTGCCCCTTGTCCACAAGACTTGCATTTTGATGACAGCTACCATTGATTTTTCATTTATTATTTTAAGGCACCTAAATTATTATCCCATATATCTTAGTGCAGTCTTCAACAACAACCCTAGAGGCATATGTTGTTTTTATGCCATTTTGAAGACGGGGTGAGTGAAGACACAGAATCAGGGCCAAATTGTGAGTCAGTGGCAGAGAGACCTGACAGGGTCTTTTTGCAGCTACTCTTCAGGGCTGCTGACATGTAAACATGTTTTTTCTGGCTTTCTGGACCTTAGCATAACTAATAGGGAAAAGCAGTGGTTATTTACTTATCCCTTACAAGCTTTTAAACCAGATTTTAATATCAAAGGTAGGATATTAAATCTCAGTCAAGTGAATTATGAACTAATTCACAGATTGAAAAACTCTTCTTACATTAATGGTACATAAGATATGTGTTCAGGGCTGGGAATGTGTCTTAGTGGTAGAATGTTTGCCTAGCATGCATGAAACGTGTGTTCAACTCCTCAGCACCACATAAACAGAAAAGGCTGGAAGTAGGGCTGTGGCTCAGGTGGTAGAGGGCTAGTCTTTTTGTTCTTTTTTTAAATTCTTTTTTGGCCAGTCCTAGGCCGTGAACTCAGGGCCTGAGCACTGTCCCTGGCTTCTTTTTGCTCAAGGCTAGCACTCTGCCACTTGAGCCACAGCGCCACTTCTGGCCATTTTCTGTATATGTGGTGCTGAGGATTCGAACCCAGGGCCTCATGTATACGAGGCAAGCACTCTTGCCACTAGGCCATATTCCCAGCCCCTAGAGTGCTAGTCTTAAAGAGAAGAAGCTCAGGGACAGTACCCAGGCCCTGTGTTCAAGCCCCAGGATTGGCCCAAAACAAAGCAAAACAAAAAGATATGTGTCCTATGCCATTTACTGAACAAAACAAAAACAAACACTCTACCACTCAAGAGATAAATGATAGAGGTGCCAGAGAGAAAGAGTAGATTGTTAAAGAACTTTCCTGAACTCCACTGCCCTGCCCCAAATCAATACCATCACATTTCTTCTTAATGAATTTATTTCTCAATCATATAATAAGGCTTCCCATGACTTCTTTTTACTTCCTCAGTTAGCATCTAACTCATAAGAAGATAAAACATAAAACTCAGACTTACAGATATTATAGAATTTTGATATTAAAATACTTATAATATTGATGGCTAATTTTAATATTATTTCATAATATTAAGTGATCAACAATTTTAATATAGTTTATATATGCTATTCATAATGTTAATAGCATAATAATATAACAATATAATTAATAATATAATAATATTCATATCTGAATTGAATTCTTGTTCCTTCCAGGTTTAGAGGCTTATTTATACTTTTAGAGATTTTCATAAAAGGGTGTGAAAACCTTTGTATGTTGGATCAAAATCTTTGCAAGTTGGTACTCTTATAAAATCAGTAAAATCTATTTGCAAATGGGGTCAGTTTTGTCACTAGGGTTCAGGCAATAGATATCCTGCTCTGAGTAGGAAACTACAGTTTTTGTGAACTTCCTCATTTTTACATCCAGGGATTGAATGTCTGATGATTTCTTTGTTGCCTGTGTGTCTTTTGATTCTTGGGTTGATGTTGGGCTCATTGTGACATCCCTGCAATAGGCTAGAAAATGCTTTAGAACGATGCCAAGCACTCTGTGTTATTGTAAACTGCACTCTGAATGTGAGAAGTTGAGCACATATGGCAAGATAATGGTGGAGAAAATAACAGTGAATGTCAGCTCTTCACTATTTCTCTTCTCTCATGTACTTTATGGACTGTACGTCTATGTACTGCATATAGAGTTGTCTTTAGAACTTAAATAAATATTTGTGTTCTTTACCTTTTGTTAGATATTGAGATCATATAGTATTATTTATTTGTAAATTTCACTAACTATTTGAAATAACATGCCACTTCACTTAGTTTGTGTAATATTTGCTCTTCTACCATCTGGAAATCTTGGTTCACAAACTATTGTAGAAAGTATTTCTAATTGCTAAAAGGTGGAACATCACTCATCATAAAACTGTGTAAGTAGTACAGAGGCTCCTTCGGGAAATGGTGAAATGGATAAGGAGTTAGAATTTTAGCTGCAATTACTCATTTAGCTCATTTAGTAAATACTCAACAAATATTTTCTTGCCCGACAGGAATTCCCTGACCATGTTGGGTTTATGGACTACTGTTGGGAAGGGAGATATTTTGCAAAAAAATTGAAGCATGGAGACCTTTATGAAAGGAAAAACAAAGGGCACTGTGGGAGTTGCTAAAGAACCACCAATTTGTCTAGATTGATGGGGTGATTGAGTAGATGATGATGGGGAAAACTTTCCTGATCAAGGGACATTTAATAAAAGTTTAAAAAATAGTCAGATAACAAGCCAAGAAAAAGATTTGAGAAAACCGTTTAAAGCAGATGGGGTAACTTATCTGAAAACTTTAAGGCAAAAGGGTGTCCCTATGGAGAAACCAAAGGAGTACTAGTATAGATGTCATACAAGTCCCAAAGGGGAAATAGAAAAGGGAGCACATGGCATTGTAGGATTCTAATGCATTTGAAGGCCATAGGACTTTGAAGCCAAATGACTTCATTAAACGCTTCTAAGAAGTTCTAAAAGGTTTTAATAAAGGGCAAACAAACCCAACAGCGATATTCACAAGACAGTATGTTGGAAATTAACTGTACAAATCGGGAGGTGGTGGTTGGGGGAAGAGACATGGGAAAAATGAGGGAGAGGTAAAAAGTATGACAAGAAATGTACTCACCACCTTGTGTATGTAACTGCAAACCCTCTGCACATCACCTTGACAACAAAATTAAATAAATAAAACAGAAAAAATCTTTTAGGAAAAAGCACAGCAGGAAGCAGTCAAGGTTTAAACTGAGTTCTACTTTTAAAAATAACTTAATTTTAAACTGTTTTACTCACAAGAATTTGTAAATATCACAAGAAACTGCTTTATAGCAGTGTTAGCATAAAAAGAAGAAAAGAATTTGTAGAAGCAGTATTTGTGCACCTTTTACCTGGTTGCTTCTTATGATGGAATTTTACCTAGGAAATTTATGTTGGTGCAGTGTTGTTAAAGTAAGGTTAGGCTGTATTTATAGATTCTTCTGGTAGAATTTCTTTTGTTTCAGTTTTAAATGTGTATTGCAGTGTATACAAAAGGAATGGGAAGGGATCATGTATGAATTTAGGGGACCAGTTAGGAGATTAAGAAGCAAAAGTTGCTAGAAGCCTTTGGTTTAATGCTTGTAATCCTAGCTACTCAGAAGGTTGAGATCTGAGGATCATGGTTCAAAGCCAGCCTGGGCAAGAAAGTCTGTGAGACACTCATCTCCAATTAACTACCAGAAAACCAGAAATGGCACTGTGGCTCAAAGTGGTAGAGTGTGAGTCTTGGGCTGAATTGCTCAGGGACAATGCCCAGGCCCAGAGTTCAATCCCCATGACTGAAAATAAAAACAAAAAGAAAGAAGGGAAGGAAGGAAGGAAGGAAGGAAGGAAGGAAGGAAGGAAGGAAGGAAGGAAGGAAGGAAGGAAGGTCATTTATTAGATGAAAGTATCTTAAACTAGATTCCTAATAGGAGGGAGAAATGATTGGTGAGTCTCCATGACTGGTTATGAACTGTGAGAGGAAGATAAAGGCTGAACATAACCTCTAGATTACTATTTTAAGCAAGTGGGTGAATATAGATACATGTAATTGATGCTGACCATTCTAGAAGAGAAGTGTATTTGTGGGCAAGGAAAGATAGATTAAGATGATGTGACTGTGATCAGCTTCACATCCTGTGTAAGCAGGAGCTATGGAAAGAGCACAGGTTGAGGTATAGATTTAGGCATCATCAGTGTATAGACAGTAACATTAGTAATATTGTGGAATATAATAAAGAAAAGGAGAAAATAGTTGATAAGAGAGCTCCAAGAATTATTAAGGACATTGAAAGGAAATAGCAAAGGAAACAGAATATCTGTTGGGGGGACAAGGAAAGAGAGATGAAGGGACATAGACAAAATAGGTAGAAAGATGAGGAGACAGGAAAGAGGTAAAAATGGAGATCGTGTATGCCATATCATTAAGGTGTAGGGTGTTGAAGAGAATAAATATCCTGGTAAGCTCTGCTTTCTTCCTTTCACTCTGGGTGAGTGTAACAAGGTTTGTCCTGATTCTTTATGTGTGCCTTTCTTTGTTCTAGTGTATTATATACGTTTGTAAATTCTACTTCATGATAATGTATGATATTTCCTACAACATTGATTTACATATTTAAAACGTTATTTTAGATTGAAAATCTATTTTTATCAGATAATTTCTTCATTAAGTTGAACAGAAACTTAAAAGCCCTAAATGTTTAAAATGTCTTAACAAGCAAACCTACAATAAGAAGGTATTTTCCATGCTAGCACTGTATGACATTGCATATATCAATATTTGACTATGCTCAAAGCCAAATCCACTCAGATTTTTAAAGGTTATTAATTGACTTTTAGGTAGTTATATCAAAGTGCTTAATTCCATGAGTCAGGTTATGGAGTACAATGTATCTTGATCAATGTCACCTTATCTATCATTCTCCTCCATCTTCCCACACTGATGGAGTCGGGGAAAGGTGAGTAAACAGTCAGTATATTCTATCTACAGTATATAAAAGTTAAACTATGTATCTTGAGAAGTCAGTATATTCCATATATATTATGTAAAAAATGAACTACGTAGATTGATGATATAGATGGGGTGGCGAAGGATAAAGTCACATTTTTAGGGAGAATTCTTCATGGTCCATATTTTCAGAAGTCTTTGACTCTCTTGCTCTGTATTGCTGGAGAATGTAAAATGTAAATATGCTGATAATCTTAAGAGCGATGAGCTTGTTTTGTAAGATCACTTGGAGAACTACATGATAAAAAAAAACCAACTCACTAATATCAGTATAAAGACTAGTAAGTAATTTTTCCTGAATGAAAGAATACAGAAGGCAAAGAAATAAAAGCGAAAAAATTTGGACCTGGCCTTCATTTTTTTAAAATAGTTTTCCATTTCCGCCAAAGTCTCATTCTTTCCTGTAAACTGTTACTTCCTGTCTGAACCAGTCCCTGCTTAGGTCTCCAAATTTGTCTCTGTCTATCCTGTTTCCTGAATAAAGGTCCTAGCTTGGAGATCTAGCACTTTCTTCCTGGAAGTTAGTCATGAACATGGTCTGTTTCTGGGGAAGTCATGATCGCAGACCCTAGGAGGGTCATTGAAGGTTGGTGTTACTGAAGGCAAGGGTGTGATTTATCATAGATTTATGATCGGTGGCCAGCTGAGTGAGTAGTTCAGAATGACAAGTTCAAATGACCCCTCATGATCACAGTTTAAATAAGAGATGGTAGACAGGTGATCTGAGGCTTTAGTTAAAGGAATGATGAAAGAAAAGTTTGATAATTAAGTACTGAGAGAAGAAACATGTTTAAGTGTTCTCAACATGTGACTGAAGCTGAGGCTACATTGAAAGTTATGTTGGACACTTGCATTAGGAAGGAAAGCAACATTGGTGGTTCTGATAGTGTACTACAGAAGAAAATGGTAAGCGATAAGGTAAGGAAACAATATGCCAGATTTGCTTTAAGTTAGCAGTAAGCATCTGGTTTTATCACACTTAGAATTCCAGTGAGCATGAACTGAAGATGAATGAGCAGGTGGCTAAGAGGATCATTATTTTTCCAAGAGTCAGATATTAAACTAAAATTATTTACTTGTTACTTACTATCTTGTTTTTCAAAATAATTGAAGTACTAAGGAGCTGACTTTTTAATAGCATAAGGAAGAAATACGCATTATGGTAATGTCAACAAGTTGAAAGGGAAAAAAGGTATTCATTTTATTAACTAGGTGCTAAAGCTTTGCCTTACTGACATTTAGAGCTCCAAAATACTATTTTCAGCACCGAAATCTTAATGATCCTCATGGTGCAGTCATTTCTCTGAATGGTGTCATTTACAACACAATTCTCAGCTTAGGAAATAAATGGAGGGGAGGGTAATGAGGCTTACTTGATGTCAAATGAGTCAACGTATGATTAATATTGAGTCACTTTGATGTTCTCTCTTGTCTGCCTTTCTGCTTAAATTTTTTTTTCCCATTTGCAGTAAGTTAGTAGGAGAATCAAATCCTTTAAACAAGTTTCATGTGTGGATTTTCTTGTCTGATTGTTAATAAGTATATTTCCTCAATATTAGGAATTATTCTCACTATAAAAGTGGCAGTCTAGCTTTGATTTATTTCAAGTTGATGGAGATTTTGTTCTGATTGATGAGGAAGATCTCAGGCTGTTTGGACACTCAGGACTTTCTGAATACATACCGTTTGAATAAATTTATATCACAAATAGTTTTAAAATAATTTTAATCATTAGTACAAGGAGAAAAATGCTTTATTGTTGCTAGACAAAGAGAACATACATTTGAAACAAATGACTGAATGGTGTCAGAACTAGAGAGACAAATGGCTTAAAGATGCCCAAATTAAAAATGACTCACTCAGAAATCAAAAAGGGTAAGTTAACCACTCAGTTTTCTTTAAAATACTCCCTTTCTGCCAACTATCTGTCTGCTTTGGGTGTCTTTCTGTATTTCTGATATTTCTAAGTCTCCATCTGTGGGATCTTTGTCCTTGACCCCACCTCTAAGTTTATTTGGTCTCCAGGAAGCTGTTCTTCTCCACATGTAAATCATGTTAGGAAATGAACTAATGTATATTAAGTTTCCACAGCTGGAAGTCTCGGACTTTCTTTTTCTCTCATCCCCACACTAATTCCACCAGCAAATCCTGTAGGCCTTCCTTGCAAAGTATACTTATTCACACTTTTTTTCCATCTCTACTGTCGCCTTCCTAATCTAGGCCATCATCCTGTTGTGCTTGAAAATAGTGCAATATTATCTTTGAGCTTTCCTTCTCCATTCCTCCCACCTGCAGTTGCTCCTGTATATCTGAAATCCTAGTGATCTTTGTAAGATAAAATTCAGACTATGTCACTCAATAAATATCATTACTTCATTTTTTTTAAATAGTTTTCCATTTCCCCCAAAGTCTCATTCTTTCCTGGAAACTGTTACTTCCTGTCTGAACCAGCCCCTGCTTAGGTCTCCAAATTTGTCTCTGTCTATCCTGTTTCCTGAATAAAGGTCCTAGCTTGGAGATCTAGCACTTTCTTCCTGGAAGTTAGTCATGAACATGGTCTGTTTCTTTTGCTCTAAGTACTTTTGTTTTAGATCTCAGCTCCAAGAAAACAGGGATTCTATCTTAAGTTTTACTTCTCCCTGGGCCTCCAATGTCTTCCACAGTACCAATTTGAAGCACTCAGAATGTTTACTGAATGAATAAATGAATAAACAGTGTAAGGGTCAGACAGAGTAAACTGCTGTCAGCAGTTTGGGTGAAAGTTAAAAGTTGTATCAAGTGTTTTTGTAATTACTAAGTCTGATTTGATTTTGTGAGTTTTTATGAGGAAGACAAGGTGAGACAAGTTGTGTATCCTAAGGCACATACAATAGCAACACTCAAAAGGCTTTTTCCTACACATCACTTCTCCTGGGATCCTGACTTAAAGAAAGTGACCATGTCTTCACAGGTGATTTCCCTATTCTTCACCTTCTTTTATTCTGTCCTGGCTTGTATTGTGCCTATTCATTACAGAAATGACAAAAAGAAAAAAAGAAGTAAACTGTAACAGGGCTGTGTGCAGTGTTGGTCCATCAGTCCTAGAACTTTTCCTATCTTTTATTGTAATTGACAAGTAATAACTGTGTATATCTGTAAGGTTGAAAGTGATATCACAAAGCATGTATAGATGGTGTAATGAAGCAATCAGAGTAACTACATGCCCACCTTAATTACCATAGCTTCATCATAATAACATTTTATTTACTTGTAATAATTTTATTATATTTACATAATTGTCCAAAGGGGTTGCCATTCAACAAAGCAGTGTCCGAATACAGTATATCTTGATCAATGTCACCCCTTTTAACATTCTCACCCATCTCTCTCAATCCCCCTTTCCCTCACTTTCCTTAATTTTGTAGGCTACATATTGAAATTTTTGTGCCATTTAACAAATCAATTTGTGAACATAATGCATTTTGATCTGTATCACCCTCTTCAACATTTCACCCTTCCCTTCACCTATGCTTTCCATTATTTGTCTTAATTTTGTGGTTTGTACAATGAATTCTTGACCATATTCTCCATCCTTCTCCCTTTATTTATTTACCCCTCTCCCTTGATGACCCCCTCTTGTGAGTACCAATTCCCTAGTGCTTATGTTGTTGGCCTTTGACTTTTATTTTCCTAAAGAGACATATTATTTGGATAGTATAAATTTTCCTCCAAAAACTAAACAAAGAACTATCCTATGAGCCAGCAATTCCACTCCTGGGCATTTATCCAATAGAACTATATACAGTAAAGTCACCAGCACAATGTTCATTGCAGCACTATGTACCATAGCCAAGATATAGAAGCATCCCAGATTCCCCTCAATGGATGTATGGATCAAGAAAATGTAGTATACATATACAATGACATTTTCTCGTTCATTAGAGAGAATGATATTGTGTCATTGTAAGGAAGTGAAAGACTTGGAAAACATTCCATTAAGTGAAGTAAACCAGACCCAGAGAAACAAAGGTTGCATGGTTTCCCTCATTTATGGAAGCTAGAATCTGAGTGATAGATAAGCAGTAACCAATGAATAACTGATGAGAACATTTTAAATTCCCACTTTTAACTACTTTGAAGTATATAATATTTATTACTAACTGTAATCATCTAATTGTGCAATACCTCATCTCCTGTACCTTTAATAGCACATGCCCACCAATGGTAGGTCATAACCCAACTACCTTACAAAAAAGAATCCCCAAAGTCATGGAAGCCACTCTCCTAAGAATATTTGAGAATGCTTTTTCTGCCTGCTTTCTCAATCCTTTGGTCCCATGTGGTTGCTTCAAGTTGAAGAGCTGATATCTTAGATTTAATTTCTTTGCCTCAACTTTTTAATGTTAGTTTTTAAGCTGTTCATCTATAGGCCTCAATGTTGTTACTCAGTTTCTTTCCACATCAAAGACAAAATCTCTTTTCTTGTGTAGTAAGACATATTGAATTTCAGCCTACTGAAGACCTGAAGTCTGTGTTTTGAGTAGCTGGGGGCCTGGACACCATGTTAGTCACATGTGCCTATAAATATTTGTTTCCGCTTGTCATGTATCATGAATCCATGTCCTCTGATCTATGTGTTATATTCTCCTCCTTGACTTCATGGCCTCCTTAACCTTCTTTATCAATCTGTATTTCTTTACTGTCTTCTGTCGATGATTGTGACCTTATTTTCACAAAGACTACAGTTTTAGTAGTGATTTTTTTCAGAACTGTAAGTAGGGCTTATTTCCATAAATACACTTGTGTCGGTAGCAACTCTAGGCCACTCTTTAAATCACATTGCGGTGCAATTATAGTTGTATTTCGAACTCATCAATCACTATGCTTGTATTTACCTACAGTGGCTGATTGAACTGAGAATTTTTGTGTTATAAAGATGATAAATATTGACTGTTTGCCACTGATAGGGACAAACCTTCAGAGGATGAAATGGAATGTGATAGATAGGTAGTGGATCCAAGTTTTACAATTGGAGTAATTCATCTTCTTTCTCCACCTTCCTTTCTTCCTACCCTCTCTGTCTTCTTCAGTAAAAGTTTAAGTTGGTTAATTCAGCTTATCTTATATAAACCATTATTCTGAATTGTTTATAAATTCTGCATATTATGTCTCTATAGCACCTATATAAGTATTGAATACTTAAGTATCTTATATTTAGATTCCTCTGAAATGTATCTGTATTATAGATCACTAATTATATTGATTATACAGTTATCTTCTTAAATTTAATTCTGGGAGTATTGTTTTTATCCCGAAAACATAAAAAGACCCTCCTCTTTATGTGAAATTCAAACACAGACATTCATCCTTTATTGTTAATTTCTCTCACATAATTTATTTCTCTGCATCTCAAGGTCATCTGAAATAGAGAGTGTAGATTGTGAGGAGAGATTGAGAGAGGAAAGGGATGTGATCAAGAGAGAGAGGAATGGACAGATAGGATCAAGCTAGAATCAAGTAAGTTTCAATTGATTGCTAAATTCAAGTATTTCTGTGTCAGAGGCATTCCTCTCTGTATAGGCTAAATATCTTAACTGGAATTTCATTTTCTTTTAATTTTTATAAGTCTGGGGTTTAAACTCAGGGTCTCATGCTTACTATACTAGAACTCTACCACTTGAGCAACACATCCTGCTAAGGTATCTGTTACTTATAGGTAGGTGTCTGTTACTTACTACAGGGTCTTGCTTACCTCCTAGGTAAGCTACGCCCGACCTACTTTAGGCTTTTGCTGGGATCATCAGCACACAGTACTACATCCAGCTTCCCTCTGTTCAGATGAAGTCTCATGGGTTTTTCCACTTGTCTTGTCTGGAACTGCCATACTCCCAATTTTAGTCTCCTGGGTATCTTGGGATGATAGGTGCATGCCTGTCTCTGTGGCCAGCTATTGGGCAAGAAAGGGTCTCATGAACTTCTCTTCATGAGCTGGTCTCAAAATTGCAATCTTTCTCTTCTCAGCCTTTCAAGTAGCCATCGTACAGATGTGAGACACCTGCCCCTGCCATTGCTAAAACTTCTTTAGTGTGGAGAATAAAATAGACCAGAAAGGGAATGTCTCTGATTCATCACATGATTTTTTTAAACCATCAAATTATTGTTAAATGGACGTTGCTCCCTATTGCTACTATTATAATGGATTTGTTTTTATTCAGATGAGATTGAACATTAAAGTGACTGGAGAATGAGAAAGATTGAGATAATAATAAAGAAAGAAAGAGGCACACAAAGCTACAGGACCAAAAATGAATGATTGACTATAAATATGCCAGTTTTAAAAGGAGTATTGTAAAGTGCTTTATTTCAGCTGGGAGTCAGTGACTGGAGTTCTACTCTAATCTCAAACAAGAACTCCACAGGCATCTCACCTCTTTGTGCCTTTGTTTTCTTACTTGCCATAGGACTAATAGTCACATCTATTCTACCTCCTACATAGGTTTGGGTAATAATAGAAAGAAATGTTAGATGTGGGACTGTTTTGAATGCATGAAATGGTCTTTGCAGATATTATCCAAGCATAGCATTTTTTACCTTTGCAGAATTAGAGAGAAATTAGGAAAACATTTGCTTTTGGATTTCATAATTAGGAGAATTTATTCAAATTATAAAATATGATGTGGTATTTTTGGCTTGGAAGTCAAACAGTTTAGTACAGAGTCGTCTCAGAAGTCAAACAGATTAATCTTTCAATCCTATTCAGTTCTGTACCTACTACTATAGTGTTGCGTCATTGAACAGATTATATAACTCAAAATTCTACTATGGCCAATGTAGAGAGTCAAAGTGAAATTATAATTAATTAAGGCTCTTTGCATATTTCAGGACACAAACTGACTACATAATAAGTATTCATGTATGCAGGCCATATTACTATTAGGATGATGAAGAATGTTGTCAGCATCAGGTTGCTATTTTCACATAGGATAAGAAGCTCAGGAATCACATAATTTTTGTAATTGGGAGTATGAATTAAAATTTTAGTTCTTTTTCAAATTTCTCTTTCCGTCTCTATATTTATCTATATTTCAAATTTCTCTTTCCCTCTCTATATTTATCTATTGATAGGTATTTAAATGTTAATACCTACCTGTATATCTATATGTATCTCTATCCATATTTGTCTATAGGGATCTGATATATTCATATCTATATATAATTTATATATCATCTATGTCTAATCAATCTGTTATCTGTCATTGTCTCCCTTTAGAACAACTCAAATACAATAAAGCCTAATGTAAAAAAGTAATATTGTTTAGATACAATTGAACTAAGTGCATCAAGATTGATATTCTGTTTCCTAAGACATGTAAGATACTTTAGCAGGGTGAATTTTCTGAAATTAGAAGACTTCCCTGGGTGGTGAGAATTTATTGTATGTTTCTAGTACCAAACATGTTGACCTTATTGGAGACAAACTAGTATTTAAGTTTAATATGTATATATTATATTGCTTTGAAAGATTAAAATTGCTTTAAATTATTGTATTGTAGCTTAGCATATAAACATATGCCGTGTGTTTTTAGTTATTGCTCTGGAAATTTGGGTATCTAAGCCAGATATCGAGTGGTTTCTTAATAGATAAAGTGGTTTAGGTCTTACATTCTCTAATATGTATGGCCTTATTTTTTTCTCAGGCAAGCACTTTATAATACTTCTGTGAAACCCACAGTTCTAGTTCTATGACATGAAAAGGGGAGCTTATAGGACAAGAGTTTGATGTGAGCTCTTTTGGAGACTGGCCTGTTTTAAGTGAGGCTCACTAGTGTGAATTAGCTATAATATGCTTCCATCTCTTGAGGAGCCGAATGACTGAATGGGAGAGCTGAATGGGAGATTTGAATACTGGCTTTTTTTCTTTTTTGTAATTTGAACATCTACAAAGAATGATAATTTCCCCTTAATTAACACAGGCTCTTTCTCATCTGTTAATATCTAGCCAGTGATTTCAGAACTTTCGAAGCATTGTTCCTAGTCAGAGGCAGTGAGAAAAAAGCATGAACGAAGAGAAGGTCTAAGTTGCCACCCAAATGATATTCGAACAAATGAATGTTTAATTTCCTCAGTGATTTGTTACTGGAACGATGTGACTGTAATTTCATGATTTAGATCATCAGCATGTAATCATCTGTTTTTGAACTTCAGAAAAATTTAGAAGCAACTAGCAACTTAAAAAACATTACAATGTACATTAAGGAGGAAAGACAAGCTGAAATGGTCACCCTCGTTGCTTGTCATACATTTGGCTAGTGATACACCCATGATTTGTTTAAAATAAATTATAAGTATGATGAAGGCTGCAAACAGTTCTTATTCTGATGACCATTCTTGCTCTAAGACTGAGACAACTCTTGTACAGTTGGTTGACATGAAAATCCAGTCTGAAAGTTATTGGAAACAAGTTTGCATTTTGAGAAAATAATAGAATCAGTCATTATTTGTGAAGGATTGAACTTTAAACCTTTACCCAGCTCTGGGCTCATTCTCCCATCATTTTCCTACTTTCTTATTGAATACTTCAACCACAGTGGCCTCTTTTCTGATTATTGAACCAGTTAAGCTCAGCCTCTGAACCTTTGCACTTTTTTACTTTTTATTTTTCTTCCTTCTGCATAGAATGTTCTTTTACACTTTATTTTTGTAACGGAGGGGAAATGGAAAATGGCTGGATCTTATTATGCAGTTTTCAGTTCTGGGAGGCTTTGCTGGTTAATTAATCTGAGCTTACCTCCCTGATTCCTTGAAATAATACCACTGCTACCATCATATTGTTAGTCTATGATATGGTTACCACAAAGTAGATTGTTTTTATTAGGTTAAGAAAATGAAAGAGGGTCTGTTCATTAAGAATCAACCAGACTGAGTCTTGTTGGCAAAGCAGGTCTACATTTTCCTTCATATGAAGAACTATCCATTTTCACCTATGATTATATAGAAAGACAATTTATCTCAGATATTCTGTGGGTCTATCTAGGAACCTTCTGTGCCTTAAATTAGTGGGGAATAGCATTTCCTTTTTTCTTTACTTTTTTTTCTTTATTGTCAAAGTGTGATTCAGAGGGGTTACAGCTTCATATGAAAGGCAGTGGCCATAAAAGAGATGCAAATCAAAACAACATTGAGATTCCACCTCACCCCAGTAAGAATGTCCATTATCAGGAAAACTAACAAAATAACAAATGCTGGAGGGGATGTGGCCAAAAGGGAAGGAATCCTAGTACATTGCTGGCAGGAATGTAAACTTGTTCAACCACTCTGGAACGCAGTATGGAAGTTCCTCAGAAGGCTAAACTTAGAGCTCCCCTATGACCCAGTAGGCCCACTTTTGGACATCTACCCAAAAGATTATAAGACCACAGTAAAGCCACTAGCACTACAATGCTCATTGCAGCACAATTTGTCATTGCTAAAATATGGAACCAATCCAGATGCCCCTCAGTAGATGTGGTACATATACATAATGGAATTCTAAGCCTCTATCAGAAAGAATGACATTGCCCTATTCATAAGGAAGTGGAAGGACTTGGAAAAAAATTACACTAAGTGAAGCGAGCCAGATCCAAAGAAACATGGACTCTATTGTTTCCCTCATAGGGAATAATTAGTACAGGTTTAGGCTAGTCTTAGCAGGAGATCACAATAGCCCAGTAGCTATGCCCTTATGAACACATAAGATGATGCTAGGTCTACTTCTTAAACTATTAGAAATGCAGCCATCAGGTTGGCTTCTTAGTCACTTTAAGTTGGCTCCAGTAGGAGTATTTGCACCATGAAATTTGGCAATGTTACAGATCAGGACTTTCTCCCTCCTGAAACCCAAGAAACAATGTACAGTACCAGAACTCTGCATTACTAATATTTTAGAGGCTGACAATGGGTTATTGTTAAAATGATAGGAAGAATGCAAAATGACCAAATTATCTTTATGTGTGTGGTACAGTGCTAGCCTTGAGCAAAAAGAAGCCAGGGACAGACAGTGCTCAGGCCCTGAGTTCAAGCCCCAGGACTGGCAATATATATATTCAAGACCTTTTTATGTTTACATCTTATGCCACTGGGCCAGGCAAGGCCAGAGAAGACTGCTGAATTCTTGAAAAATATTCTTTGGGTTTGAGCAGAGAATCACTTTCTGGTACTTGGGATAGCCACTTTCTTTAGCTTCTGTGCCGGTGACAGCACAACTGAAATTATTTGTGTCTTCCCATCTTAGTTGCTTGTGTGTCTTAAACTACTTCTTTGAAGAAACAAAGCAACCAAAGAAGAGGTAGCTGGGGGCCCTGAGTAGCTGTAGTGTTGGAAAATCAGTGGAGAGAATGACTGACAGCTGACGTGAAGTTCTGAGTTCTTGACATGGGAAGGACTGAAAGGAAAAATTACATAAAGATGCAGGGATTCAGGAATGGCTTACTGCCAAAAAGTAATTGAGTTGCACTACATACAAGCACAGGGTTTCCATCTGGCTTTCAGGATAGACTTTAGACACAGAATAGATGAGGCATTTAATTGACAATATCTGTAATGAGAAGACAAATATCTTCTCATATAGATATGTCATAGGTCGTATATTGATATTGGCTTAGTGTATACACACACATACACACACACACAGTGGGTCAGTTTATGGCTTTGTGTAAACTAGTAAAGCACTGTACCACTGAGCAATATCCCCAGCCTGAAAATTTACATTAAATTGATACAGGTGCATACACAAAAACCTTGAATTTGTTTTCTTCAGAGACTTGAGCTTAAATATTCTCCATTGGAAATGGAATTTGGGAAGCAATAACATCGTACAATATGCTGACACTCTGTGACATGCACTTGGACATTTGGGATAGTCTGGTGCGATTATTTTAGAGATCATTGTTTTGTCTCAACCTGATGTCTTCATAATATAGGTTAATATATCTGCCTCTGAGAGGAGGGAAAGTGACTTTCTTCAATCGTCTTTGGATGGAACTAATTATTTACTTCCAAGAGGGCTTTAGTTTGAATCTTTTCTTACTTCTAGTCTTTAGGTCTCTAATCAAACACTTTTTAATATTTCCCAAATGATAAAATGCTACTTGAGATGCAACAGATGGAGGTCCAGGGTTTTTAAGATATAGCCTTTATCATGTTAGGAGACATTGGATACACTATCATTGGTTAGACTAGCAAAATAGTGGAAAAAGAGAAGATAATACAATTGAATTCCTGTAATAGTATAATTTAGCTCAACTCCTTTTTATAGTTTTAGTTTTTTTTAAATCTGTGATAAGGATTTGAACTCCGTATCTGAAGCGTTTGTTCATTGTCTGGCAGTCTGCCACCTGAACCATGACTCCAGTCCTTCAAGTGAATTTCTTAATGATCAAGAAACTCTGATATTTACATCAATAATTATAGACCAAGAGATATTGGGAGTCACTATGAAGATACTGTGGGTATCTTTGAGGTTATTACTAATGAAGAAAATTAAGGAGACTTTATGAAATGGGTGTAGACAAGTTTCACATCTTGTTTTAAGATCTGAAGAGAAGCAACCTTTTGCCTCAAGACAATGTTTTAGCAAGTGAGAATTTTAAACAAAAGTTAAAACACCAATTCTGTAGTCATGAAACTAAAGAACTGTCCAATGAAATGAAGTCTCACAAGAAGGAATGTTTAAGTAGAGAGCATCTGAAAGTTCTTAATATCTTGATATGTGTCTCATAGCATCATCTATTTTTTTCTGAATAATTACTTATTTATTGTCAAAGTGATGTACAGATTAACGGATTACAGTTTCATATGTAAGGCACTGGGTACATTTTTAATGTGAGAATTCCTGCCCTTAGCATGAACTACAAGCCCCATGAAAGCTTATCCATTGAAGACTAATGTTGCATGCATCAGTAACAATCAACTGGTATAAATTACAGGAGCCATTGATTCATTTTATTTTTGCTGAAAGCACAATTGCTTTTCATTAGTTACTTTCAAAATGGAAAAAATGATACAAAACTATGGCCATTATAGAAAACTTTACAGATAGAAAGGTAGGAAAAAGAATTCTGTCATCCAAGGCAAGGAAGTCATAAATTTGTTATCTTGCTTTGATATTATCTCAAGTGTTAATTTGATGCTAATTAATCCCAGTTCTGTGATTGTAACTAAAACTACTACCATCTTTATCTCTCTCTGAGTACTCTTGAAGGGAACTATATTGTTACTAGTGTTCACAAATGAATCTGTTGGTTTTTTTAAATATCATTTTTAGAGATTACAAAATGAAGTCTTAAAAGCATAAGGCATATTTTAGGTGACAGGTCTAGGCTAGGAATCAAGTATAGGTGACTAAGAAAATAACTAAAAATATTTCATTATGAATATATTAACCCTATAAACCATTCTGAACCTTGCCTTTTCACTTAAAACTATTACCATGTCCCCATGCCATTAATATTCTTTATCAATGTAATTTTAATCGCAGCATAATAGTGCACTCTAGGCTTGTTCTGCACTGTGATGAATTTTAAATTGTTTCCATCCTTATGTAATGTTTTATAACTCAAAAGCAAATCATTATGAAACATTGGACATTGTGGCTAGGTCAGTTCTTTGAGGTCTAGGTGAGAAGTCACCCCTCCTCCCCTTCCCAAAAAGACTGCATCAGTGGTTACTTCTATAGATTACGTTCTGGAAAGCTACTTGCTAAATCAGTCTGGACAAAGGCCAGCTTCTATTCGGATATTTTAAATTACCATTTCAAATATAAAATATCAAATACATTGCTTCCTTCTTGTTTTGGTAGTGACTTGGCTCTCTTCATTTTTGGTTTCTGATTTGTGTGATGATATTCTCCATTCTTCCTGACAAAATATCCCTTACATCTCTTCCTCTTTAAATGCTGTCTTGATAGTGTTTTGACACTTCTTATTCTGATGAATAAAATTATCATTATTTTTTTTACATTCTACAAAACTTTCCTGTTAATCATTGCATCCCAATGATAGACTTTGTACATATTTTTCCTCTGACTGCCTGTGTTTAAACTCATATCTAAATCATGGCATTCCAAGTACCTTGTTTGATACAGTTTTTTCTGTCTGGTTACCATAAATTAAGATGCTTGAGGAAATAATATTCTCGAAATAAGCATGAGATGTAGATTAACACAAAGCCATCACATTTCTGCCAGTGATTTCATTCAGCTAATTAGATATCAATTCTTTCAAATTTCCATTCAGACTATTTCTGGAGTTACCCGTATTATGAATAGCCATACAGTAGAAATTGTGTATGTAGCAGAGAATAGATTACAAACGTCTTCTAATAAGGTAAAGCACAATATCTAGTAGTAGAGGTCCCAAAGTAAACAAATCATGCTTCATTTCTCTAATATTAAAATGCTTGCCTAGAGTTCTTTTATACAACATTTTTGAAAATAATTCTTCCTATTTTTTGTACATTTTCATATTTATTCTTAAACCATATTACAAACTTCTGTTGAAAATGTTTGGTCAGTAGCTTGTCCAGAGTGTTGTGGTTAAAGAATTTGTAAAACATAGTGAAATAGCATAATTTTTGTTGTTTGGTGTTCACTAGGTTATTTAGTTTGTTTAAAGGAAAATTTGTCTGTGCTTTTCTGCTTAGATCTTCAGAAAATTATTAGACTCTTAGCAAGAAAATGCATTTATAATATGACATTGGAATGCTTGGAGCCACTAAGCCTCCCAAGCTAAGAAAAAGCCTGTCAAATGTGTCAGTAACTTGTTTTCCTCTTGCACTAGGTCCAAGGATCTTATAAAGGAGGCCATTCTTGACAATGACTTCATGAAGAACTTAGAGCTGTCCCAGATCCAAGAGATTGTGGATTGTATGTACCCTGTGGAATATGGCAAAGACAGCTGCATCATCAAGGAAGGAGATGTGGGGTCACTGGTGTATGTCATGGAAGGTATGGTTTGTAACCCTGATCTTCTCTGACTTTCAAACATCCCCTTTCCATATTATCAGCTTGCACATTCACAGATTGCAATGGAAAACATGGGGCAATGCTGTTTTCCATTCTTTGGTCGAGAAATGATTTGAAAAGAGGTGAAACACTACTAGAGAGAGTGAAGTATAACACTAGTAATTGTGTGAAGTGTTCCTGTCTGGAATATTAATACAAAAGTCCAATTCAGACCTGGGCAAAGGTGATAATGTGAGAAACAGATGCTATTTCTTACACTGACTGAGATGGCACACTATTAGGTCATTGAGAACATTTATAAAGCTTCAGTGAAAGCTCAAGTAATTGGACATATTTTAGTCAGATAATCAAGGTAGCTTAAACTCTATCCTTAAATTTTAATTCATGACTGTATGCCAGTGTCTCAGGACTATAATCCTAGCTACTTAGGAGGCTGAGATCTGAGGATCACTGCTGGGCAGGAAAGTCTGTGACTCTTAGTTCCAATTAACCACAAAAAGCTGGAAGTGAAGCTATGGCTCAAGTGGCAGAGCACTAGCTTTGAGCACAAAAGCTTAGGGACAGTACCCAGGCCCAAAGGTCAAGCCCAATGATATATATATATATATATATATATATATATATATATATACATACATATATAATGTTTTTTTCTATAATATTAATGCAAAATATTTTCAGTGTATTCATGATAGAAACATATTCATAAACATTGAATGGCATATTAGCTGTCTAATTAGTTGGAATGATAACTTGTTTTATACATTTCACACAAACTGAGATGAAATAGCTTTGAAATTATCCAGAAGCATGTAATAGGCAAATGTATTTGGTGCTCAGGTAAATTCTCATAATGCTTATTTCTAATTTGGAATTCAAAATAGCATGTTTTCATTTTGTGAGAAGAAAGAAGCACGAGATAATGCCTGAATCAGCTAAGACAAAAGTGAATTCAGAAATGGGTATTATATAATGAAATGGGCACACCCAAACAATAGATTGTTTATTAGGGGTGATTCATGTTTCACGCATAACATTTATGTCAAATGAGTCATTATTTATGTCATTCCATAGCTGTGAACTTTGTGAAGATCATTCAGAGACAAAGCATGTGCGGAAAATAATTTCTTTGAGTGTCACCTATCCTATTTTTTTCAAAGGAAGATATTGTTTCTTTCTAGCAATAGTTCATAACTGCTGGTGTTTTGGTTCCTCAGGAGATACTGGGCAATCTATAGAGGCATTTTTGCTGTCATATTTGGGATGGGTGTTGAAGAGGCTACTGGTTTCTGATGGATAAAGATCATTTATGCTACTCAAAAAGTGTGTTACCTTAAACAAAATATTATCCAGTTCCAAATGTCATCAGTGATGAACTCTGATGAACTCTGCTTTCTTCCTGATTTATGGGATTGTTAGTAAGCTAAATAGGATCATTTGCATGAATGTTTAATGGAAAGTAAAATCCATTACACAATACTAATAAGTATTATCTCTATTAATAAGCCATGGTCTTGACAGAATATAAGAAATATTCTTTGTGCATTTCTTATTCACTCTTTCATTTTTGTTAATAGTCTTTTTAGATAAACATTAACTATTCAGTTTAAAACATTTTCTGTTTGAAATGTTTTCTTTTCTCTTCTTCACAGTTGTCACCTATTATTTCAACATTATAAAGGTTTTCTCGTTATGCCCAAATAATACAAATATTTAGACTTAAGTACTAGTAAAATGAAGATGCTATCAACAAAAATATAAATAATGCACACTAGTCAGATAATTGTGGGAAATGGGGCAAGGACATATGTAGGAATTGAGCAGGATGATGGAAAAAATAGAGGTTAAGTATAAATTATGACACTAGAGCCAAATCTTCTAGGAACTACTAAAAATTGGAAGTCACATTTAAAGTCACTGCTTAGATTAACTTCCTATGATTTCATATATTATATATGTATATATGTGTGACTACATATACACACATATATGTGTATATATATATATATATAGAGAGAGAGAGAGAGAGAGAGGCAGGCATCTTTGAACAAGGTATATCTTCAGTTTAGGTGTTTTAAAATGCTGACTATTCCTTTCAAGGATATAAAATTTGATACCAGTGGGTGGTTTCCTTTCATTTTGAATATTTCTTATGAAAATAGATTTCTACAAAACCTTGTGAGCCTTAAAACTGTCCATTGCATTGCTGTTTTGTAGAACTAAATGCAAGTTTTGTGACTATATTAGAAGAACCTTGGAAATCAGAGTTAACATTCACTGAATGCCTAGAACATTGTCCAATATGTAGAGCATGCCTTTCCTAAATTCCTTCCATATATAAAACTTACTTATTCCTCAATAAAATTCTGTAAAAGACTACCATTTATTATACACTTGCAAAGAGGAAGCATTTAAGGTCCCAATATATTTTTTTTTACTATTTCCTGGTATATTCAAAGTTTATACCCAAACAGTCTTGATTTAGAGTGCAAGTGCTTAACCACAAGGGTGTGAACAAACTATGAGTGGATGCTCCAATTTAGTTTAAAGAAAGCTGCAGATTTTCCTCTACCTAAGGTGAGCTGTCACTCTTCTATTCAGCTTTCAGCTGACAGGATGAGTTCCACATTATTGCAGGGTAATCATCTTAACTTCCTAACTCAAAGCCTACTGCTTTAAATATTAACCTCACCTAAAAATATCTCTACATAAGCATTTTGCCATCATGTTTGACTAAATATTTGGTATCCTGAGCTAGCTAACTTGACACTGACCATTCTCTTTCCCAAGTCCTTATCATTGTGACACATATGTACTGTCTTCATAAACTATACTTAAATCTCCAAATTAAGACAATAACAAGGTCAGGCTGTAGTGGACATAATGTAAATACTTGGTATGATTGAAAATTCTTTAACTTTTTCCCCAGAAAAAAATACAGAGCCATTGTATAATGTGATGCCTTTTAAACTCATTGATATGCCTATACCACAAATACTATCATGCAAATGAATACAAAGAGATAGTCAATGCATGCTACAAAAAGATAAAAGAAGAAACATATGTGTTACTCACATTCATATACAGAAGTATATTCATCAAAAAATAAGTAAGACGTAGTTATGAGGGACAAGTATATTACTTCCTTCAGCTAATATTACTAAACTTTATCCCTTTTTTACTGCTAAATTGTCAAAGTAGCACATCATCCTAATTAACTATTAAGAACTTCATTCTAATTATCCTTTTAAAAATAGGATTCTAAATAATACAACAGCATTCTGAGGCATGAGTTTACTGAGATGTCTTGATTGCCTTTAAACTCAACAAAATGACCATAATCTCATAAACTGGCGACAATTTTAAAAAACTTCATATGAGCAATATGATTATTCTTATTCTTATTCTTTAACTTTATGCCAAAATAAACATGGTCATTTAAAATACTATAAGTTTTAACTGAGGAAATATTTTTTAGCATTTAATGAGTTCTTAAAATCAATACATTCAGTCTTATGGTGTAGATAATAAACTCTTGATAAAGGTGAATTCATTTCCATATGTAAACAGTAATATTTATTAACAATATAGGATAGTAATAATGGATGAATTTACTATAAAGGATTTCCACAAACTTACTATCAAGATCTTTCAGTAAAACATTCAAGCAGATTAAAAAACATGTCAGTTCAATTTTTCCTATCTCTCTTCAGTAAAATAAAGTGTTCTTCATAAAATTGCTTGTGTAACATATGCTTTAAGTAATTTTTTAAAAGTCTGGGCAATGTCCCAAGTGTTACTACATACCTAAATGCCAGGGTTTCTCATGGTTTTAACAAAAGATAATAGTCATATGGAAGAACTTTACTAATTAGGATGGCTGGAAAAATCATCTGGGAGTAGTGTGCATATATTAACATGCATTTTCTAGCAACACAAAATGAGTTGTGTTCCTCTTAGCTACTTGCAGTGGCTGCCTAGTAGAAGTTTTAGTTGCAAATTTTGATAAGAGTTTTTTGGTATAAGCTTCTGAAGACATTACTGTAAGCAAACAAAAGTTTCTTCAGGCACCTTTAACATTTTGATTATATTTTCATAAGCTTCTCAAAGCATATTTGATCATAATTTATTTTTCTAAACTAATAAATATTGGTCTTATTTTATGACAAAATATTCACTATATTACTTTCACACTTGAAATTCTTTTTTCTTATAATTTTAAATTTCAGTTTACCTTCATTCAAAATAAAATTCTTCCTCCTTCCCTTCATCCTCTTTTCTTTCTCTTTCTTTCTTTCTTTCCCTCCCTTCCTCCCTCACCCCTTCCTCCCTTCCTCCCTCCCTCCCTTCCTTCCTTCTTATTTCTTTCTCTTTCTACTTTTGCCAGCAGCATGACTTAAACTCAGTAGCTGATTCTTTACCACCGGAGCCATGTTTCCAGCCCAATACATTCGGATTTAGTTATTTTTTAATTGGCAAAATTTTATTCTCTAGCAATCTAATTTGATATTCAACTATTAAAAACATCTAATTTATATTGGGGTGTGTGTTTGGTTTACTTATTGATAATGCACAATTTCATGAGTTTTTCTTGTGAAAACAGAAAAATGACTATTTTCTATAGCAAGTGTGATTCATTTTTTTCTGATCTTTGGTTATTTTAAGCTTGATGTAAAGAAATCTATTTTTTGTGAGGTGTTAGTGATAATAAGTTTGATTCTCTACCACTTTTTGTGTTAGAACTGAGGGCTTGGGTTCTGTCTTTTACTTTTATTCGCTCAAATCTACTGATCTTACTTGAGCCACAGCTTCATTTCTGGCTTTTGTGGCTGATTAGAGATAAGATTCTTATGGATTTTCCTGCCTGGGCTGGCACTGTGTGGTGATCCTCAGATCTCAGCCTTCTGAGTAACTAGGATTGCAGATGTATGCCACTGGAATCAGCTTTTCAGAGTCTCCCTGTGACATCTATTTTCATCGGCATTTGTCACAGTGTGGACATGCAGCACAGGAACCATCACTCCCAACCTGGATGCTTCACACCGCAAATTCTTTCCCTGCCCTAAAATTTACTCCCTTTATGTATTAAAATTATGTAGAAAAGATGACATGTGAAGAGTGATTGCATATAAAGCTGAACAATAATGGTCAATCTCTTTATCATCTGGCATTAAGAACAATAAGGGTAAAAGTCATTCAATGCATTTTCACATGAATTAGTTCTCAGTAAACTTAACACCAGAAGCTACCATTTCATTCTTTAAAATCAGGTGTTATCATTTGTCCTCAGAGCAGTTCCCATGTTAAACAAAAGCTATCATTAGAACAACTGAAATATGAATCTGTTAAATTCATTTCTTGCATTTACTTTATAGAACCAAGGTTTTAATGTTTATATTAAATAGCAAACTTATGTACTGCTTATATTAAAACGGAACCCAACAACCCAAATGTGTTTTTATAAAATCTTATCATAAACAAGGAGAAATCTTGAAGTACTAATTTTAAAATTTTAGATATATCTTTATTACATAAGCAATAAAAAGACAGAAAACTATTATATTTACATAGCACATGGACTATCACATTCACTTAGGCATAAATCTCAAAAGGGCTTTTAATGTATCTGAAGAAGATCAGGAAGCATTAAAAATACTCAGAAGAATTGACAATATATAATTTTTGTCATCTTAAAATGAAATTGTTTCAATGAATCTAGATAATCCTAAAAGTTATACAAGTTTAGGGAAGTCTAAATTGGACCAGCTGGAGGACACCAACATTCAACTAATTTATAATGCTCCAAAGGTAAAATGCAATCATATAAAACTGCCCAATTTAGGAGGAATTGTAGCAATGAAGGTATAACACCTCCTTGGAGTGAAGTTCTGTTGTGGGTTGAAGAGGAATTCTCTGTGGTGAAACTATAATGCATGTCCTGTATCTTCGCTAAACTCTGCGATTATGACTTCTAGGTGTGTGAACAGACCTCCAATTTAGCTTGTAAGAACACTGACTTCAAAGATTTCCTCTTGAAAATCACATTTATAATGCATGTGTTTGGTTTTGAACATTTAAGAAGTTTCTATTCATCTAATAATCCTAAACTTCTTTTTCTGCCACTTAATTTTTTTTGTATTATGTGTCATTGTATGTATGTTATATTTTACGTATTTTCTTTTTCTTTTTTTTTCCCTATTAATGGTATTTGAGTAGTTTCTAATTAATTTGCCTTATGAAATGGTGCTTTACAAAGTGATTCACTTTCTATTAACTGTGGAGCCTGATAAATATGTTCAGTAAATTGAAGTAGTTGATATCAAAAGTGGATTTCATGGGTCAAATTGTGTATGTAAATCTTCAAGTTTTCTTAGTAGTAACAAGTTCTACAAAGTGTTTTAACCTGATACTTGTCACTTACTTCTAAGTTTTCAGTTTGTGATTTCAGTTTACAACCCATGATTGCTAATGATATTAATATTTATTATATATAGGGGCTATTTATATTTTTACCTCTCATAATATTTTTGTTAACTTTTCTTTGGTTCCTTAAGTTTATGATTTTTTAGAGCTTAACCCCTGTTGATTAAATATGTTGAAAATATCTTCCTATCCATGTAGTTTTAATCCTACCCAGTGTCTTTCTGATGAAAAGAAGTTATTAATCTTAGTATGTTACAAAATGTCTTCCCCTTGATTGATTTTAATTCATGCCTGTAAGTGGGTGAGTGAGTATATATGTCCATAAAAGCCTATGCATGAAATGTGAGATATTGTCTATAAACAAGTTTCAATTTATAATCTAAAGCATACGTATCATTTTCTTTCTTTTTCTCTTCATCCTTTTTCTTTCTTTCTTTTTTGCCAGCCCTTTTCAAAGAAGTTAGAAAATCGGTGTGGTCTACATTTTGCTTCAACGTTTTCTTCTCTCTCTCTCTCTCTCTCTCTCTCTCTCTCTATATATATATATATATATATATATTTATTTATTTATTTATTTATTTGTTTATTTATTTTGCCAGTCATGGGGCTTGAACTGAGGGCCTGAACACTGTCCCTGGCTTCTTTTTGCTCAAGGGTAGCACTCTACCACTTGAGCCACAGCGCCACTTCTGGCCTTTTCTATATATGTGGTGCTGAGGAATCAAACCTAGGGCTTCATGTATGTGAGGCAAGCATTCTACCACTAGGGCACAGTCCCAGTCCCATACTCATCCTTTTCAAAGAAGTTAGAAAATCAGTGTGTTCTACATTTTGCTTCAATGTTTTCTTCTCTCTTTCTCTCTCTCTCTCTCTCTCTCTCTCTCTCTCTCTCTCTCTCTATATATATATATATATATATATATATATATATATATATATTTTGCCAGTCATGGGGCTTGAATTCAGGGCCTGAGCACTGTCCCTGGCTTTTTGCTCAAGGCTAGCACTCTGCCAACTTGGGCCACAGCGCCACCTCTGGCCTTTTCTATATATGTGCTGCTGAGGAATTGAACCTAGGGCTTCTTGTGTATGAGGCAAGCACTCTTGCCACTAGGCCATATTCCCAGCCCCCTCTTCAATATATTTTAACAATTCTTTGTAAATTGTCCAGAGATACAATAACTATACTTTTACATATGCTTGATGATAGTAATTTCTTTTTTTTCCCCGTTGATGGTGGATTTTATATTCAGAAACAATCACCAGTCATTTAGAGACAGATTTGATGTTAGGTGGTAGGATGATTATGCTGTGTAATGCATTTTTGTCTAGAATCTGTAAGGATATGTGTATATATTACATTTCAAAGTAATACCATTTGTTATACACATCCAGCAGAATTAAAAACTGAAAAACTCTTGAAGTGTAGTGCACTTACTACTCATTGATGTGATTTTGTAAACTCATGCTTTACTACACTATATAATATATATCATATAGGTATACACTAATAATATATATGTGTTCAACTAGTATGTATGTGTCCATCTGCACAGTAAATGATTACTAGCAGAATTGAAATTTATATGTTAGAAAGGGGGATATTGTAGTTTCTCTTATTTTAGAAGACAGCTGGGAGCTAAAATAATTGAGACTTGCCATGCTTATTTTTTTAAGTTGTAGTTGGAAAACCCCCAATTTAAAAAATTGATTCTTCTTGAGATTGGAAGGCAAATCATGACTCATGTTAACTAAGGCACTAGTATTTTCATTCTCACTATCACTTCATGCAGTTAGGGATTTTATTTCTGTGCTCATTCATATCTGTTGCATATAGGTCTTTGCAGTTTTCATTTTGAGAGAGTACCAGATGTAAAAGTATTTTTTTTTTGCCAGTCCTGGGCTTGAACTCTGGGCCTGAGCACTGTCCCTGGCTTCTTTTGCTCAAGGCTAGCACTCTGCCACTTCAGCCACAGTACCACTTGAGCCATAGCACCACTTCTGGCTTTTTCTATATGTGTGGTGATGAGGAATCAAACCCAGGCCTTCATGTATGTGATGAAAGCACTCTACAACTAGGCCATATTCCCAGACCCAGACTTCAAAGTTTTAAGTGTGGTTTTCTTTTCTGAAAAAAAAAAAATAACAACAAAAGCATTCTTAGCTGTAAAAGAGAGAAGAGAATAGCTCTTGGTGATACTGTAATAACACATTGATTTCTTGCTAATGAGGTAAAATTTACCTCACTCATCATTATGCGAAAATTGTCATAGAGTTTGCATGTGGAACGTTTAACAGGGTTCTACAGTTGTTTCAAGTTTATTTTAAAAACACATAGACATATTTCCTCAGGGAATTCAACAAGATTTGCAATGATTTTTGTGGGAGGTTATATAGACAAATGCTTTTAATATCCATCCCTCTAATGAGAAACATTGACTGGGTTGTCTTGTTTTGGCTCACTCTCCTAGGTGAGGATAGATTGGAGGTACTTCACAACACAAAGAACCTTCATTGTATGGCTACCATAGGAAATGACCCTGCCCCTGTCAACCCAGGCTACATCCAAATTTGAGAAATACTGATACTATTGTACATACTTATTTGAATTTCACTCTTTTAACTTTGATAGGCTGCAATCTGGGTCTGATATTTATATTTGGTCAATTTTATAAACTCCTTTTTTTTCTCTAGGTAGAATATTTTTTAAATTGTTATTGAAAAGATGATATACAAAGGGGTAACAGTTATATAAGTCAGATAATGAGTATATTTCTTTTTGAACAGTGTCTTTCTGATAAAATATGTTTTCAGTAATATTCTATAAGTAGTGCTCAGAGGTTTAAAATTTTGATCAATGACAAAATGGTATTAAAATAGATTTTGGATAATTCACAATTCATGTGTATTTAATGTTTTAAAGAATTATTATTATAAAGTATGTTTACATGAGTGATTTATTGAGTTTTATTTTTTGGGCCTAATCTGATTAACCTTGCTGAAGTGTATTGTTGTATATGTATCATGAAAGCATTATTCATAAGAATATGTGAAAGCAAATGCTATTAAAACCAATGCAATGTTGACTTTCTATTTGATATTAGCTATTTTGTATAACTTCATAAAACAATCAAACTATTCTATCCACCTTCCAATACTAAAGGTTATTATGTTTACTTGTTAATAGCACAGTCATATTTGGAAAGACATTTGTTGGCTGAGCTCTTATGAAAGATATTTTCCATCTCAGACATCCATAATGGTGGACTTTCAACCAAAAACTAAAGCTTCCCACAAAATCATAAGTGATAATCAGTTTGCTTGAAATTCTCTCTGAAAAATTGAGTGTAGTTACAGAAAAGGGCATTTGTTCCCAATTGATAAAAAGAAGGGGATGGGTGAGTGTTTGTTTCCTGTGGAGCTTAATTAATAGCTATTGTAATAACTTCCTTTTGAAAGCCATTCACATAGTTATCAAACAGTTTTTTTTTATAGCTGGAAGAACATATTTTGATATTACATTTTATATTTGGCTCATGTTCACGGAATATTGTTTTATATGAGCCTTCTGTTTCATTGTATTATACACTGTCTTAACGCCTTTAACATCATTTTTAATGTAGATTTATGATGTCTCTTATGGTTCACTTAATGCTGATACATGTCCTCAAATCAAAGATATTTAAAAATATATTAATAATTTCCCTAAAAACTTTCACTGTAAAGGTTTCCACTTGCCTGTTGCTAATAATATACACATATGCATACATACACTTTATATGTGTATGAATTTACGTGAAATTATACCTTCCCAGAGTACTTTTATATGTCAAGGGAAGAGTTAGTGCTGTCAATGGTTAAATTCAAATTTATAGGAATATAAAATTAATGATAATTATACATATTGAGGATAAGGCTAACAAAGGAATTAAAAATAGTTTTCAAAGAAAACACACTTAGCTTATAAGGCATTCACACCATTTTATTTGCCATCCTTTTGGACAAACTTAAGATGTCATACATGGAAAGTTTTTAATATTTTTTTGTAATGGTCAAGATTTAAATAGTTTGCTTATTGCACGAATTTTAGACTACAAAAGGTCATAAAAATAGGAAAATATTTTTTCTTTGCATTGAGAATTAGCCTACAACTTGCAGGTTAGATATTACTAAAAAAAAAAAATCTTTCTTCAACCTCTCACCCACTTTATTTATTTATTTATTTTTTATCTAGCTTTTGCTGGTCCTGAGGCTTGAATTCTGGGCCTGGGTGTTGTCCCTGAGCTTCTTTTATTCAAAGCAAGCACTCTACTACTTAAGCCATTGTACAACTTCCTGTATTTTTGAGTAGTTTATTGGAGATAAAGAGTTTCATGCAGTTTTCTACCCCATCTGGCTTCACACTGAGAACCTCAGATTGCAGCATCCTGACCAGCTAGTATTATAGGCATGAGCTACCAGCACCCAGCTTCTTCATCCCCCTTTACATGGTATATTTCTACTAAGTAAAAAAGTGTTGGAGTGTGGATTTGACTGAAAGCAATCTAGGCATATTTTAAATTCTATATAAATCCTTCACAACTGAGAATAGCAAAGAAAGCATGTAATGAACTTTTCGCCCTACAATATAGCTTCTTTATTTGGATTTAATTATGAACTCATTTAATTTAATTATTCACTCTTACATTCATGAAGTAGCTATTGAGTGCTATGTCTCTGTAGACACTGACAATATCACAATGAGCACGACCTACAGTTTGATGATATTTGAAGGAAAAAAAAGACAAAAACATGAGTGAAAATAGGCAAATGTTTCTGGGGCTCATGAGTACTATGAATCAATGAAGCTAAAGAGGGAGATGAGGAATCATAGTTGGGGTCTGGCAATGTCTGTGTGAGTTGGAACAATATTTTTTGGTAAGGGTAACATTTGAGCTGAAACCTGCATGATAAGAAAAAGAAAACAAAATTGTGGGTACAGGGTTCCAAATGAAGCAAACAACACCTAGGAAGATATAGGTGGGAGAAGATTTGACATCTAGAAACAGGAGTTGAGGCTGAGGTGTTTGGCTGACAAGGTAACATGTAGGGCCCTGTAGTTTGCTTTTATATTCTAGTGGTTCAGGCATGGTAGCACATGCCTGCAATCCCAGGGACTTAGTTGGCGGAGATGAGAGTAAAAGTTAGTAGGATCCTATTTCAAAACTAAGTGGGATGTGGTAGTCCCTTAGCTGAAGTCTTTGCTACAGGGTAGGTGGATGTGGTAGGATCACTGATTGAGGCCAGCCCAGGGAAAAGCCTAAGACTCAACCCATAAAATTAACTTTGAAAGTATCCTGTATGGACTTTGTGGGTTCTGCTTGCACACTTTCTAATGTTTGTGATTTGGGTATTGAATTAGATTTCCCATGGATTATCTCTGAATTAATGTAGTAGACACTGGCATTTAAAAAATAAACCCTAATTATACTTCAAAAGGAATGAAGGAATCAAATATTCTTTGACTCCAGTCAGCATTTAGGGAGAGGAAATGGTTTTGTACTGTGCTTATTCCCCACTTAAAAATCCTATTATATGTCACATTTCATCTTTTGAATGCTCAGTACAATTACTCATTTAATAGCATAAAAGCTTTCAAATTAAATAAGGTACTACATGATTTCACACACATCTCCAATATAAAGCATACTCCGTACATATGTAATCTTTGTCAGCCATTACTTGGATGACTCTTTTAAAATTCTTATTGCTAAACATATGACATCTCTTTCTCTTTTGCTCCCTTTTGCAAATAACTTTCCATTTGGTAGTATATTTGCTCATTTGGGTATTTTGCCACTGTGATACTAAGCGTTTTCATAGTGGAAGTTTTTTCCTTAACAAACTAAACAAAAAAAAATTCAACCCCAAACAAACAAACTAAAAACCCCGCTGCTTTTACTTGTTTTTGCAAAGACAGCTTTTTCCTTTCCTTTTTGCACAGGCAGCTCTTATGAAACAAGTCACACTGTGAGATAAAGGATCACTCCATGGGTACATATAACAATCTATTGTGATGAAAATTAATTTTAATGTTTTGTTTTTTTAATGAAAGCTATTAGCTAGTATTTTTTGAAACAGGACCATTTGTTCCCAATATTCAGAAAACAATTTTTCCTGATGTAACTAAACTGCCAAACTCGAATGCTGTCTCTCCCTATTTTATGTTATAATCTTTGACCATTTGGTCTCATTTGTCTTATGGAGAAATGAGCACAGGACTAAACATCATAAATCCTATATGTTTAATCCAGATCTATCTATTAAGCTGCTGTGTGACCAGATTGAAATGCTTGAAACAATCCTCTCTGCATTGTACTTATGTTAGTCCCCAACTTTGTGGGTGAGACCTTTTTTTCCCATAATAATGTGCACATAGTAGAAACCCAGAATTTTATTTTATTTTTGTTCTCTAGATCAAATGCTGTTCAGCCTATCAGCCTATCACTAGCAATGGCCCTGAATGACCTTGAGTTAATGCATGCCTTCATAACATCTTGCGTGATTTATCCAGCACTACACAGTTCTTCCTATAGCTAAGTTTATTGTACCTCATGCAGTCTCTCTGTAATCGTAAGCAAGACCATTTCTTGGTGGTACTTAGGATTGATTTCAGAGTGCTGTGCTAACTAGGCTCTGTAATACTCAGACTATGTCTCCAGTCCCTTTTCACATAGGTTATTTGCAAAGCAGGTTCTCATTTTATGGCTAGGGCAACCTGGGCTACAATCTTCCTACTTGAACTTCCTCACACTACTGGGCCTAACAGGTGTCTGCCACTATTGTCAACATTAGTTGAGACAGAGTCTTAACTTTTATGCCTAGGCTGGCCTCAAACCATGTTCCCCATAATAACCTAGGCTTTGAGCTGCCATTACTGGCTGAGCAAGATTTTTTTGAAAAAGGAAAATGTATTCATGTCATCATTTTTCTATGTCTGTCCATGATTAAAAATACAAGTTCTGGGCTGGGAATGTGGCTTAGTGGTAGGCTTGCCTATCATGCATGAAGCCCTGGGTTCAATTCCTCAGCACCACATACAGAAAAAGCCGGAAGTGGCGCTCTGGCTCAAGAGGGGGTGTTAGCCTTGAGCCAAAGAAGCCAGGGACAGTGCTCAGACCCCGAGTCCCAAGTCCCAAGGACTGGCAAAAAAAAAAAAAATCCAAGTTCCTCAGGATGAAAACTCCAGTGGGATGAGGAGAACTGTAATTTAGCAGATATACAACTAAGTCTTGATTCTGCCATGTGGCTTGTTTAATAACTTGGAGAAAATCTCTATTGTTTCTTGGTATTTATCTCTTGAGATTTCAGGCTGTCAAACATCAGTCCTATGCCTGGGCCAGTGTTGTGCCCATTTCTCACTGTCCTACTTCCACTAGTTGTACACCTAGCACTCTCAAAACATCAATCAATGCCCTATGTGCTGACCTGTGTTTATGACTCTGTTAATCATTATGGGTTCCAGTTAGGCTGGAATCTTTCTCTAAAGCTCTGGATTTCTTCTGTGGTTCTCTGTAAGCACATTGGCCAAACTGGGTTTTATTCATTTCATTCACCCAATTCAGTGAATTAAAACAAAAACAAACACGAAGCTCACTTGTTTTATAGACATCTACTAGGCATTGTTCTAAGTGTTTGGGTTACAGCAGAGGCCACACAACACAAAATTGCATCAGTAAGTTGCTTATGTCCTCATGGAGAAGATGTGCAACATCAAGGAAAGGAATGAATATTTGTAGTGTACGGAGGACAGCAGAGCACAGCAAAGGGTCAGAGAGAGGGATTGTGATGGGGAAGGAACTACACTGGTGTATGGGCTGATAAGGGAAGGACTTTGTAAGTTAAACATTGAACAGAGATGATTTTGGCCAAACCATTCAAAAGAGAACAATATGCCAGGCCCTGAGACAAGGCAATAGCTAATACAACCAGATAACAACATAGACGTGAGTGAGTGAGTGGGTAGTGGTGGAAGGGTACAATAACAAATCAGTGACAGAGAAGAGCTCTGAATGATGACGTTGTGGGCCACGCTCAACATTTTTGAATTTTTTTTAAAAAGAATCAAAATTGGAATTCATGGGGAGGTTTAAACAGACTGATGATATACTCTAAGTAATGACTCATAAGGAATTTTCTTGCAGCTATGGGAAAGAAACTTTGGTCCCAGAAACAAAGTAGAGCTATCAGAAAACTATTGAAAAAGTCAAAGACAGGATTTAAGGTGGTGTTAAGTAGAGATGGTTAAGAGATGGTAAAAGTCAGGAAGTATTTTAAAGGTCCAGAGAGAGTTTTTGCTGCTAGATTGGCTCTTACGTGAGCTAAAGGGAGCAATGATGTAGCACTCCAAGTTCTGGGTTAAAATAATTGGAAAAATAGAATTTTTTAAAAAGAAACTGAGAAGGCTAGTTGAGAATACTTAGAGTACAATCAGTTTATGCTCATGTATTGTATGAGGCATTTGGCTAAGTTGTTATATAACAAAGGTCCTTAAATATAATGATTAAAACAATATATGTTTGCTTCCATTCCATGCAGTATGAAATAGAGAGAGAAAGAAGGAAAAAGAGTTAGCATAATTTATAAATTCAAAATAAAGGAGTTTGATATTTGCATCACTATGGAGGGAAGAAAGTAGAAGGAAAGGTAATGATTTAAATCTTGGATGAGTTAAACTTGAAATGCTGGAGACTTCCCACAGAGTAAGTGGAAATTGGGTTGAAATTTTGGTGATCAGCTCAGCTCAGCTCATATCTTCCTTTCCTAAGGTAATGATTTTTCTGTTAGAAAAAGAATTTATTCCCATGGCTGGCACTTTTGCAAGTCACTTCCCTCCAATTTGAACAAGGCTGCCTGTCCAAACTGCCTATCTGGTGTTTCAAAGTATTAACATTCTCTTTTAGTTGGATATTTTAGAAGACCACATAGGAATATATGGCAGAATTTACCATGAGAAAGTCCCAGATGCTGAACTTAATCATTGTGACTTGGAAGAAGATCCTTCCTCATTTATAAATGACAATAAACATGGCACTTTTCATGCTTACAAAGACTAAAATAAATAATCTATATAAAAGGTCTGACACAGCAGAGGTACTGAACATATGTGATTCAGGCTTATCCTGGCATTATAAAGGAGCCTCTATAAATTTGTTTTACTAACTAGTAGACTGTGTAAAATTTCAAGTTCATTCTTAAAGTGGTTAGTCTCTCTCTCTCTATCTCTGTATGTGTGTGTGTGTGTGAGAGAGAGAGAGAGAGAGAAAGAGATGTGCTCAACTTTTTAGAGATAGTGAAAAGGAAGTCCACAAAATGTATATGCAAACTCCCATCAAGTGGGCAAATATATTTCATTAGGCTGAAGAGATAACTTATCGAACTAAACTTTGCTTTAAGGAAATCAAAGAAAATTAGAAAAAAAATCTTAGAATGTTTAGCTTCCTATATCTCCTAAGTGGTTGCCTTTAAATAAATTGAAACTCAGCTTAATATTTCTTCATGCATGGCAAACATATTTCTTCCTGCTTCTTAAAAAGTACCCAACTATATAACAGAATCACTAGATTTCAAAGGATTTCATAGTGATCAAACCTTTTCTTGAGACTGGATTAAATGAAGTATGTAAAGTCTGAAAATTTTGAGAGAGACAAATTTCTCCCACCCTTTTCCCACTGTGATCGTTGTTGTTGTGACTGGAGTTTGAACTCGGGGCCTTCTGCTTGCAAGCACTATGTCATATTTCCAGACCTTTTTGCCTTTTAGTTATTTTTAAGTTATATGTTATTTTCAGCTACTTTTAAGTTATCCACAGATAGGAGGAGAGACATGTCCTACAATCCCTGACACTTGCTCTTTGAGATAATTCCTTTAACTATTTTATCCCAGCTAGACTTAAATTGAGATGCTTCTGTTTTCATTGCCCAAGCAATGTAATTTTAGGAGCAAACTACCGTCTTTCCATAAATTGTTTTCTTATACTTAAACTGACACAACTTAAAACTGTAATTTCATTATTTTCTATTTAAAAACCTGAGACTTCATTGTTCAATTATCTTTGCTCCTAAGAATGAAAGAAAAAGAGATATCTCTCAAGTATGTTCTTGAGTTCAAAAACAGGTAAGGAGGGTTGGAGGTATGGCTCAATTGGTAGAGTACCAGCCAATGAACAAAAGTATCAGGTACCAAGTTTGAGTCCCATTCTGGGCCAATAAAAATGAAAGAAAAAAATGAAAGAAGGTGAAGTATACTAATCTAAATAAATTTTATACATTGTTGGCACAAAAATAAATATGTAAATATTTGTTAATTTGATTAATTCATCTATACGCATTAAACCATCTGGTTGTAAACTATAAATACAGTTTTATGTGGTATTAACAAAAAGATAAGACTTGGGAAGGTTACTTAATCTTTATAAACCATAAGCCTATCTTTAATTCCTTGCAAATTAATAAATAATTAATAAATAATGCTTCTTCAAAGTGCTTTTCTTATTTAGTACTCATCTAAGTTCCTGCTACTTTGTGCACATTTACGAAATATATAATAATTTATCTTTGCCTAGGAAATTCAAACATTTATCTTATTCTTGTACCTGTGTATATATAATTTAAGAAATTTTTACATCATTCTCAAGAAGTAGGCACTTTAAAATGAAATGGTGCATATTCATTTGGGTCCCTGAGGGAGAGAAGGAGGGTGGGAGGGAAGGAACAAGAGATGCAGGGGAAGGAAGGTGAAGAGGAAAGAGAAAGAAAGAGGGATAGAGAAAAGCTCAGGTTTTTCCATTTTTGCAAAGTTGCCCTGTGTGAGACTATTCACACCGTGGCCAATTTTGTTCTATCACCATGATGCCTGAAGGTATTATTACTGAATGTAGTTGGCTGTGACCACTTGGTATGGTCATAAAGAATTGTTCATACAATTGTATATGGATTTAACAGCTTATACTTTATTAATTATTCATGAATCTATTTCCCATCAGTCAGTTGGAGGGTAATTCCAGTGCAAATTCTTTTCAGAAGTGAAATTTCAATACCTTCAAGTCTTGTCAAATATTGTCTCAGAACCTGCCTTTGGCTGGCTGATTTGGGAGTAGTAAAATGTATGTAGAAACTAATCATTCCTTATACTACTGTGGTCTGTTACCCATGTGCATCCATTGTATTTTATACATTGTATTTTCATCTTTCAGAGGAAAGATAGTTTAACTTATATTCAGCTAGTTCTCTACTAATTTTCTAATGACATAGCACAGAAAAAAAGTGTGTTATAATAGACTTGGTTTCCAGAATACTATGCTCCAGTAATCTTCCTGAATGATATTGATTTGGAGTGACCATTTGTTTTGTTTGGCACTCTATGAGGAACAGCACTTATGAATAATTGAGGCAAATATTAGATACCCTCCAAGCCATTTATTGAGTGAAGTGATAAACCTATGCATGTAAGAATAATTTAAGAAACAATGTTAACTGAAAGAATAAAAACAAGAGATTTTATTTGTATATTACTTGGAAATGAAATGAGATGCTCTCTTTAAAAACTTGTAGGCTAGAGTTAGGATATATGAATAAAAATATTATGGGAATGTTCAGGATAACTAAACAGACACTTTTCTCAGAAGTGCAAAAGGCCAGTGAATATATGAAGAAAAGTTTCAACAACACATGGGAAAAAAAGAAATGCAAATCAAAACAACATTGAAATTTCATCAAATCTGCCTGGTAGATTCCTGTCTAGCTCTCTTTGAATCACTTTCTCCATCATTTCCAGAACATCAGATTTCAACTCCAGGAGATAATTTAATCAATTTATTGAACAACAATTTATTATATGTAAACACAAGTCAGGTGTTATGACAGGAGCTTAGCATCTACAAGCAAGCAGTCAGTTTCTACATCTGTAAAATATAGAAAATGAAAATACCTTACACAATTGTTGTGATGATTAAGTAATATACACATCACAGTAGTGATTAAACAAGACATAATAAAAAGTCATGGAAAGTGACACATGGGAAGGAGAGGTAATAATAGAGATGCTTGATTTAGATTCAGTGTCAGGAGAAGTTACTTTAAAGCAGTGACGACTGCCAACCCAGATTGGTAAGACTGGAGGAAGAGCTCTTCATGCTCAAAGCCCGCCTACAGGATGCCCTACCATTTGGCATGGGCTGGAGATGGAGCCCAGCCATGAATCAGGCTTACACTGCATTGCTGTCACTTTCCACCCAGTCTTCTATAGCTGTGTTCCTCATGTAGCTTTGCAAAATGTATTTGATAGGATACCAAAGCAAAGTGTATGGAAATGTCCCATTTGGATTGAAGTTTATAGTAAGCATGATATCAAATAAACACTTCTTAAAGAGTAAAAAAATTTAAAAATCCCCAAACTGAAGTCTGTTGAATTTAGAGCTTAGCTGATTCAGTAGGTCTGAGCAAACTGGAATTCACTATAATATCCCCTAGTCTTTTTGTCCTCAAGCACTCTCTAAGAATAACTGAGTATGCCAGATGGTTAGAAGCGCTTTCATCCATGATTGATGTCTTGAACTATTCTCTAACTGGATTACAGTGGCATTTCTTCTAGAAAATCTCAGATTGGATTCCTTCCCAATCATACTTACCCATTTGATATATAGTGCATCATGCAGCTAGGATGGAGATGGGGCAGGCTAAGTCACTAAGTGAAATGGATGAGTTTAAAATTAAATTAAGTTCTGATAAAACTGTATGCTAGTTTCTCTAAGTAGCTCTTTAGAAGAAAGTACTAAGTGAAATCTTAAATATATTTCTATTAATTTCTCCTTTGCTGTCAACAGGCATTCTTTATTTCTGATTGGAGGGTAAGAGTGGTAAATGGCGGCTGCTAATTGATGTTCCTTTAATACCTCTAAACTTCACAGTGACAACTTCATTTCTTCCGTTGTAACTACTAGGACTAGTATGAAACCTGACACTATTTGGCTACACTGATGATTGTAGAATGAACGACTGAACAAAGTACAAATTAAAATGTCCACCCAATTATGAGAGGAAATGGAATATCAGTCACAATATTTACTTTATTGTAGAAATCTTTTTTAATATATTTTATTATCAAACTGAATTACAGAGAGGTTACAGTTTCATACATTAGGCATTGGATACATTTCTTGTACTATTTGTTACCTCATCCCTCATTCCCCCTCTCCCCTCCCCCTTTCCTCCCCCCCATGAGTTGTTCATTGTTCAGTTCATTTACACCAAACAGTTTTGCAACTATTGCTTTTGTAGTTGTTTGTCTTTTTTTACCCTGTGTCTCTCGATTTTGGTATTCCCTTTCAATTTCATAGTTCTAATACCAGTATACCCGGTTTCCAAGCTCAACTCAAACAGCCACCACAGAAAATCCTACAGTTCATGGAGACTAAACAACACACTGCTGAACCATCAGTGGGTCATTGAAGAAATTAAAACAGAAATTCAAATGTTTATGGAACTCAACCAAGCTGAGTACACAAAGTACCAGCTCCTTTGGGACACAGCAAAGGGAATACTCAGAGGAAAATTTATATCTCTGAATGCATACACCAACAAACTGGAGAAACAGCAACTCGATCATTTAAGGAAGCACCTTAATTTCCTTGAAAGAGAACAACAAGCCAAACCCCAAGTCAATAGATGGAAGCAAATAATTAAAATCAAATCAGAATTAAATCAATTGGAGACAAAAAAAAAACATCAAAAAAATCAACAAGACAAAGAGTTGGTTCTTTGAAAAAATCAACAAGATAGAGAGACCCCCTAGCAAACCTGACGAAAAAACGAAGGCAGCACACTCAAATAAACAAGATAAGAGATGAAACAGGTAACATCACCACAGAAACAACCAAAATTCAGACCATAATAAGGGACTATTTTGCAAACCTTTATGCCAACAAATTCGAGAACTTGGAAGAAATGGATGATTTCCTAGAAAAAATTCATATTCCCAAACTCAACCATGAAGATTTAAACCTTCTAAACAGACCCATATCCAGTATTGAAATAGAAATAGCAATAAGTGATCTCCATCCAAGAAAAGCCCAGGTCCAGACGGATTCACAGCAGAATTCTACAAGGCCTTCAAAACAGAACTCACACCAATATTTCTCAAACTCTTCAATGAAATTGAAAGAGAACGTTCACTACCAGACGCATTCTATGAAGCCAGTATAACCCTCATCCCAAAACAAGGCAGGGACTCATCACGGAAAGAGGACTATAAACCGATTTCCCTGATGAACATAGACGCAAAAATTCTCAACAAAAGTCTGGCCAATCGACTTCAACAGGTCATCAAAAAAAATCATACACCACGATCAAAGTGGCTTCATCCCAGGGATGCAAAGTTGGTTCAATATATGCAAGTCAATTAATGTAATCCACCACATCAACTGGAGCAAGGTAAAGAACCACATGGTTATATCACTCGATGCAGAGAAAGCGTTCGATAAAATCCAGCACCCATTTATGTAGAAATTTTAAGTTAAATACTCATTCCTGGTGCACACGAGTTAGCCATCTCAGAGCTGTGGACACCTCTAACTATCAAATACATATTGCAGAAAAAGGAACCAAGTTTAAACAAGCTTAAATGGCTTTGTTGCTTTAAAACAAGCATAGAACCATTTTCCATAGATTCATTGAGAAATCTTTTCACTTGAATTCACTTAAAATGAAAAGACAAATGAGACAGTTGTAATAAAACACACCTTAAATGGCACTGTTTGCTAGACATTCATATTTAACAGAAAGAAGAAATCTTTCTATGTAAAAATAATACTGTACAGCTTTAAAATAGATTTGTATATTAGAAATTGAATATTAAGGGCTGGGTATATGGCCTAGTGGCAAGAGTGCTTGTCTCATATACATGAAGCCCTGGGCTTGATTCCTCAACACCAAATATACAGAAATTGTCCAGAGGTGGTGCTGTGGCTCAAGTGTCAGAGTGCTAGCCTTGAGCAAAAAGAAACCAGGGACAGTGCTAAGGCCCTGAGTTCAAGGCCCAGGACTGGCAAAAAAAAAAAAATTTTTGAATATTAATCATATGTTGAAAGATACAACTTATAATACATAGGTAATATAAATTTTAGAAGTCTCTGAAAATATTTGTAATTAAAGAAGAAACAATATACTTTACAATAATCTATACCGTTCTTCATGTAATGCGTAAGCTAAAAATATACACATTTTAAATTGTATGTAAATGTCCCAAATTCTTGTTCTCTGTTTCATCATGCTCATGTTGTAAAAGAATTTGACTGAAGCCAGCTCTCATGTATTAATATTCTCTGTAAAATAGCAAATTGATCTGAACAAGAGTATTAACTGAATAAAAATCAAGAAGAGACAAAGGACATGATATATTCTGTCGTGGTAACTATAAGGAGCAAAACAGACTTATATCTTAAAATACATTGACATTGTGGGAGAGGATTTAATTCAATCAAATGAAAATTACTGATGTTCTACCTTTTAATATATATTGTTAAAATATGCTTTTTATCATGTATGAATGGATATATTTTATTTTCATAAAACACCTTTTCACTGGAACTTTATTAGCTTCCAGCGACTTGCACATCAGTGGTGCCCAATTTTAGTCAACCCATGGTTATGAATATGTAAACTAGTGCTCAGAATATTATGATAAATCCCAGAAGGCTACTATTAGAAGAACTCAGTCAAAAGAAGGTTCTTTGCACTGTATAGAGTACATGCTAGCGACACTCAGCATCTATTTCAAAACTAGTTCAAAAGATAAATATTTCCTATGCCTGATGGCATGCCTTCCTAAAAAGGATTTTTTAAATGAAGAGAATATAAAAACAGCAACCAATAAAATTAAATAAGAGCGACAAAAGGGGTGATAGCGGTAAAAATGCACTCCAGACATGTTGAATTGAAAATCTTTTGTGTAACTCCTTAATACTAACAAAAAATTTCAACATGCCATGTGAAACCATAGCTTCTATTGTTGATGATCCTCTTGTATCCCCTTCCTGTGGTTGTACCTGCACTATCACTGTATCTTATCTGAGTACACTGGAAACTGTATATACTGGTATTAGAACCAGGAAAGTGAAAGGGAATACAAAAATCGAGAGACAAAGGATAAAAAGACAAAAGACTCCAAAAGCAATACTTGCAAAACCATTTGGTGTAAACCAACTGAACAACTCATGGGGGAGAGGGAGAAGGGGAGAGAGGAGGGGGGAATGAGGGAGGTGGTAACAAACAGTATAAGAAATGTACCCAAGGCCTAACATATGAAACTGTAACCTCTCTGTACATCACTATGACAATAAATAAGAAAGATACAAAAAATTTTAATCAATTAAATGCATATAAAAGTTAGGATTTTGACAAAGTTATAGGATGATGTGGCTAATATATAATAGTTAATTCTCAACTTTCTCCATCCATTATCCATTCAAAGTAGTCATCTAAATGATTTTTTTCATGTATTTTTATACATTCACATTTAATGGAATATGCCTATTGGGAAGCAGTTATTGTCTGAAAATGGACTGAGTGGAAAAATTGAATGTTTTACTGTCGATTTTCCTTGGTATGCTAATTTTGAAGTGATGGATTATATTTTTCTTCTAAAATTGTCTTTCTTAACTGGAGTGACAAATCATCAGGGAATGACTCTTACCATCCACTGCTCTAATTCCTAAAATCCTGGGTGTTTTTTCAAGGTCTGCTTTTCAGACAATGTTTTACCATTTTGGAATTTTCTTAGTTCTTTCCTTACATCTTAGTGTACTAGGACTGTAACTAGGAAGGTAGTGAAAAATCTAATTTTCTTGGGAAAGACTGCACCAAGGCTAAATTCTTTCTCTGCACCTTACTAGCTTTGGGAATTCAAATAGATTTCTCTACTTCCCTGAGCCTTTGCCAGTGAAACACGAATAGTAATCATCCCTACTTCATACGGACAGTCCAGTTTTCAAAATAATTTATGTAAAAAAATTAAGGATTTCACATGGCGTAAAGAAAGCCCTCCACAGATGTTGTTCTTTTATTGTTTGCTATTCCCTCAGAACTCTAGCTGTTCTTTTGGTCTGATTAAAATGCATAATAATCATAATCATCTTCAGGGTCTTAATGAATTGTTAAGTCCACTCAGCTCCTTAGCCATTGAGCGGGGACCTTCAAAGACTCCCTGCATGGGAGCAAATACTGCAGTTATTTCTAAAACAACTCATGGACTCTGTTTCTGTGGGGGCTGTTTATGAGATGGGTGGAATCTGCCAGGTCCTAGAGATTGCCTTGTGGAGGTTTATCCTCCAGTCATGTAAGAGCAACATGGTTGATTATGTCACCTGGGCCTATTGTCTGATTCGGTTTCACTTCTAACCTCAGGGATGGCCTAAAGGCAAGAATAGTTAAATAGACTTGGTTTGCTTTTGCCAGCTGCCTTCCTCACTTTTAGCATATTTTTCCCCCATATAGCTGCATCTACCAACGATCCTCATCTTTGAACTAAAGATAGCTGGTGCAGAAGACAGAAACCTTATTAAATAGACAAACCCAGTTAACATATATGAAAATTTAAGCATGATAGTCTCTCATATAATTTTAATCTAATTAAACTTAATGACGGGGTTTGCTTCCTTAGCAAACAGGGAACCAAACAAGATGAGCGAATTTCCTGTTCTCTGCTCATGAAGTTAGTCCCCTATTAAGAAGAGTTTGCATGATTTTGGAATAAGTAGGTCTTCAAGCCACACAGCTGTATGGCAGGACATGGCATTTCTCATTAGGCTTTTGTCTCTGTCAGTGTCAAATTGTCTTTTCTTGCTGCAAATAGCCCTTTCCCATATTTAAACAGAGAGCCTCATGAAAGCAGTTTCAGCCTTCCCGTTTTCTCAGATTATTTTGTGAATTCATAATCACTCGAAGTATTAAAGAAATAGGTTAGAATGGATTCTGGAGCTCTAATTACTTTGATATAGCCATACTATTTTGTATACTATAGATTTATTTACATGTGTACAATGTTTTTATCTTATGGAAAACATGATTTTAATCAGCAATGGCATTTATTACTTTTACATTTTCGATCTGGTTGCATTGCACCATATAAAAGATCCTGGGAGAGAAGATAAAATCAAGGAGAAATAGCTTTAAACCATTGCAAAACTAATGGGTGAGCCTTTGGGTTCTGTTTCCTGAAAGAATGCCACCCAAACAAAACTGACTAAGAGTATTACTTGGAAATATTTTTAAGGAAAAATTTGTAATACTGTTTTGCTAGAGCATAAATGACAGATAAGACACTGTTCTTAGAACACAGCAGTATACTTGTACTGTGTAAGGCTATCCTTTAGAATGCTCATTGTGTACCTATGCTGTTATGAACATGGCACATGTAGTCTCATTTAACCCTTAGAGCATTCCTAAAACATGGAGGTTATGTTCAACAACCATGTGGTGAATCAGGAAATTGAAGCTCAGGTAGCCTACTCCCAACCACAGCACATCTATTCAAGGAGAATTCATCACAAGTCTATAAGACTGTGAAGCCTGCATACATAAACTATGCTATTGCTTCTAAACCCGTACTTCCAGCCCTTTTTTGTTATTTTTTTACTTATCACTATTGGACTTGATCCTCCTGTTTCTTCTTTCTGTAAAGTCCACACCACCATGCCTGGCTTTTTCTTTGAGATGAGGCCTTGCTAACTTTTTAAATTTTGGCCCAGGTTCGCCTTATGTGTATATGTTCATATGTACCTACAACATTTTCCCTGTTTAGGAGATGATATTATGCTCAGATTACAAGAAAAGTAGGCTGGAAGACTTTTTTTGTCTGTGGGCTTATAACAGGAAGTAGACATAGAAGTTTTCATCTTTAAAAGCTTATTAAATAGCTGTGAAGCATTTTGTTCATGTACATTTGTTTTTGGTGATAGCCCTTAGGTAACTTTTCTTACATCTATTGTGGAACAAATCTATGTACATTTATACTTCTTTCTAGCCAACTTTTGACTCTTTATCTGAAGAACTCTTTTTGCATTTTTAAGTATGAAAAGCACTTTGAGAATTTGTCTCTGTGAGGGATAATCTTTTCTGTATTTCTACATCTTCCCTTTGAATTATAATCTTACGTTTTTTATGCTTCTTCCACCAAAAAATACATCATACATGTGGAAGATCTTCCTTGTGTTATCTTTTTCTTTCTTTATTTCCCAGCCTATTTTTATTTCACTTTCTTTATTTTTTTACCTTTCGTTTAATTCTCTTTCCCATAACATGTTTCCTGAATTTCCTGTTTGCTTACAGCACTTTGATTTTTTTCCCTTCATTTCTTGGATGACTTTGTTTTGTTTCCATAATTCTTGGCTGAATTCTGCCAGATTACATATCATCTTCTCCTTTTATCTTACTACTTCATTATTGAGGTTATATTTTTCTGCTTTGGGCAACTGGTACCAGCATGAGACAAACGTGGGCAGTGGTGGGTTTTCAGATGTGAACTCAGGGAAGATACCAGCTAAGTTTCCAATCTTCCTAATTCTCTAACAAAGGATCTCTCTTACACTGTGGTGACACAGAGAGAGACTGCTTTATACAAGAGTATCTTTTCTGTGTGTGTGTCTCCTTACTGCTTCAACGAATAAATACATTGTTTTCTGTTCTATGAGTCAGCTGAATTTTTGCAATTTAGGTTGTGGTCAATTCTGACTTTCTATGCTTCTTTGCACTTTCTCTTTGCCACCTCTGCCTGACCTCAAGTTTTGTACTGATTTTAAAGTCTGCAAATTACATCTGTCTCCTACTTCAGTGAAAAGTGAATCTTGCAGAACCCTAGCTTGCATTTTCTTTATCTTTTTAAGACACTTTTTAGGAGGAGAAAGGTAAAATTCTGATGCTTATATTACATGTTTACAATAATACTTTTCAATTATTTAACCAGCAGTGTCTTGAAAAACCGTTGCTATAATTCTTGATAATCTGGGCATGATATACATTAGAATGTGAAACAAGCAATTGATATATCTATGTTTAATGTAAGGGATAGTCCCTTCATCTATCTTTACTGGAAATATGTAAAAGAACCCACAGCTCAATAAATATAATAGGGTGAGTCTCATTTAATTTTAAAATCTTAGCTATTTTCTCTTGAGAACTGGATAACTGGAAGAAAATGTAATTTTAGTACAAAAATGACAGTGTTAACAATCTTAAAAGTTATAAAAATAGACTAGAGTTATTTAAAAGTTGACCTTTCCTTTCTTGAAATGATTTCTCTTGGAAAGTCATTTTTATAATACATTTGCTTGTCATAGCAAGAAACACCTTCAGTTTGTTTCAATTAATGGAAGTACTAAGTAAATTTACTGGGAATAATAAATGTGAAGAAATACATGTGATAGAAATTAGATGAGATTATATTTATACTGAAAGTACCAAAAATTGGCTCACTTTTCTCCAAATCATCTATCTCTGAATTTGTTCTTCCTTCCCTCCCTCCCTTCTTCCCTCCCTCCCTTCGTCCATCCCTCCCTTCCTTCCTCTTAGAGAATGGCCTCACACTGACAATCCTCATGCCTATAGGCATTTCATTTGTGGCTTCTCAGTTCATAAAGTTACTGTATGTATATATTATAGTTACATAAAACAACTAAAGTGAACAATTCAAATTTTCTTCTTTTATGAAAATAGTATTTTTATGTATGTGAGTACTATTAGGTTGGTTTAACCACTCAAAGTTGGTAGATCTTTTGTTGGTTTCTTAAACACTTGAACTAGGAAACAACAGTGATTTAGCTATGAGAAAAGAAAATAATGTAAGTAAGTTTCAATTGGCTTTAATGGTTCTTATTTTGCCATGATCTTGGTGTTTCAGTCTTCTATTGCTCAGAAGCTTAGTACAATGTGAATGAAAAATTAGGAGCATAGAATTTTCCTAGTTGACGTATTCTGAAGCTCTAAGCACTTAAAGCTATTTTTCTTGCCCTATATGATAAATGCTGAAGAGGAAATGAGGGCTAACAGAGCCAGCTGTGTTTATTCACTCTGGTTGCCCTCAGTTTTGCCTCTATAAAGGATCTTTTAATTATAACTGACCTCATCTAGCCATGGGCTATTTTTTGGTTGACATAGATTCTAAGAGGAATAGCACATAAGCAACTTTAGAAGTCCCACACACTAGTAACTTTAGAAGATCGTAACTCTTTTCATGGACTTTTTGATCTTGAACAAGAACTCTACAGAATAATTATACAAAGTTTCATCACATAACCTCTTTCACATCCCATTTTTCTTTCCTTATCTATCTTGAACTATAATTTGGCTCAACTATGCTATATATGCCAGGTATATTTTCCCTTCCTATGCTTTATTCTTTTAAGACACAATTAGGACAGATTTATTAATATAAGCTTGAAATACAATCACATTTTTAAGTGACAAAATAGTTATTTTCTGGATTTTGTGAAGACTGAGTCTGATTTGGATAGCATTGATAGCTTATCAAGTGAACTGGGTGGAGGGCCCAACCTGACAATAGAGGAATTAAAAGAACCTATGAATCAGTATAAAACTCATAGAAAACAAAAGACAAAGAAATATAGTCACCAGCAAGCCCTAAACCATATTAAAGATATTTTAATCTCCAAAAGAACTGAGATAGGAAAGAGCAAGGAGAAAATTCAGTTGAAGTCAGGCACTTTGGTTCATATCTGTAATTTTAGCTACTTGAAAGGTGATCAAGAGGACGACATTTCTATGGCTAGCCTAGACAAAACATTTGTTATCCCTCCCCTTCTCCCCCAATCTTAGTCAATAGCTGGGCATGGTAGCACACGAACATCACCCCAGATATTGGGGACCTATAAATAGGAACATGGCAGTCCAGATCAGCTCTGGGAATAAGTGTGACCTTATCTCAGAAATAATCAGGGCAAAAAAGTTCTGGAGATATGACTCAAGTGGCAGATTGCCAAGCAACTAGAGGGACTGAGTTCTAATCCCAGTGCTAACAAAAAGAAAATATATCCCCTTCACCTGGATTCTGAAATATGTATGAACAAAGCAGCAGTATATGCAGTGTGACTTCAGTGTGACTGTATTGCTTTTAGCCGCCTTTTGTGACACTCACTAGTGTCACTCTGGATTCCTCCTAAGAGTCACTGTGACATCGGTGAGGTGGGTGCTCAGTAACCAGGAAGTGCTATAAGTGAAGAAGCCCTTTAGGAAAGCAGCCTGTGGCATCCCAGTGCTCAGTGATGGGTGTACTGTGCCCTTGGTTTGTGAAGCAACCCAGGGGAAATGTTCTCTCCAGGACAGGAAGCTTTCAATGTGGCCCTTTCAGATGATGTAGCCTGAGCCATATAGCTTGTCTGCACAGTTACCAGCATATCTGAATTTTGCTTAAATATGATGAATGTAGGAGTGGAATCAAAAAGATCTCGAGACACTATATTGGCAATAAATGAGTGCGTTTTTAAAGCTTGTGATGTGAACACTAAGCTATATGCTTCCTATTTAGATATTGACTCATCTCACCCACTGTGATCATTATGTATGTAGAAAAGGAAACTGGAGTCATAATATGGACTACCTTGTCCAGGGCTACAGAAAAAGTAATAGGCAGAGTAAAGAATTTAACCCTGTCCTCTTACCTAACTTACATAATTCTTAGAAATGTGAACTCAAGGTTGATAACATTTGTATATATAGGTTACTTAACACAAGTTCATAGGAGACATTGCATTCAAATTCTGGAAATAGTCTAAAATCAGTTTAATTTTTGTGTGTTTTATACTTCTTTTTTTCTAGTATAAATAAGTATATAGCTCATTACATAGTTACCTATCAGACAATTTAAGTTATAACCAATGAACTAACAAAAAGAAATAGACTACAGAACTTAATCTATGCTAGTCTTTAGATGATGGATAGTGAAAATTATTTCATTGAGGTCCATAAGTGAGTAACTTGAGTGAGTGGATAAAAATAGCACCGAGAAAGATCTAGAAACCAGTTGGTGGCAGGTGAGCAAGTGATGAAGCAAGGTAAATGGGCACTCACTGGAGTGAGAATGCCAAGGGAGTAAAGACTAAATTGTGAATGAGACACACCTAGAGCAGGTGACAGAAATAGGCGAGTTGGAAGATACTCTACAAAGAAGCCTACACAGTAGGTAGAAGACCTGGGTTGTTGAGTGGCCTGAAATGCTGGAGAAATCAGGTAACATTCAGGAGTTTGTTTCTTTTCATTTGTTCTCCTTTTTCTTTGTTCTGCTGGATTTGGTCTTGGTGAGTACTGCAGTTTCAGGCAGTGGCACAGAGAAATATTAGACAGTCTGTGTACAATCACAAAGCTGGAAATGAATAAGAGTTTTACCTTTGATGGGGCAGTGAAGTCTAGTTTTGATGTTGTCAAAGCACTAATAAATAGAAAGTATCAGATGTTAATTGTCAGAATCTCTTCACCTGGTGATGAATATTGTGGAACAGATCCACACACATGACAGAAAACTTTCCAATTTCTCATAGTTGTAGATTCAAATCGTATCCCTTCAAACAATTAAGTTTGACTGAAAGAAAACCAATCACTACATATATAAAATCAAGTATTTTTATACAGGCAATGCAGAGTAAAATTATTTCTGCCTAAATATATGCTCTTCCTAATAACCAATTATGTTCATCATTTTGAAATAACAACCATAAATAGTTAATGAAAAGAGATTACATGACTTTGGAAATTTCCTTAACCCTCTGCACTTCATGTTCTTATTTGTCAAACAGGATCAGAGGAGATGATATTATTCAACTTTTAAATCCCATAACTTGTGGCAGAACTCTGTGGTTCACATATATGACTATTTTGGAATAATAAATCACAACAAATAAAAAAGTGTAGCTCAACTTTTAATTTAAGAATTCATTCTAAAGTATCCTCCAGACTTACTTAATAACTTACCGAACTGTAAGAAATATCACAGTGGAGGTAGGAAAATGAGCCTGAAGAGCAAAAGCAATCTGATTAAAACATTCTGTAGTACAATGTTTAAAAATCCTCACAATGATTTTTACCTTGTAGAAATGTTTTCAAATTAAAAAGAAAATGTTTAGTAGCAGAAATTAACTTCTAAGTTAATGGATTGTCAGTTAGTGTAAAACAGTGAAATAAGTATTCTTTTTTTTCCAAATATTTATTATCAAACTGATGTACAGAGAGGTTACAGTTTCATACGTTAGGCATTGGATACATTACTTGTACTGTTTGTTACCTCATCCCTCGTACCCCCCCACCCTCCTCCCCCTTTCCCTTTCCCCCCATGAGGTGTTCAGTTCACTTACACCAAACAGTTTTGCAAGTATTGCTTTTGTAGTTGTTTTTCTTTTTATACCCTGTGTCTCTCAATTTTGGTATTCCCTTTCAATTTCCTAGTTCTAATACCAGTATACATGGTGTCCAATATACTCAGATAGGGCTGGGGATATAGCCTAGTGGCAAGAGTGCCTGCCTCGGATACACGAGGCCCTAGGTTCGATTCCCCAGCACCACATATACAGAAAATGGCCAGAAGCGGCGCTGTGGCTCAAGTGGCAGAGTGCTAGCCTTGAGCGGGAAGAAGCCAGGGACAGTGCTCAGGCCCTGAGTCCAAGGCCCAGGACTGGCCAAAAAAAAAAATATATATATATATACTCAGATAAGATTACAGAGATAGTGTAGGTACAACCACGGGAAGGTGATACAAGAACATCGTCAATAATAGTAGCTACAGATACACATGGGACGTTGAAAGTAGTTACAACTGTGATATAACAATCGTTTCCATAACATGGAGTTCATTTCACTTAGCATCATCTTATGTGATCATAAGGCTATAGCTATCGGGCTCTTGGGATCCTCTGCTGTGACTTGCCTATACCTGTACTAATTATACCCAATAAGGGAGACCATAGAGTCCCTCTTTCTTTGGGTCTGGCTCACTTCACTTAGTATAAAACCTCCCATGCTCCTGGATTGGGAGGATTAATATAATCAAAATGGCAATGTTGCCAAAGGCTATCTACAAATTCAATGCAATACCCATTAATATCCCAACACCATTTTTTAAGGAAATAGAGGAAGCAATCCAGAAATTCATATGGAACAATAAAAGACCTAGAATAGCAAAAACAATCCTAAGCAGAAAGAACAGGGCTGGAGGAATCACAATACCCAACTTCAAGCTGTATTATAAAGCTATAGTAATAAAAACAGTATTGGCACCGGAACAGGCCTGAAGACCAATGGAACAGAATTGAAGACCCAGAAATGAACCCACAGAACTATGCCTACTTAATCTTTGAAATAAGTATTCTAAGCCTCTGTGAAAAGCATTGTTGGAGACTGCAGAGTTTGAAGCCTCATTACTTATGGCAGCCATGCACGTCTGGATGCCCACCTTTCAAGTCAGTCTATTCATACATGCCTTCATTCACTCACTCACTCATTCAGTGAGAATATCTGCTCTGTTTCAAGTCCAGCCATAGTTGAAGAAACAGACAAGTGTAGTGATCATTGTTACAGAGATAGTGGAATACCACAATAAAGCCAGAAAGGTTCTTGTTGAGTAATAGGACATCTTGTTTTGCTTTCTGAGATAATTGAATCTTAACTAGAAAAGTTATGTTCACAGTAAGTTTAAGATATGAATAGGAGTTAGCATAAATTAGTGTTCAAAAGTTAGTAGAATGCAGAAGTATTGGAAAAGAAAATCATGGAGACATTTTGGGGAATTAATGTATTTAAGCATAGGTAGATATTTATGTATTTAAAAATGTATGTATTTTTCAGTGTAGCTCAGGAACCACTATCTTGGGAAAGATCTAAGATTCTCTTTAAATAGCAAAATTATGGGTCATTCCTTATATCCACTAAACCAGAATTAAGAGTGGGTCAGGGAATCTTTACTTTTTTATTAAGTGCTGAATCTTTTTTAAAATTTAATTTTATTGTCTAAGTGATGTATAGAGGGGTGAGAATTACATATGAAAAGTAATAAGTACATTTTTTGTCAAACTTGTTACCCCCGCCCTCATTTTTCTCCCATTTTTCTCTCTTAAGATGCTTTCTTTTCTTCTTTTCCTTGGTTGTGGGGCTTGAACTCAGGGCCTGAGTGCTGTCCCTAAGCCTCTCTGTGCTAAGGCTAGTACTCTACCAATCAAACCACATCTCCACTTCCAGTGTTTGAGTGGTTAATTGCAAATAAGAGCCTTCTGGGGACTTTCAGGACTGTCCTGGCTTGAACTGTGATCCTCAGATTTCGACCTCCTAAGTAGCTAGGATTACCGGCATGAGTCATGGCTGCCCAGCTTTTTTTTTTTTTTTTTTTTTTTTAATAGTTTTATGGCATGGTTTATCTTAGATCACTTTGTATTACTCTAATAGAATAGTACAAACTGAAAGATTGGAGCAGAAGTTTATTGGTCCGTGGTTCTGGAGTGTTGGGAAGTCTACAAAGAGGGATCATAACTAGATGAGGGCTCCTTTCCAGGTCATGCCTTGGCAGAAAGGCAAAGCCAGAGCAAGAGTCTTTAACTCATCTTGTTCAAAGGAGCTCACAACTACAGTAACAGCATTAATCTATTCATGAGGGTGTTATCTTCACAATGTAATCACTTCTGAGCACTGTTGCATAAGAGATTACGTTTCCAAACATGCACTGTGTAGGACATGTTCAAATGACTGCAATTCTCAATATGCCAAAACTTGCTGTTGAAACCAGATCTTAATATGTTTGATTATTTGGGGAACTCATCATCATCAGCCTAAGCTTTGGCAATTTATGGAACTCATTTGCAAAACAAGGTGCTGTATTAAAACAAAAAAAATACTCAGTTCAGATGAATCCAAATTTGATTCTCAGGCTCATTAGCTACTGATGAGGACATCTTATTCATCAATTGATGCTTATTTTAGTTATCTGTATGGTATAATTAAGTACCTTTGAATTGGACCCATTCATCCCTGAGGCAGGTTACTGTTACTTGCATTTGAATTGCCTCCTTAATTCAGTTCAAACATCAATTTTCAATTTTTCCAATTCTTTTTCTGTTTAAATTAATCAGTGGAATTACAGATGAATAATTACTGGCTCTGTTCCTATAGTAACAAGTGTCACATTCCAGCAACTTCAGAAACAAGGTTGGTTATTTTTGGTGTTCTTTGTTTACAGTTTTCAAAAAACAATGGTGGGAAATATATTTGATTTTCTCTTTATTAGTCACTGGGTCTTAATTACGAGGCCCTGAGGAATAAATTAGGGCTCAAATGTGGTCTTTTTACGTTAACATCAATCTTACCCTGGGAAAACAAATGGTGTCTTTACTCTCACATCTTAAATTACTATATTTGCTCAGATATATCTATTCTATTAGAATAGTGTGACAGGTCTTATTTGACTCTTCTGCTGCTCCTAGAAGCAGAACAATCAGAGTGATTATACTGAAAAATGAACTTATCTAATGTTTATTAAGTACTTGAGTTGTTCCAGGCACAATATTAAAAGCTGAAGATACCAACCAGTTTTACCAAAAAAATATAGTTTTAGTTGATGACTGTAAGACTGTGTTGGGTAGAAACTATTTTGTACTGGAATTCAGGCAAGATTTCCACTCAGAACCTGGTTCAGTGATCTAAACTCCATGTTCTCTACTGAAGACAACACACAGGATTGACAGGAAGAGAAGGAGAGGGAGGATTCTTGTTCTTCTTGTAGTAGAGGGGAGGGAGAAGAGGCTTCAGACTGGTTCTTGGTAAGAGAAGGATGGTATTTAACTTCGCTTTTTGCAGGAAGTTGGAGCTGTTTTATTCCTAAATAGTTGTAAGTTTTTATAAGCATGATAGTATATGTAGTTACAAACTAGTATATTAATTTACATGTAAGGGTGTTTGTGTATGTGTGTGTGTTTGTGTGTGTATGTGTGTGTATTTGTGCTCTGTATAGAAAATTGATATAATTGAAGACTTGTAAAAATTGTTTTTATTGCTAATTGCAGGTAGCATACATTTGTATTCCTATCTTCTCAGGAGGCTGAAACCTGATGTTTGTGGTTCAAAGCCAGATCCCGGGAGAAAAGTCCAGATACAGTCATCTCCAACTAACTAGCAAACAGCCAGCAAAGAAATGGTGGTTCAAGTGGTAGAGTGCCAGGCTTGAGTCTAAAAGCTCAGGGACAATGCTCAGACCCTGAATTCAAGACCCAGCACTAGCACCAAAAATTGTTCTTTTGTTTGATGTACTTTTAAAAACAATCTGAAAATATATAGCTGATCACACTACAACAGAGCATTTCTAAAGTGCAACATATGCAAAGTTACACAAAAGGACCACAGAGTTTCTGAGAAAACAAAGGGAGTAGAGATTCACCTTTCCAAAACTTTCACAATGGGAAGTAAAGACAGAAACTTAATAAAAAAAATCCTTTCATACCTATTACTTGGTTAGGACATAGGGAAGTACTATGATACTTTAGCCTGAAAACACCTGGCTTTTGCCAATAAAAGTGAAAAAGAGAAAGGCAGTTTGGAAGTTTTTGTGAGATAGTAGAGAGGAGATTATCTGACATTGGGCAGAATGTTTTAACTTTAATGTAAAAAAGAGTGATAGCACATAAGGTAACCAGCAAGTATTTGAGGCACATGCATGTTATGTATCTTTTGTATGCTTCAAAGGCATAGTTCAAGTTGGTGCCACTTTCTGTAAGTGAAATTATGCAAGAGCAACTTTGAAATTGGTTTTATGTTCAAATTGTTCCCTAATGTATGAATGGCACAGGAATAAATTTGTACTTCATAGCAAGCACAATAGCTTATAGGGATATATTTCTTTCCTCTTCTGAAGCACTCAACTGATGTCTCAGTTTGAGTGTTCATATTTTGCATGTATTCTAAGTGTGCTATTATTTCCTCAATTAGAAGGTGAACTCTTCCAGGAAAAATTCTGTTTTTGGTATGGCTTTGACCTTTGAGGTGATTTACTCATTTTAGAAACCATTAACACCTGTTGAAGAGCTAAAACTGAAAGATATTTAGATATAGAGGACACATTTCAAAAAGGCAGCAAATCCTTTCATAAGACAGCCAATGTCCTGGGAAGTTTTACTTATTACAAGGCTAAGTTGTATCTTGAAATCCTAGAAGAGAGAGGTTCAGATATATGGAAATCTGCTTAGGATGTATATTCAGGAAAAATCAGTAAGAGGCTATTCCTTTCTAAGATTGCTGTTTTGTTTTTGAAAAAAAAGTAAAACTAGGTTGACATTAAACACGAGGTGTTTTGTCAGAGAAGACTAAGGATGGAACAAACTGGGTAGTAGGAGTAGGCTGCTCCATGTCACTGAAAGTATGGTGTCCTCCCTATGGAGAAATGATGGACTTCCTGCCAGTTTCCTTGTAGCCCTATATCCTCCAAAGCATGTTCTTGAAGCTGTTGTGAAAAAGATAAGAGCATTTGGAACTCTCACTTTTATTTCAGACTTGGTTTTGCTTTGATGGCTGTGTTTATTCAATGCACCATTTATTTTCTGGTAGATACACAGACAAAGACACACACACAGACACACACACACACACATACACACACACATTTTTAAGTTAATAGTCCTGGTGAGCAGGGCAGTGTTGCCTGTGGGCATTGTGCACCCTGGATGTGAGCTCATGGCTTTCTTGCTTTCTTTGCATTGTCAGATCTTCTCTCTTTCCTTTCTTTCCTGTATGATACCAGAACTCCAGCAGTAGGACTGGCCTCCAGAGTGTCCAGGCCTGTGTTTGCCTTCCTAGATTGCTTGTAATATGAGGAGAGTATGTAAAACTTCAGACACAATCATTCAGTAAGATAAAGGGTAAAAGGTGAACCAATGCAACAGCAATACTTGCAAGACAATATACTATAAACCAACTGTATAACTCAGGGGGCAAGGGAGAGGGAAAGGAGGGAATTGGGGGATGAAGTTAGGAGAAAAATGAGGGAGGAGGTAACAAGTTTGATAAGAAATGTAGTCACTGCCTGACCTATGTAACTGTAACCCCTCTGTACATCACCTTGACAATAAAATTAAAATAAATGAACTGTAAAAAAAAGAAGTATAAAAATGATAAAGATACCATCTCACTCATATTCTCAAACCCAAAATATTTTTTTCAAGTAAAAAGATGAATTTACTGGGTAAGTTCCAGATGGCCTGGTAGACCCAAAATTTTAACAGATAGTTTTCTAGAAATGGTTGCAACTTAATTTAAAACATTCTGAGCACCAGCAAGAAAATTCCCAATCACAAAAGATGCCTGTATTACCTCAATAGTGATTTTACAGGGGCTGGGAATATGGCCTAGTGGCAAGAGTTCTTGCCTCCTACAAATGAAGCTCTTGGTTCGATTCCCCAGCACCACATATATGGAAAACGGCCAGAAGGGGCGCTATGGCTCAGGTGGCAGAGTGCTAGCCTTGAGCAGGAAGAAGCCAGGGATGGTGCTCAGGCCCTGAGTCCAAGGCCCAGGACTGGCAAAAAAAAAAAAAAAAATAGTGATTTTACATACAGCTGATAAAGCATCTACAAAAACTGCAGTGAGCCATTGATGAAGACTTCCTAATGCATTCAGCTCATGATTGCAGTTCATAGGTCATTAGGCTTTTCATTTGTCCGATATTGTTAATCCATTGGCCTTTCCCCCATCAGAATTTGGTAAGAATTTCCACAGGAAGACCCATCATGGGCTTACCTGCCTGTGACCCCAGGCCTTAGGAGGCTAAACAAGGAGGATGTGAAGTTCTAGGTCAGCCTGAGTTCAATAGTTACAGACCAGTCTGGGTCACGCAGTGACACCATCTCAAAAAATAAGCAACAAGAATTGATGTCGAAAGCAAGTAATTCAGTCAATTAGCTTGATACAGTTTTCCTTAAAAATCTGACAAGGAAGCTGTTGAACCCTTAAATCAGATTTATAATCGCCTGTATATTTAGTTAATCCTCTAAGAAATTACCACAAAATTATCAGCCTTCCTCTAGCATTCCTGGAAATGAAACTCATATTCTATGGCTTGGAGAATAAGTTAAGACACAGCACCAAATATACTAAGGAGCAATAATTGACCATCAGAGGTATAAAAAGATGGTGAAAATCTGTCAAAGTTTTTTCTAATCCCTTTGCTGGGGTAAAATGGATAAATTGTGTATGAAACTGTTTTCCTTAGAAATTAATTAACCAAGCCTCTTTTCTGAGTCTGAAAAAGTCAAGAGGCGAGCTATCAATTAAGCTATCAAAGGCAGTAGTTAGCACGTCCAAAATGTAGAATTTAGCAAGCAGTGGCACCAGGCAACTCTACCCAGCCGTACTTGGTCAGAGACACTTCTATATATAAGGCTGCCTTTGCCTAGTTCTTTGAACAACATTCAATAATAATATACTTACTTAACATAAAACAACAACTTACTGTGTTTTTTATATTGCCCCAGGCTTCAGGCATTGTTTGCAAGATTCAGATGACAAAGCATTCAGTGTAGAAGGGGAGACTAGTGTGTTGAGTGTGGCTGATTCTATCCCTTTGTCCCTCCAGGCCTGTTTTTTACCCTATCAACCAGATTACCTGCCCCAGCTCAGCAGTCTGCAAGAACTCCCACAGGATCTCTGGCCCTCTGTTTTTTAGTGGAATTCAATTATTATTATTTTTTGCAGTAGTTCCCAGAGGCAGGAAAGGAGAGGAAAGTGAGGACAGGTTATTTCTTTCCCTGTTACTTCCCTGATGCTGTTTCTCCACTGAGCTTCACTGTTCCTTTCAAGGAAGTCTCATGCAGCCTCTCTTCTTATCAGTCTTGGTAACCATTCCCTCCCTTTGGCTCTTTGGTCCAGGGCTTGTTATGGATCCTGGTTTGCTGTGCTTAACTTTGTGGCTCCCAATATGCCTCCTTTCACTCTGTTAATAAAATCCTTTTCAAAATAAAATGCATTTCCACTAATCCGAACACAGGAAAGCTACCTGTTTCCTCCAAGGTTTCTGTCTCTCTCTCTCCCTCTACTTCTCTCCCTCCCCCTCCCTCTCTCTCACACTCTCTCTCTCTCTCTCTCTCTCTCTGATATAGTAAAAATTGCTTGCTCAGCAACATCAGTCAGGTGAGGGGAGGTTGTGAACTACCATCAGGATAAAGGAGAGCAAGGCTTCCTCTTCTGAATACTGTGGGTATCAGGAAATGCAGTTCACACTAGTGAAGCATGTGGGCTAAACCTGGAAGGAGTAGAAATTTGACTGGGCAATAAAATATGGAGAAATGCATACTAGGTGGGAGCAAAAGCATTTATGAGAATCAAAAGGTTAGCAATGATATAATTTATTCCGAGAATGGCTAGGCACAAATGGTAGGATCTTAGTGCTTATGAAAGGAAAAGTTGGGAGATACATTAATGAGAGTAGCAAAGCTGCTGTGTATCTTTTCTAACAACCATTTTGTATGTCTCTCAGATATGCTAGTCAATAAATAATGCCTTGAAATTAAGTAAATGAATCAATGGAAACACAAGCAGAAATTAGATTCTGAAGTAATTTGAATGTTAAGGGATTTGGACTTCGTAGTTAAGGTGATAAATGAATAGAAAAAAATAATTTTAAGCAGAAGTTTGATTCCTATTAACCAGCTACTCATATATTTTAATTGTTTATATGCATATGTATATGTGTGTGTGTGTGTGTGTGTGTGTGTGTGTGTGTGTGGTATTGGGGTTTGAAGTCATGATCTCATGCTTATTTGGCTGGTACTTTACCATTTAAGCCATGCCTCCACCCTTGCTTTTTCCTGGCTATTCTGGAGATGGAGTCTAATGATTTTTCTTCCTGGGCTATCTTCAAACAGTATTCCTCCTGACGTTTGCCTCCTGGGTAGCTGTGACTTGCCATGACTTGCAAAGGTCTGGCTTGTTCTTTTATTTTTTAGTTCTTTTAGTTTTCTTGTAACCATCTTGAGGACAGGAAGTATGCACATGTACATGCACCTATTCATTCTTAGATGACTTGTATATTGATGGCTCTCAACATGTGCTTGGTGTTTCAACACACATAGATTACATGGATACAGTTTTTATAGCAAGTATACTTTATTTTTTGCCATTTTTATATTAGAGCTTTATAAATGAAACCATACTGATTTTATCCCAAACATTGGTTTAAACATGACACCAGTTCAAAGCAGAAACACAAAGCCACTGATGGATATGAACAGGCTGCCTGTTGAAATATTCTGTGCTCATTTATTACTCATTGATCCAAAGAAGACCTCGACTTTGCCGATGATTGACTACAGTTAAGAGATTCTCTTGGGCTTTCTAGGGAAAGTGTTGGCTCTTTTTGTAAATATTTATTGCCATAATCAGTACTTTGATGTGTCCTGGTGGGTATTTTGTCCTTATGAAAGAAAATGATTGCTTTAATCAGAAATTGCTCTCAATATTTTCAGTAATCTGTATCTTAAATCTTTAAAGAGTGACAGACTGTTTAATGTCTATATGAGTATAAATTAATATACAGTTAAACCAATTCACTTGATATTGCTAGGGAAAATATCATAAATGAGTATTTTTAGTTTCTATCCTTTTGTTTTTCCTCCTATGAAAAAGTGCTAATAAGGATTTGTGTCTTTCCAAAATGATTATATAGTGATAGAATTCCCACTGTTATGGAATGCAGATGAGGGGCTTGGATGATAATTGGGGGGTTGGATGATAATTGGAGCCTTTGTTTGTCGATTTAGTGATCTTTTGCAAAGAGATCAGAAAGTTTGCTCACTTTCTTTCTTCCATGTGAGATAGGCAGGTTGTTGGTAGGTCTGTAACCAGAAGAGCCCTTGATAAAACTCAACCATGATGGCTTAGAAAATTCAGACTTTCAGCCTTTAGAATTGTATGATGTACACTTCTATTGTTTGTAAGTCATCTAGTACTTTGTTACAACAGCCTGGACTGATGAGTAGTAAGTGAATGTCTGTGGGCTTTTTGTTTAAAGAAACTCTTATAGAAAGGATGGAAAGTCTTTATAGCAAGATACTTTAAAATTGCAAGCAGACAATTTTGTTTTCTAGGGGAAAAATGGAAATAAATCTATGATCTGACCCATAGAGTGGTATGGCTTGAAAGTTATGTATTTGTCCTTCATTTAAAAGGTGACGGCAAGGCATTGAATATTTTTGAATACCACAGTCATTCTGTTGCAATTGTACTTCCAAAGATATAGCTGGCTATGTAGAATAAATATTAGTGGTGGAAAATACGAGTTGGAGAGACCAGTTAAAGAGGGCTGTAAGTATTTTTTTTTAAATTTATGTTCTTCAGTGGTGATGCAGTGAGAAATAGAAAAGAATCTTTTGGGAAGGAGAATTGATGGGGACTTAGCAAGAACTCTGATTCAGAAAGGAAGAGGGGAAGACAGAGTACCGTGACTCAAAGCTATTGAATGTGTCTAAATGGTGACCTCTTAATGTCTTTCCAGCATGGAACTGTTGCACTGAAGGATTTGCACACTAAAAATTCTCTTATAAAAAATGCAAACACAGAGTTTTATCCCTTTTAAAAGCCTATGCCAATTTAATGAAGGGATAGTGCTGCAGTTATTTTCGTTCATTCGGAAAATTATGAATAAAGGTAAACACATTACCTGGTTTTGTCAGCTCTTTCAGCCTTCAGCTGAGAGAGGCAAGCAAACATTCGTTCTATTGTGTTCCCATCTGTCCTTGAATTTGGAGTCATTCTTGCTATATGGACTGTAATGCCATGCTATTAGGCCCATGGTGATTTATGACAGTTGGAGTCCCATTCAGACTGTTTTCTGACTAAGAGCCAAGAGAAAATGTGAATCAAAATGGAATTTTCTAGGCAACCAAGGCTGCAACAGAAAGTGTAATAATGCTTAGAACTGGCCTTACCAGCAAGTCCCTGGTGAAGTATTGTGGGAAGGCCTTGGGCTGGAAGACCTGACTTGGGATGCTCTGTCCAGCAACAGCTAGTTAATTTACATAATTGTGCAAATCACTTAAATATTGTCAGCCTTGGTTTTTAAATCTATAAAGCAGTGCTTTCTTCAAAGAGTGATTCGGAGGGACAATTAGGATATTGTATGTTTCCTTATATTTGCAAAATGAATTTTGATGGATTTGATTTTCCTGTTGCTTTTATCCCCTCACGGGCAAAGCTTCCTTTTTCATATTTTTTCCCCTGGTGTCTTTCTTGAAACATGCTGTTTATTGAAGTTTATCATGTGGATGAGTGAATGAGTTTTGCCTTAGGTGGTGTAAGTGACAGTCTGTATAGTATAGTTCCTTTTCTTTTGCTTTTTTTCAAAAGTAATTAAAAGGAAAGATAGGTAGCTTTTTGACATTAATTTTTTTCTGTTTTGGCTTTTCTTAATGCCTTACATATTTTATTTAGGATGGATAAAATTAGTTTCTCCTTTATATACAGTGCTGTGTTATTTCTGACAATAGATTCTGTTACTATTATTAATACTTTCCCTGTCTAAACAACAATTTACATAGTTTGGGCTGGCATACCATATGGAGCAACTGGTGTTGCAGCTTTTATTTTTTACATCTTTAATAGTTCCTCAAAGTGAAAGAAAGGGTAGAAAATGACCTGACTTTCTTTACTCCCTGTCTCCCTCTTTCTCTTCCTCTCTCATTCTGTCTCTCTCTCTTTCTCTCTCTGTGTCTCTTTCTGTCTCTCTGCCTCTATCTCTGTCTGTCTCTATTTTCCTCCTTGTGCTCTCAAGTTTCCTCTCCTATCTTTCAGGAATGCATTTTGGTGCTTGAGTGCTGGATGATTGATAACATTGTTTGAAGTTGTAGTGTGTATTTGTCTTATGCTTTTCATCAGGCTGTTTTCCATAGAATCATTTTGTAGTTAGAGAATATGGCTAGCATTATTCTTAGCCTGCTGCAGGTATACTAGACAAATGTTATCATCATTCCCACTTTACAAGTGCAAAAGTGTGATCACAGGACCAGAGCAAGTTTCCAAGAGAGTCCAGACTAGAAATCACTTTCCTAGCTTCAACTGTGAAGTTTTCAGAAAGATGCTGGAGAAACTTTAAATATTTATGCTCTAAAACCCCCAGGAGGGAGTCATATATTTTTGAGTCACACTGAGATATGAATGTGCCTACCTCTACTTTGACTTTATTTTATGAGCCCAGGCAACCACTGAATAGATCCTTGTGGGGCTTAAAGGAATTGGAATTGGATTTTTATTAATCATAGCTAAAACTCTCCACTGTCTGACTCAATGGTCGAAACAAAAGCATCTTTTTGCCATTTCTGACTATTGTCGGCATTTTTCCATACTGAAAGCTTTGTTTACATTATTGCTTTTCATGAATGACATACTTTAGTGAGATCTTTGCTATTTCAAAGTATAGTGAAGGTGTTGACCCTTTCGTTTAGCCTTTCCCTGGCTGAGCAACTAGAAGTCTCATTCTCTTCTATAGTTCCAGAGTGATTTCCCTATCATTTTCACATGTCATTTATATTGTGCAGTAGTTACTGGGCTTTTCTTTTTTTTCTTCTTTTCACCAGTTAGTTTTATTTATTTATTCTTATTTATTGACAAAGTGATGTACAAAGAGGTTACAGTTTTCAAGTCTACAACTTTTCAAATAATCTTCTATAGGATGCATTGTAGTACATCTACACAGAAGGGGTGTAGATAAACATGTGTTGATGGAAGAAAAATAAAAGTATATTGATAGTTTATATTTAAAGTGTTCTAACCTTAAACAGCAGGGAAACAGTCATATTTTATATTTTTAATGTTTTCTATTATAACTTTTATTGTGCTTGTTCTAGTGAGTATCACTCATGTGTGTACTTTGCATTTCTGTTTTAAAACATATTGTAATTTCAGAGGGATTATTAGTATGTCAGGAATGTACCCAGGATCAGTAATAGAGTTAAGAAAGTGGTTTTTTTGTTTGTTCAAGTCAGGATGAAAAGCAAAGACTAGTCTAAACTCCAAAAATATACTCCTGAAAGACAGCTTTGAGATGCACAGAGCTATTGGCCACTGTATTATGAAGAGGATTTTCAGAAACTAAACTCAAATGCAGTTAGGACTTTTTGACAGGACTTTACACAGTGGGTCAAGCAATTGGTGTTCTCAAAGCCAATGGAATCAGACATCGAGTGATGGCAGCATTAGTTCATATGGCAGTTCAGGCAAAATGTGTGCATGTCATCCTAGATAATATGATATTTTACTCTTCTATTTGGATATTGCAAATCAACTTGAGTTATGGAAATATATCGTTTGGAATTTTCAAGTAATCATTTTAACTGTTTCTGAGTAAGCCTTATAAAGGATCTGCGGTCATATATTTTTGTTTGGTAAGTGAAAGCATTTCTGATGGCAGTTGCTAGAATCCAAATTCAGCAAGGCAGATTCTGGGAACTGGCCAGGGCCTAGTGACCAGCTAAAGGGAATTATGTTCAACCCCATTTATATCCATCTCCAGTCTTTATATTCTCCAAGCTGCCATATTCCACAAAAGAAGAATTAGCCTGGATAGCTCTCAGCTGCTTTTCTCCTTCCCTATGTTAGGGGATATAAAGGTGCCAGGACAGTTCTTATTCCCTCAGTCTTTAATTATACACCTAGGTGAATAGAATAAAAAGATGAAGATGTCTATGTCCTCCTCCATCATCCCTTCCTGCAGTGTCACTGAGTGTCCCTCAAGACGTATTTTATCAAAGAGTAATTGTAATTACCTGGCTTGTCTGTCTTCCCTTAACCTGTGGGACATGTTAACCTGGTTTGTACATAGCCATTTCAGAAGCCTGCTGGAATGCCCTGGACTTTATTCTCAAACAACATTCTCTTTCCCCATGCTCTGCCCATTTAACATAATTCCTTACTTTTGACAATCCAAATGTACTATTAGCCTTACCCTACACACATATTACTGGTGAGTGGAAGCCAATGGAATCTTCACAGTGTTTTCCTCCTTTCCCAAATTCTTACAAAACTTAAGGATAATAGTCCCTGATTCTAGCAATTGGTTGTTTTAATACCTCCACAAATCTAGGTCACATGTAAATTCTCTCCTCATGTAAATTTATTATTTTTATTTTGCACAGAAAAATAGGTGTGTTATAAAGATCTTATCTGAACTTGCTTAAAATGTAAGCTTTTAAATAGACTGTTTCATTATCCAGGTGGTAAGATCATCAACTCGTTTTTTTTTTCTTGGAGGAGGGACTGCTATTTAAACAAAACTCAATCTTCTTTCTTTCTTTTTCTTTTTTTGCCTTTCCCAAAGTTACAATTGTCTAGGTAAATAATTATATAATAATTTAAATGTACATTGTTGTTTTCTCCATGAAAGAAATAGGAGCTATGACCTCTGTCCATTAGGATCTTACTGTAGAAAAATAATCTAATAGTGCTTATAAGTTGTATACATATGATGATGAGAGAATGAGATGTTCATTGTTTAATTAAGATAGAACTTATATTACTGTTTAAAGATACAGGGTAATTCAGTGACCCTAAAACTCTCACCACTAAGGGAAGTTGAGGATGGTTACTTCTACAGGAAGTCTATTTTCCAGAGTCTTATACTGTATGTACTTGACATTTATCTTAAGTAAACCTATTCAGAGAGTTAGCCAAACCTATCCATTGCTCTCAGTGGTATATGGGAATGGATATTTTTCAAAGATGGGCAGAGAACTCTATTCCAATACTGAGGAAGGGGAAAAGGTGAGGTGGTTAAGAGACTGAAGGGTTTGCTGGAGTTTCAGCCAGGAATGTACAGGGAGGGAATGGATCAGTTTAGAGTCCAGAGGCTGGTGGATAAGATAAGTTGAACAGGACCTGTGTCTGGGGGAGTGGGAGTTTGCTATGAAAAGTTTGGAGATGTGTTGCTATTTGAATATTTTGTGAAGGCTTCTTGGGATTTTAAATCCTTCTTACTTCTCATCTCAGAAAGAACAGAACTTTCATACAGAAAGTTCAAGAGAGATTACATATTAATATTTGACATTAAAGTATGCACTCTTTAGGCTCATAATTATTCCTTTGCTGAAAGCACTTTGTGATTCAGAACCAGGAATGGCTTCATGGGCCGAGGTGGGCTAAAGCCCTTAGCTTTTAATTAGTTCTGGTAGATCAGCTGGAAACTCCTTCAGCAATGGAAAAGTTTGGGTTTTCTTAAGCTAGTCATGATACATTTAGGTTCAGGTTTCTGTGTTTATGTGGAAGAGATAAACAGAAGGATATTGTTTTGAATAATATTGGCAAACTGATGAAAACTGTTTTCTGTTTGAGATGTTTAACTTTTCTCCTGTAAAAGAAACCTTTGCTAGTTTCACAGTGAGTGCATAGATACACACTGACCTTCTGATAGCTTAAGTGCTAACCTCTGCTACCTTTCACTACAATCCATATCCCAATTCTTGAATCCAGTGAACAGGTAAGTGTCCTGAATAAAACATTTTGAGTTCCACAGAATCACTAGAGTCTCACCAGGAAAAGTGGAAGGAAATATATGGGCTCTTGATTTGTTTGCCTATAAAGATAGTTTTATATTCTAGCCACAAAGAGAACATTTGCTGAACAATTTGCTTTCTTGTCAAAACAGTTATTAACATCATAGATAATAAATTAGAACCATATCTAGCTGTTGAAGATGTAACATAATTTTAATTTTTTCAACTTGTGTCTTATTTCCTTGGAATATTGTTCTTGCTGCATTTTGCCATTATCCCAAGAATAGTTAAATATCACAAAGAACAGATTGACGTTAATGAAGCATGGAAGCCAAACAAAACAAATCTCCCAAAATAAAATTAGTATACATTTTCAACTAGTTCTCCTTCATTCTTCTTCCATGTTTATCAAAAGGAGACTGAAGTGTTTCTTAAGAACAATTCTCACTGCTCTCAGGTTCTCTCTCAACCTATTCAGGTGTAATTGTCAATGAACTTGAAGGCAGTTGAAGTGATTATTCATATCTGTAACTCTTCTTAGACTTAATTGCTTGAGAATGGTGGAAGTAGATCTAGATTCTTTCAAATCAGAACTCTTTTTGTGTTTGGAAACCTCTCTTCTAGCCCTTATTAAAGCAGCATGTGATAATTTCCTTTTAATAAAAACATGAATACTTTTATAGGTCTTTCTAGTAGTAGGATTTTTGCAAAAGATGATTAGATGATTTCATGTGGAGTAACCGCTCATTTGGAAGTGCTCACTGCCTGAGCAGATGTTAGAAGGATTTACAATATATTAAGCAGCTATGCCTAGTGAAGTCATTGTAATTAACTTGAAACGAATGTGGCACTTCTTAAACGTAATATTCCATACAGATAGCAGAATATTTTTTAAAAGGACTTAAAATGAGCCTATATTTGTTTTGGACATTTTGTTTTCTAAAGTGTGTGTGTGTGTGTGTGTGTGTGTGTGTGTGTTAAGAAAAATTGGGATAAATATTTAGGAAATGGAAGTTTAGGTCACAGAAAATTTGAAGGGGTAGTTCTAAAATCTAGAGTATAAGAATCTAGAGTATTCTCACCAATACAGTAAATTTAAAAAAGAAAAAGAAAGAATAAAAGTAAGAAGAAAAACAGTAAAAGAAAGAATATAAGTAGATGGGTGTGGTATTGCATTCCTGGAATCTCATTATTCTGGAAGGTAAGGCATGAGGATTATGAGTTGAAAGACAGACTGAGAACACAGTAAGAAGCTACATTACACTCATAAATTGGCATGTTGAATTGGAACCCCTTTCTATAACTACTTAAAGATAATAACATTTTTTTAAAATTAAAGAAAAAAGAATATATAGTGCTCATTTGAGATGAGACTCTTCATTTTTCAAAGTTAGAATATTTCAAACTCTTAATAGTTGCAGTAGGAAGAAAACACTATACCTTGTCTATACTATGATTCTATAGCTGCAAATTTGCTAAGTTTAGGAACACTTTTAGAGGACTTAAAATACCTAGAATTGTTTCCAGTTCTGAATGAATGGATTCAGCTGCTGCTCTTGTAAGACAGCAAATATGTGGCACAAATTCCTTACTCATTTAGACAAAGGGTTCTATGAAAGACTTGTTCTACTACGTTTCTTAATTCACATGAAGTGTGTTCACAGTGTGCTCCACCAGCCCCATGACTGACATCTATTTTCTGATACACAGGGGATGAGTCCAGAGGTGTGAATTAACTCCGGAAACCCTAGCTAGAAACCCTCTTCAACAGGATGCAACACATTTTGCTGCATGCCAATGGAACAAGTGCTAGTGAATTCACAGAGCTTAGGTTTCTTTCTCAATCATTTTATCTGTCCTTCATGGGCTGGCAGGGGGGCATTGCACTATGCAGTCAGTAGAAACCCATTTGGATGGGTTTCCAAATCATCACTGAAGAGGAAATGGAATGTTGACATTTGCTTTTCAACATCTGCTTTTATGTAGCAAGTGTCCCTTCTATACTCTTCTCACTGACTGAAGAGAACCACAAGCCACACCCAACCTGGGAAGGGCAGGGATGGCCACCCTATCATCTTCATAGAAAGAACACCAGAGAAATTATGAACTGGCTCATGCCAATCAGACCTATCATAATTCAAGCAGCTGCAAAAGGGCAAGGTTTAGTGTAAATTTATTATTCTTATTAGAATAGAAATTCAAAGCACATTCCCTGATAATTAATGATGGCATATTTGGAAGAAATAATCTACAAATGCATCTTTTTTGTATAACAACTTCTTTATTTAGCATCTTCAAGATTTTAATATCTTACATCTTTTTAATATCGTGCATCTATACACTCTCAATTTAATAGTGCAACCTGTGCAAGCAGAGAGAGAGAGAGAGAGAGAGAGAACAAAAAGACCAGTTGTCCCCTCACTTGTTTTTATAAACATCTATATAGGTGAAACAAAACTTAGCAATGTTATAGATAATGTCTATTCACATTTGTACATTACCATTTTTAACAGTTTGGAATAAACTCTAAAATGTCTTACACACATTAAAGAATATTCAAGTTACTGAGTAACAACAATAACAATAATTAACAACAAAAAACATACAGCAGAAGCCTCAAGTGTTTCCTCATTGTCTAGTTTACAACTCAAATACTATTTCCTCTGAGTGACAAAGCAGTCAGATAATGAAGTAAGAAAAAAAATACTGTTTGCAAGATGGAAGCCAAGGGTTCTTCTTTCTAAACTATCTTTAATCTAAGGAAAATGTAATGTTAAGAAAAAAAGTCTTATAGCCATCTTTTCAGCACACATTAGGACTACTATTAAAATGAAATTAACTTTAAGAGTATTATCACACACACAAAAAAGTTTGTACTCATTACTTTGACAAGAAACCTGGAGCAGGGGAGTGGGTTCGAAGCAATTACCAAGAATAAACACTACAAAATGCAATACCAATGCTGTACAGCTATGAGATTTTCTTCCCCATATTGACTTATGTGTTAATCTTGTTTATGCATGCTCTCAAGGACATACACTGCCGAAACAAAAACTACAAAAGAACTTGAAGGCATGATAAGCAACCGCTCATCTCATGCTTTAGTAAACCTAATGTTTACATTTGAAAAAGAAGCCAATATATATTTTCTCTATTTTGACTGAAAACCCATGCATTGGGAACACCTGGTGCGCAGGGCGTGGGTGCGCTGAATAACCCTGAGCACTGAAGAAAAGAAAGTAAAGCCAGTTTGGGAAGTTCCAAGCATTATTAAACCAACTGTTGTTTGTAGCCTTTAACAAATTCAGACAGACAGACACACATACACTCATACATACACACACACACACAAATGCTTATTTTTATGCATATTTATGTATATTTATATTTTTAATGATTGAAAAATAAGGAGAACTTTCTTCAATCCACGAATTAGTCTTTGATAGTTGGATGATAAATTGCAAGTAATTACAGCTACCATTTCTGATGCTGCTAAATTATAACCCTTGAGTGTTTTATTGGAAACAGAAAGGGAAGCTGGTCTTCATGGTGGTTATGCAGGGTTTTTTTTTCCCTTAGGAGGAGTATGAGATCAGGTATGGAAATTACAGTGTTGGAAGACATAGATTTATAGGGAATACAACTGAAGAGGGCCGAGGAACAGCCTCCAAGAACCCTTGGGGATTTGTGCAGGTGATGGAGGAGGCAGAGGGAAAGAATGACACCCTTTGATTCATAGTAAGAAGTATTTCAGTTAAGGGATAGGAAATTCATTGTTGTTTGTAAGACATTCTTTTATCGAAATTTTCCCTCTCTCTTCCCCCTTTAATCCTTTTCTCCTTTTATTTCGACTTAGCATTCTATCTATGAAATTAGCAATCCCTGTCTACATGGAATTGGCTTTCAGGGGAGTATGAACAAGATAATTAATTACCTGTGGGAAATAAGAGATGGAGCAAGAAAGTAATATTTCTTTTAAAAATAAGGTATCCAGGAAATATTTTTTTCTGAAGATATGACATTCGATGACAGAGACTAAAGAGGAGAAGCAAGCCTTCCCACTCTATGGAGAAGGGCTGGGCAGTAAGGATAGTGAGTGCAGAGGTCCTGGGATAGCTCTGTGTGTCGTTTTACTATTCAGTGCTGAATCTTCAGGTATGTGTGTTTGCAAGGCATGGCATAGAACATGGCCCACAATAGTTGTTCATTGAATCTTTGTGGGAAGAAACAGTGAACAAATGAATGAATATATATTCTCACATGGAGTTCACAATAGAGGATGGAGACTCGTGGGAACATAACTGCACTTAGTCACAATAATGGCATTCAGCCTTGCTCACAGTACCCAGGTCTTTGCATAAGTGATGTTACATAGTTTTGAAAACATCAGTGATACATGTGATTGCTTCCATTGTACGAACAGAAAACGAAGTGGGAGTCTGTGATTGAATGTCTAAGTATTTGGACTCAAGCATTAGGTTGCCTAGACTTTCATTAACAGCATTTCCACTCCCCAAATTTGTGATCTTAAACAATTTACTTAACTTCTCTGACTCTATTTGCTCCCTAGTGAAATAAAAAAAATTAGACAAGTATTTCAAGACGATGGTGTGCACATTGCATGAATCAACATCTGTAAAATACTTAGAATAGTTCTTTGGAGTGTACTAGAGACCTCCTCATCATTTCCAAAATCTTACTGAAGTAAACTATTTGAGAAAGTATCGAGATAGTTTCAGAGATAACATTATTAATCTGAGACTTGAATATGGAAAGTAGAAACTCCAAATATAAGAAATGAATTTTTAAAAACAATTTTAAAAAGAATGATTTAAATGATGTGTCTCAATGTTTCAGCATTACTTTTAAGGAGTGTGTGTGTGTGTGTGTGTGTGTGTGTGTGTGTTTGCAATATCAGATTAGTATAGTAAATGTTCTCTTTTGCACTCTAAAATATTTTTAGGCTCCATTTGTAGATGAGAATAAAATTTTGGTCATTTCCTACCTTATAAGGCAAAACACCCCAAATTCAGACAATGTTTTATGTCAATAAATATAAAACAAAAATATTGAAGTATTTCACAATACTTAAACTTAACATCTGTGGGAGGTATCTGATTTGGTCATGAGGAATTATATAGAGTACTCATGCATTTCTATGCATTTTTATTATGAGATCTGTCATTGGATCACAGGCATGATATTCAATTGCATAGACTTAAAAAAATTAGACTTGGAAATATTCCCTGAGTAAACATGAAAGAAGAGAATGGAACATTTGTTTTAAACATATGAAATAATAGTTCCGCAGAATCTTAATCAAGTCTCCCCTCTGCTTGGAGGAATCTATATTATGTTAAGTGCTCATTACCTAATAAAGCTGAAATTCACTTTCTAGGTTCACTTCTGGGGCAGTACATCTGTATCTGTGTTGCTGAAATGACCAATATGATCTTGAAATGTGTTTTAAATTTAATCTAGTGACAGAAGCTAAAATTATTACTCTGGCAGCATATAGCTCAAACCTGAAGGGAGGGGCTATAAGACAAATATTTATTTATTTCCATGATGTGCAAGTACATAAAGATGAAAGTTTCATGCTTATTCATGTGAAGTGTAGTTTGAGGAAAAAATATCCAAAAGTAACTGGGCACTGAGATCTGAGATGTCAGTTGAGGTTCAAAGGTAGACCAGATTAAAAAAAGTTTGTGAGACTCATTTCCAATTAACCACCCCAAAGCCAGAAGTGGAGCTGTGGCTCAAGTGGTAGAGTGCCAGCCTTAAACAAAAAATTAGAAAAGAACAGTGTCCAGGCCCTGCCTCCAAGCACCACTTGATACACCTACAATCCAAAAGAGAAAGAAGGCAAAATTAGTATATTAGTAGATGCCTACAAAATAAGAATTAGGAAAGAATGTTGTTAAGATACTGGATTATGAAATTTTAATTCGTAAGAATTCAATGCAATGCTTGGTTTCCATTTATATTTGTATAAATAAAAGGCTTATGCACATGAACTGTCCTTAGTAATTTAGGAATAATTTTACAGTAGTATAAATTGCTACTTCTGTTTTAAGCCTTAGGTCTGGGCTCTCACAGACAGCCTTTATGAATGTGATTTATTATTTACATAAATAGATTCTGTCTTCACTGCTCATAAATACTCTGGTGCAGTCATTTGAATTTAGATCCAATTATGGATGTTGAAGGTATCAGAAGAAAAATGGGAAATCTGATTCTTTTAACAATTGGATTTTTTTCCCCCTAAATTAGCTCCCCAAGAGTACTTTGGAGTTTTTCTATAAGGGTGATATACTTCTTATTTCTTTGATTACTTACATTCCTCTAAATCTCAGGTTTTGTAGATGATTAAAAAGTCTCATAATTCACCATGGTTTCTGCAGTTGTACATTTCAAGGGTAATTTTATGAACTTCAATAACTCATGTTTATGTTTTGTATTATAAGTGTGAACTTAGAAGTCACATATTTCCTAGCCAGGAAAATATAGTACCTGTATTGCCCATGCTACTTCTGTTTTTGCATTTGCATTAGAGGCTTGGAGTTGTAAGATGGTTTCAATTTCAGTGTGACATTGTTTGTAACAAAGAAGCTGCTCTAAAGTACAGAACTTTGTTTGGGTGAGGCTAAAGTCACTATAAACATGCGTGGCTTCTCCATTCCCATCACTGTGATTCAAACAGTGTCTTCAACTATGATGAGATCACAGTTGGGCAAGATGGAATTTCCTTGTTTAATTTTTCCCATCAGTTTTTCCCACATGAAGATTATACTAGTTAGCATATTATGTAGCATATTTTCATTATAGTTCATGTGTCTTCCCAAATATATAGCGTCCTCATAAAGGAACAGATAGTTTTAAATGTATAAGAAAAATAAACCAGTGTATAAATAATATTGATATTTTATAAAAGTAATGCTTGTTTTTTTGGGGGGTGTAAAATGGTAAATGTCATAAATAAAAATGCTCGAGATATTGCCGAGAGTATTTTGGGACCCAGTTATATGTAATGAAAATAGTTGACACAGTCCCTGATATATCAAATATGAGTCCATGGGAAGGAAGGAAGGAAGGAAGGAAGGAAGGAAGGAAGGAAGGAAGGAAGGAAGGAAGGAAGGAACGGAGGGAGGGAGGGAGGGAGGGAGGGAGGGAGGGAGGGAAGGAAGAAGAAGGAAGGGAGGATAGCATAAGGACTCAGCAGTTGGACTCTAGTTTCACTGTCATAATCACTTGACAATTTTCAAGTTACTTACATCTCTAAGGTTTCAGGTTTCTCATATATAGAAGGTAATTATTTGATTGAATGAGAGCTAGCATGGTAGAAGTGTGTACATGGTAAATGTTAAATATTTTAAAATTATTTAATGAGTGTCAAATTCTGCCTGAGTGGTATTGTTAGCTGTGTGCAAATTATTCATTTCCAAATACTCATGATGAATAGAATTCAAAGTTAGATTTTAACTTGAACATGACCTTTTTCTTGATTTTAAAGGCATATTTATAATGTCCAACAGGTTTTATCCCAGGAGCTTCTATAAAATTGTTTGACACTGGCTTGCATACCAGAGTTCTGTAAGGGCAGTCTTCTCAGAATAACAAAGAAGAAGCACACAGCGTGCTGCAGTTGATGAATGCTTTGATGAGATGCTATAGACATAAAGTACAGACATCTATTTGACTAGGAAGGATTGTAAGAAGAAAATTAGTGGCCATCTAAGCTTTTCTATAGGTGTTTAAATTCCAACAGGACTTCCAGGAATGAACCTTCTAGACTGTGCATTTCCAAATTTCATAAATATGATGTGATCTCACTCCTATAATTGCATTGTATTCTATAAAACAGCTGACCTCAGACTAAAAAGATCATCTAGTCAGGCTTTGCTCAATAACCTGAGTTCTTTAAACAAGAGAAATTTCTCTAGCTTTTGGCCAGGGGGCTGGTGAAGAAGAAGCCAAAGGAAGAAGATAGGGATATATGCAGTACAAGCGTTCAACATGCTCTTGCATGGTTGAAGATGGGAGGTTGTGGCCGCATGAGAAGGAATATAAGTCGTCCAAGGGAGTCTAGTAGGGCTAGGCCAGGAAATGAGAACTTCAGTCCTATAGCCACAAAGAAGCAAATTCTACTAATGGCTTGAACAAATGGCTTAGAAGTGGTTTCTTCATCAATGATACCAAGAAAAACTTTATCCCACTTGCTACATTGATTCTGGTGATCTGGAACAGATAGCCTGGTTAAATCCACCAAATTTTTTACTTAGATAAATTCCATAAATGGGTGTTGTTTTAAGGCACTAGGTTTGTATTCATTTGTCATAAAACAATAAAAAGCTCCTATAATTTTGAAAAAACGTATTTTAAGAATTAGGAAAATAGGGGCTGGGGATATAGCCTAGTGGCAAGAGTGCCTGCCTCGGATACACGAGGCCCTAGGTTCGATTCCCCAGCACCACATATACAGAAAACGGCCAGAAGGGGCGCTGTGGCTCAAGTGGCAGAGTGCTAGCCTTGAGCGGGAAGAAGCCAGGGACAGTGCTCAGGCCCTGAGTCCAAGGCCCAGGACTGGCCAAAAAAAAAAAAAAAGAATTAGGAAAATAAATGAAGACAGAGAGGCCAGATAAAGACTGATGGAAACATTCAATTAATAAAGAAGACTTAAAGAAAATTATAGCATATTATACCAGTATTAGGAGTGGTAATTAACCTAATCTTGATGCCAGTATGCTAAGAGCTATAGATAAGCATATTTTATTTGGATCATTATTCATGGTCTGGTGTGGTTGAGTAGTAAAATGAAGATGAAGAACATTCACAAGATGGCACAAAATTGAGTCATATTTATTCTAAGGATCCAATATTTATGTAGAGAAGTTTACTTTTGGACAGGTGATAATCATGTGCATTGACTAAAAGGTTATTAAAATTGGATGCAAACTAAATGTGTTCATATAATTTCAATTTGAGGAAGAAGAAATGGCATTCACTAAAATTTTATAATAAATAAAAATACAAGAATGGAAAAGACAAATGGGTAACAGTGAAGGAATAAGAAACATTTTTCTGTGTTGAGATTTTAGTATCCAGAAATATATTTGTAGTATATTTGGAAATGAGAAGCTTAGTTTCAGTATATTTTTCTGTTCTGAGTTTATATGTAGTCTCTCTCTTCAATGATGAGTTAAAATGTACTTTGATTATAAATAGATTTTTCTGAGTTAAGGGGAACACTTGCGTTAAGCACAGTAAAGTCAGTATTTCAGAGCCAAATATAATTTACCTTTTATATTTCATTCCTCTTAAAAATGTATGCATATTTAGTGCAACTTACCACTTAAGCCCCACTAAGTGACACTAAAGATATTTGGTTTCTACAATGTATTTGTTTTGAAAACTAAAGCCTCCCACATTGCATCAGTAATTAAACCTTTTAAATTCCCAAGCAATTAATGTGGGATTTAAATTGTTTCTCTATCATTATGCCAGTCATCTAGGTTCGTGCTATCAAAATGCATTTAAGATGTGTGCAAATTAATTAATATGATGAGGTCCTAAGTCTTTCTTTGTATAAAAGCTGAGAACTATAAAATAGTATTACAAGTTAAGCATCTATAATCCATTAGTCTGAAATCTGGAAAGTTTTACTGGTTAAAGAAAGCTCAATTTGTAAAGACTGGGTAAATATTCCCAAATCCAAAACCAATCAAACCTGAAACATTTTGGTCTTGAGCATTTCAGATAGGACACTCTGTGTTAGTCAACCCCCTGGTTAAGTTTGAATGTGTGCAAGATGGGGTTTTGGGTTTTCAGCTGTAGCCAACATAATAACTCGGTAGTGAACAGAACATATTTTTTAAGTAGAAGATTGATGAAAGGGAATCTTTTTTTTCCTACTTCTTGCTCTCTGATTTAACTTGAAAGTTGAGTTCATCCTTCCAAGAAGACAGATAATGGGAAGTAACTAATTCCCTTTGATCAAGTAACATCAGTAAAAGGAAGATAATTATCTAGCCCAACCAGCAATGTCTACACAAAAGCCAAACATCAGAGGCAGAATGTAAACAAAGAAGGGAACACCAATATATTTTCCCCCTTCTCACTTCCATAGTTTCATAAGGAAAAACAGACACTATGAGAGAAATGGAAGGTTTAATTCTTCTGCCTTTACTTTGTCTACCACACAACCAAAGTTGCTTCAAATTAAGGGTATTTATGAGCAAGCAATTTGTCTACTTTTCTTTCTAAAAGTGACAACTTAAAAGTTTATTTCCAAATACAACACTACTGTTTTCTCCTCTTACCTTGGTGGCTTAATTGGTTGAAATACTCTGTCATTCACTCTCTGAGGATTTTTCAATTATGCCTATGATTTGAAATGTTTAATTGATTTCTACTTTGGCCTTTTCACAGATATGTTGACTCTTTCTTTAGTAAAATAAAATCTTTAATTTCTTTAAAGGTTGATGAATCTTGGTTGCTTTATTTATTTAATAACTTTTTCTGAAGTTTTAATAGTAAACTTAGAAGTATCACATAAATCTGTACTTTTTAAAATATGGAATTCTACTGTGAATAAATTTTTATTTTATTTAATATCATAATATTTTACCATATAAGATATACATATATATATGTGTGTGTATAATTTTAATGAAGATACAAGATGTATCATGGTCTACTAAATCCTACTTTTCAGCTATAATATTTCTACTTTTAAATTTATTACTACCAGAACAATGTTTCAGGGGCTGGGAATGTGGCTTAGCAGTAGAGTGTTTGCCTAGCATGTACGAAGCCCTGGGTTCAATTCCTCAGAACTGCATAAACAGAAATATCCAGAAGGGGCACTGTGGCTTAAGTGGTAGAGTGCTATCCTTGGGCATAAACAAGCTAAGGATAGTGCTCAGGCCCTGCGTTCAAGCCCTAGGAATAGAAAAAAAAAAGGTTAAAAAAAAACACAGTTTCTTACTACACTTACATATACAAGTATTTTCTTTTTTTTTTTTTTTTGGCCATTCCTGGGGCTTGGACTCAAGGCCTGAGCACTGTCCCTGGCTTCCTTTTGCTCAAGGCTAGCACTCTGCCACTTGAGTCATAGCACCACTTCTGGCCATTTTCTATATATGTGATGCTGGGGAATTGAACCCAGGGCTTCACGTATATGAGGCAAGTGCTTTTGCCACTAGGCCATATCTCCAGCCCACAAGTATTTTCTAATGATAAAACCTTAGAAGTAGAACTAACACAGAAAAATATGTTGGCTTAAAACATAGTGCAAATACTGTTCTGAAGAATAAATCAAACCAGTTACTTATGCTTGGTTGCAAATTAAATAGAGTTCATTGAATTTTTTTTTAAAGTAAGATCCCCTGAAGGAAAGGTTGATTAGGAGAAGGTTTTGATAATTCTCCTGTAAGGAGAAACAATCCTAAGAACATATAGATTTGAATAGAGAAAGTACCTGGGGCAGAGAGGAACAAAAGAAACCTTGCTGTATCTTGAAGTTTTGCAATGGTTCCTTCAATTTTCTTAGGGCCTGTTTCTGCATGTATCCTTTTTGGACACCAATAAGAAGAGATAACATTTTTTTTGGGTCTTTTTATAGATTTTTTTTTTCAGAGCTGAGCACTGAACTCGGGGCCTTGTGCTCGCCAGGCAGGCGGTCTTCCGCTGAGCTAAATCCCCAGCCCCAGGAAGAGATAACATTTTTTTTTTTTAGAAAAGTTCTAGATTTCAGTATCTCTGCCAGCCTCTGGCTTCAAGATTCAATACCATCATCACTAGAAATACTGAGAAGTCAGACAAAGGTGTGTCTGCTTAATTATAGAGCCCCTCTGACAAGGCATTCTTGTGTGGCATTATAGCCCATCCTCAGAATATACATCTTCATCCTTGTCCTCATTCAGTTCTCTTTAATAAGAAGTCATCATTGCCTAGCTTTGAATATTTATTACAAAAAGACTCAGCAGATAGTATTTGCAGACATCAAACAAATTTGCATTTGTGCTTGAAATTTTTTCCCAGGTGGTAAGAGTCTTTATATTATGTTGTGACTGAGAAAGTTATTAGATATATAAGATCAGATTTACTTTCATTTTATTTTCTACCTACAGGGCTTCCTACACTTTCAAAGACTAAATTCCTGGGTACTTAGAAGAATGAATTTACTTATCACGGAAATATTCAGACTCTTAAGTAAAACACAAGCTCTATTTCACCATCATATTTATTCTGAGAAAAGGATTGAAAAAGTCCACATATGGTTGAAATTATAGGGAGGATAGAGGTGGACAAAATCTGGGCCAGTAGAATTATGCAGTTTGGAAATAATCCATTAAAACTGCTGGCAGTTTTAGCTATGTTCTTAACTTATACCCTATTTCATCCTTCCTCAATCCTACCCCTCCTAATAAATTTATTATTCGGGTATCGGCTGATTCAGTGTCTATTGATGGCTGTTTTGTTATGTCTTCCTGTGATGGATTGGATTAGCTAGCTATATATGATGTATTACTAAAGGCAATAATTCTATTCATGAAGTCTTCATCTCCTGATTTGATCACCTCTCAAAGGCTTCTCCTAGTAATACTGTCACTTTAGGGATGAGTGTTCTAACATGTAGATCTAGGCACTGATACTGATAACATGTAGCCTGGCACTGATGGCTCACGTCTGTAATCCTAGCTAACTCAGGAGGCTGGCATGTGATGATTCAGGTTTGAAGCCATCATGGACGAAAATTTTATGATACTCTCATCTCCAATCTCCTACCCTCTGCCAAAATAAAACCCAGAAGTGGAACTATGGCTCAATGGGTAGAGCACTTCCCTTGAGCAAAACACATGACAATTCCCAGGTCATGAGTTCAAGCCCTCAAGACGTGTACAAGAAAACAAAAATTAGGAGGACATAATCACTCCATTGCACAAAGTATTAACTGAGTTTATTAAATATAGCTGTGTCATATAAAAGGTTTTCAAGATACCCATCATTGCTTATTTACTTCCCCAAAGCAAATATAAGATTATTATTTTTTCATCTTCAAAACTTCAAATGTGGGCCTGGGAATGTGGCCTAATGGTAGCTTGCCTTATATACATGAAGCTCTGGGTTTGATTCCTCAGCACCACATATACAGAAAAAGCCGAAACTGGCACTGTGGTTCAAGTGGTAGACTGCTAGTCTTGAGCAAAGAGAAGCCAGGGACAGTGCTCAGGCCCTGAGTTGAAGCCCCAGGACTGGCAAAAAAACAAAACAAAACAAAAATAACTTCAAATCTGTTGATCCTTAATGTAATCTCTTAATAGTCTTTTCGTTTATTCCATATAATGTTACCATTACTATAATAAATGGAATGTAGATAGATCTTCTCTCTTCAGTCTAGGGGTGTCCTTTTAAGTGCTGTATTTATTTATTTACTTATTTATTTTTCATTCATGGGACTTGAACTCAGGGCCTGGGCACAGTCCCTGAACTTTTTCGCTTAAGGCTAGTGCTGTAGCCCTTGAGTCACAGTAGCCACTTCTGGCTTTTTCTGGGTCATTTATTGGAGATAAGCGCCTCATGGACTTTCCTGCCCAGACTGGCTTCAAATCATGATTCTCAGATCTCAGCCTCCTGAGTAGCTAGAGTTTCAGGCACTGAGCCACAGCTTAAGTTAGTATTCTTTACAGGTGAAGATTTCTTACATCTCTTTATCACACGAATATCTAGTTTATTTGGAGAAATTCTATATTCATTGTATAGGATTTACAGAATACAGGAGATTGGCTAGAATTTAGAAATTAGTGATCTGTTAATTTCTAAGGAGAAGAGCCTGGGAAAATAGATTTACTTATTCCTATGTAAATAAGAGAAATTGATTCTGCCATAATGTGGGACAGATGTCTTTTAATTCATTTACTTTATTGTAATTATAAAGATGATATACAGAATTACAATTACATGAGTCAAGTAATGTGTATATTTCCTTCTGTACAGTGTCTTCTTTTATAGGGGAAAAAAGCTGTTCATGATGATCTATATAATTGATTATGATAAAATAATGTTTCACTTTCATATTTTTCAATGAGATGTATAACTATTAGATTATTGGAGTATATATAGATTATGCATCTGGATTTTATCACATTATCCACAAAGGGGAATAGTATACACTGAATCGTAATCCTTGAACAATTGCTTGATTAACTATCACAAATGTCATGAATTAAATGCCATTGACGAGAGCTTCAGTATGGTTCAGTACATTACACAGAGAAGCTTGAATGGTATATTAAAAAATGAAGATATTAGAAATAGGAGGGTTAATTTATGCCTGAAAATAAATCAATGGCAGGAGAGAAGTTTTAAGAAGTTTTAAAACATTTTGTTTTTCAGATAATAGATATGGAAGGGAGGAAATGAATTAACTTTGAAAGTTACCAGAGAAAGACATAGGACTAATGGACAAAAAAATTAGGAAAATCGATTTTAGTTCAGTGAAAGCGAGAAGTAACTAACATTTATAACTGTCTTAACTGGAAATGGCCTGTCTCAGAAAGTACCTGATGATATCTGACATATATCCTAGGACAAATTGGATGAAGCTAGGAATTATTGGAGAGTACCTGATAGTAATTTTTTACTAGGCATTCAGTCCCAGATTTCACTGTGGTAATGAGCTGGACAGGCAGATAAAGCAAGAGCTCCATTATTTAAAGGAAATCTCCCTTTAGATATAGACTGCTGTGTAACACGTATACTTTTGTGTCTGTTTTCTCCAGTTTTCTAACTTTGAGTCCTCTGAGATAGACTTATGGCGTAAAGTACCTAGCACAGTAACTTATCCACCACAGGTTGAATCACTGGGTCTGGAACATAGTTTTTCTTCCATAGAGGTCAGGTACCATGAATGCACTATGGATCACGCATGTTTATAGCTGAAGTGTACATCTTACCCCTTCAATGTGCTTGGCTCTTTATGCATGCTAAGGCAATGAAGTGAATACTCTTGTCTGGCTATATCCAGTTTACCTTGTTCAATAATGTGTATTAGAGGGAATCTGTTAGTTGTTAGGAACATAAAGAGATAAAAATGTGATCATAGAGACAAAATATTGTGGAAGAGCATTTCATATGTGGAAAAAGAAACCTAAACACAGGTTTAGCAAAGTGTCAGTGAGATCATGTATAGAATCTAGGGAATGGGGGCATCTGGAGGAATGGGATCAGGCAAAACCAGGGTCGGGGACATGATGGGGTAGGGAGGAATAGTAGATGTGGTTGGAATCATAGCCAAGATGATAAAACATTGTGCCAAAGAATCTGTATGGACATTGGGACTGTGAACTCTGAATGTGTCTCATGGACATTCCTGAACTGCTTTACTTTGGGGGTCATTTCTGGCCTTTGATGAGCATTTTGTCTTCTGTAGGGACTGTAAGAGCAGATGGGGAGACTTGCAGGGAGCACCTTTTTGTACCCAAACTGATTCAGATTGGGGATTTGCAACCCCCAGTTTCATGGTGTCAAGTGTTGAAATCTCATGCTCCTTGGCACAGAAGCTGATACTGAAGATGTTGTGTTGATGGTTTATGTCTGTAGTATTCCTCAAGGCTGATAGAGATATGTAAGTAATGTTGTTTTTGTCAGCCTTTAGGAAACCTCCCTTTGCTGTGGAGCCTTCGTGCTGATGTGTAGAGTTAGTGAGTGACAGGGTCCCTTTCCTGAACCAGCTACCACACTCTCTTGGTGTAAGTGGCTTCTTTCTAAAATTTAAGTGGCTACTTTGGCCATTGGTTCATTTTCAATGGATGTCAGTATTCACTGCTCAGTTGATTTGGAAAGGTTCCTAACTTTCATATTGCAGGCCCTTAATGATACTGGTGATAATTTTCACTGTAGCCTCAGACTTAATCTTTAAGCAAACTGATTTTTCTTTCATACTTAGATATAAGAGGGTGGAAGAAAAAGAGTGAGAGTGAGGGAGAGAGAGAGAGAGAGAGAGAGAGAGAGAGAGAGAGAGAGAGCGCTAGTAGAGATCTAGGCATGTGGGGATCCTTTGTAGGGAAGTTGCCTTTTAGTCTTAAACACATTTCAGATACTGATAAGCTTTGCTGCTGGGAGCTAAGTAATCATTTTTTCCTACTTTGCTACCAGAGTGATTTGTAAATTTCTGAATATTTTTGGATGGCTCCCATTTTACTAAAGATAATACCTTTTCCCTAGACAAACCTAGCCCTAAGGGGTTTGGGTACTGGTGAAATTCTGTGCCTGGTCTTGTCTTAACACCATCCCTGGATCTTGCATTGTTTCTTCCCACTATGATTTTGTGTGGATTATTCCTGTGCCTGGGAATTCTAGAATGTGTTGTTTTCCCTTCTTCCTCTAGTCACGCCACCCTTTTTAGATTTCAACTCATTCAGCATTGACCTTAGGAATCCCAACTTGAGCCTTGGCCTACTTGAAGCTCATAGATCACTTAGACTAAAAATAGCATTTCCATAATATAGCATGTTGTTACTTTTTCACATTACTTCTTATGATTATTTGATTGTTAATGGCTATACCCTGTATATTCTTCAAAGTATAGTCCTTTCCCACCACGAAATACATGCTAATTTCTTTGATTTGTACTCAATACAAATGAAAATAATCTGTCATCTGAATTACTCTTGTTTTGTTTAATGAGTTGTTTCTAAACATGAGCTTCACTTGAACATAAGATGAACACACACAGAATAGCTACTTCTTAAACTTTACCTTCTGTAGAGCTCAGACTGTTCTGGATGTATTTTGTGATAATTTTTTTCCTTTTCTACTACTCTCTAGAGTTAATGTTTTCTTGAAAACTGATAAATTGATCTGCTAGCTACTTATCATTCTCAAGCTAAGTTTTTATATCACAATCTACGTATATTTCTCCTCATATAATGGCATGTATTATGTAATATGGAAAATCTCAGGTTATAGAAAAACAAAACTGCATTTTATTATAGATAAACAAAACACCCTATGGTTTACGTGGTTTTGCTGAAGCCTTGCCTACTAGCCGTTTTACTGTCTCTGTACTTGATTCAGTAAACAAGCATACTCTTATAGCCCTACATAATCCCACAAACTGACACCTTGCCAAGTGGTTTTGATTGACTGCTTTTCACTTGGCAAGCTAAAGATAATAAATAGAAGTTTACAGTGGAGACATATGCATACTGGTATGATTTTTTTTGGGGGGGTGCATTGTAAATTCCAACAGAGTCAATATCCAGGATTCTAAAAGTAGAACAGACTGATATATGTGAGAGTGTGCTTGAGCAGAAGCTCTGTGCTGGTTTTTGAGCAAAATCTAGCATATGGCCTTTTAATGAGAGACACATTAATAATTGGAAATATGCCTTATACAATAGAAGGATTGATAGTGCTGTCTTTTACCCTAAAAGGGAATTATAGTTCATTGCTAAATGAATAGACACAGATACCTTAAAGGTGAAGGGGAGGCAAGGTGGGATGCCCTTAAAATAATTGTATGTGAGTTTTCAACTTTTCAGGCTTTGTAATATCCCAGGAAGACATTTCACATTCAGGTCATTCTTATTCCATACCAATTATAATCTGAAAGCCTACAAAATAAATAGAGATGGTCATTGTTACCTTATTGCCCTTTGATATGCAATTTAGGAATATTCTTGACACAAAGATCAAATAAAAATGGTAGCACTGTTTTTTCTGCCCTGTGCCAGGTGTCTTTCTTTTGCCTTTTTCTTTCACAGCTCATTGTAGCAATTCTTGCCTACCCTTTGACTCGTAGATGTGACAACCTCACTTACCAACTGACCCATCCCCAGTCATTGCCATGATTCATTGGTTAGACATAAAGTCCTCATTAAAAGTGTACTAAATCAGTGCATTAGACAGAGGTCATTCAGATACTTCTCTCAAGAACAGAACAAAGTAGCTCAAATATTTGAACCATTTGATCAGTGATGAATTCCCAAACTTCAGTAGGATGCACAGACTGAGTCATGAGAGTGACCATGCTGAGCATGCAGAAGAGATGTTTGGATAGGGGTGGAAGGGGCCAAGAAGTGTGTGGAAGAGAATGTAGGCGCAGAACTGAGAGTCCAGAGTGAGCTCACAATCTGACATTGTTCCAGCTTCTCTGGGGCCTGCATGACATTGTATGCTCATAATAAACACACGTTTACCTCTGCTGTTGTGAATGGGTTCCTATTTCCTTTATCTAAAAGAGCACTAATTAGAACATCCCCTTCCACAGCAGTATCCTGAATGCATAGCTGGAATAAGAGACTATTTCTACACTCAGCGGTGCCATATAAGATTATTTGTAGAAAAGCATCTTAAATAATCAAAAGACTTGAAGGTCTTTGGTATTATGGTGTGATAAAAATAGTTATTCCAGTATGGGAAATTTTTGCCAGATGGGATGTTATTAAAACTTATAAGTCTAGAGTAAACATGGATATGTTCACCAAATTCTCTGATATCAGAACCAGATGGAGTTCTTTCAGACTGGAAAAGGATTATCTTCATTCACATAAACAACACTACATTATCAACTTGAAATGGGATAAATGGGATTCCCTAACTCAATATTTTTGTAGCTTAGGACTCAAATGAATTCTTACGTGAGAGAAATACGTAGTAGGTGATTGACATAAATTAGGGGAGTTTGAGACACATTTGTACACTTTCAAGGGAACCATGAAATTATTTTGCCTTCTGTAAAAGCCATACTCTTAGTATCTATTCCTACAAGAAGCAGTCATACTTCTTCCAGTGTGTAGCAAAATTATAAACATCTTATTATTTCAGGACTTGCATCTTCTGGAGTCCATAGAATGGATGACATGCTAAATATTTAGGGAACTATCTCTTATTTATTCCAAGTTTAAATGGAGTGATCTATTTTCTAAACCAAACTGGATGATTTCAAATTTATAGTCTCTTTATTGCCAGATTTTCCCATGGCTTTTTGCCCTGGCATGTGATTTTTAGATAAGCATCTTAACTTCACAAAGCCATGGTGCTTATGTTCAGCTGTCTGAATGCATCTAAAAGCTATCAATAATCTCCCTACCTTCGAAGAATCTAAGTGGTGGTGAGCATACAAACTTGCCTTCTTACTCTGGGTTCCCACCAGTCTCTTTCTGTCTAGAAAAATGCTTCCCTGGTTATAGTCAGAGCCAGTCCTAACCTTTTGCTAATGAATCCTTTTTCCAACTTGTGATGTTCTAATATTGTTTATGCAAATTATCCTGATAGAATATTCCTCTTTGTAGGAAGAATTCAATCACAGATAGATAGATAGATAGATAGATAGATAGATAGATAGATACACTGTAAAGACTGTTAGAGTACAAAGTTCTAGGAATACATTTAAGGCAAAACATATAAAAGTAAAATGCAATCATACTTTGCTATCTCTGGTAAACATGAAGTTTTTCCAACCAAACAGGATACATTTCTCATTTTTGAATATACAACATTATTTTATCATGTGTATTTTCCAAGTTCACTACAACACAGGAAACCAAAGTAATTTTCTCCCAGCAATAAGAGAATAAACAAGTCACTATTAAGAAAAAAAATCCTTCTACTTAGGGGTTAATTAGTAAAATTCTTGTAATTTTTTCTTGTCTCATTGTGTTTTCATCCAAAAATGAATCCAGCCAAACATTTCATTTCTGAATGGGCAGAGAGAAAAATTAGAAGTATTTCTCCAAAACAAAAACAACAAAGAAAATCAAATGATGATGTTCGCCAAACTGATGGCTACACTCATTTAACACTATTTTTCTCATATTTTCCCTGACTATGAATAGACACAATTATTTAACTAAGTATACCCCCACTTGTCAGTAGCTTAAAATAAAATTGCTAGTATTATTATTATTTTTAATTCCCCAAAGACCAGAATATGACTTGGATATTCATACTTGTACCTTCTATAATATACAGTTCTGGCAAGATTGGTGGAGAGCAACAGATTCTTTCAGAGAACAATATTTCATACATAAAACAAGAATCACCTCCTATAGAAAGATAAACTGCTTGAAGACAAGTCTTCTAATTCTCAAACAATCTGCCTTTCTGTTACTTATTGAGTTATTTGAGAAATAATGCTAGTAACTCCCTTTATTAAATTTTAAGATTAACGATTTCTAGTCTATGAATTGGAGACAATGTTAGTTTTTTGTTTTATCAAATATTAGGTTTAAGTAATTGACAGGTAGTTTGTTCTAAATCATTTCATATCTTATAGAATAAAACCAACTTCCTTTCTTTGAAAATACTAACAACTTGTATTCTGCGTGTAATGTTACTCTTTGTTTTTGCTAGGAATTCTTTTCACTTTCCTCACTGAATGTCTGGAGATGGATTTCATGAAGTCTCATTGCTGGTCATTCCTCCACAGGCTTCTTCCAGAGTCTTTTGGTTGTTTGTAGAGATCAGATGGATTTTAAGTTTCCATAGGCTCAAATTTATATTTCCTTCACAGAGCATTAGAAAAATCAGAACATTTCATGCAAAATAAGGGATAGGGAGACATGAGAATGAAAAGGAGAAAAAAAATGAACAAAAAATGATTCCTAACTGTAAACCCTGTATATATCACCTTTAGAATTAAAACAAAAATTAAAAAAATCTATATCAGAATGATCAAAATTGGTGTATATATATATATATACACACACACACACACACACACACATATGCCTGCTTGTAAAAACAAAGCTATAAATGTATGTAACACATTTTAGAAAGAATTCCTTCAGAAATTATTGCAATTGGAAAGAAAGAGCAGCAATTGTATTTGGAGACAGAAGAATACTAGCAAATATTTCTTTCTTTCCAAGGATAACTTGGGTCATGTAACTCATCAGCTCTAACTTCTTTATATATATAGTAAAGAAAACACCTAGGTGGCCAACTTATGGACATAAGAGCACTAATCAACCAATGAGGGTAACTGCCATTAACTGTCAAGAAGCCACAACCTGTTATACTGTCAATTCAAGAATTATTATAGTATATATATATATATATATGTGTAATGTAGAAATGCAATTATTTCCTGTGGCATAAATTTTATTTGTTGTCAGCATCTATCCTCTGCTTTCCTCCCAATTCCTTGTGAACTTATTAATGAGGAAAGTGATTTGTATTCTGAATCCATCTGAAGAATAAGGCTAGTTTGAACCCTACCTCCTGGGTATGGCTGGTGGGGTTTATGTCTCCTTTGTTGTAAATAACAATAGATTCTTTCATTAAGGAATTTCTCTATTTAGATAATATATTTCCTATTATTCCTAAATCTGGCAATGGACTTTCAGTATTTTCATTCTCTTGAGAAATTCATATTTGTAAAATATGAAGCAACACAGTTTTCAATGCTATGAAATGACATTTCACTTTACTAAATGTTCTTGCTCTGATTTCAGTTTTACCAACTGATCTTCTGTTCCTCCCATTGATATCTTTAGGGCCTATAGTAGGCATTTATGTCAGAGAGACTTTCCATTATGCCTGTTATACAAGGGCACAAGGCTCTGAGAGCACATACCTACAGAACTTAGAGATTTCTGGGATGTTACAGCAGTTCATTTATATGGGGCTTAGGGGATATTTACATAGCCAATGGGACATGTCTTTTAGGTAAGTCTAATACTGTATTTTAGTGGTCTCTGAATGCTAGAATAGATAGACTCATTTTAGTGGACTGGTAGAGAATGGAGCTCATTCTTATGTATTAGAAGAATACTAATACATGCCTCAGAGAGTTACACAACATTGGATTTCAAACATGCTGTAAATGGACTTCCCTTGCATATTAAAATGACCCATACAAACTGAAGTCTAGGGACTATAAAAATAAGAGGTAATAAAACAAGATAAAAATGTTTGATAAAAACAAAATGCTTGCCACAGTACCTCCCTAACTATCTAAGAAGGAAGTTCTGATTTTTTAAAAGCCTCCTATACAAATGACAGTTATTTTTCTCATAATTTTCTGCAAAAAGGAGGACGCTGACACCCTGGTCCTAGACTTCAGTGCTTCTGGTACTTGATTACTGACAGACTTAAGTCCCTGAGTCTTCCACATAGCTGGTTAGAGGTAGCCTATAGTAGTATTATCCCCAGCAATGCCAGATGCCTTACTTACTGCTGCCTAGAATGGCAACTTTACATATATTTAAATATTTTCGTTGAAATCACTCAAATTTTAAGACACTCAAATTATAAGATAATTAGCATATTCTTCTTCTCTAAAGTATGCAGCTGCTCCCAACATTTGAAATTAACAATTGTTCTAAAGCCCCTCAGGCTGCTTTAAGTTAGAAGCCTCATCTATTTTCACCATCAACTGGCAAGTACTTGTTCATCTATATGTGGTAATAGAATGACGGAATCTTAAGATGTTAAGAGCATCCAGTTTTCATTGCTATAGTTTGCTGATTTCTCATAGACAGTTTTTTTTTCTAATTGTTCACATGTAGTTTCCATATAAAGCCTTCACATTCTGATATTAAATGCTGCAGTGAAAACTCTTGGATATAGCCTCCAAGTTTAAATATTTACTTTTACAATTAGAAAAAGCATTTGTTTTTGCTATAAAAATTTTTTTTGCAATGCTTTCTTCATTTTTGTATGGGTGGACCTCAACTTGAAGGATAAAATCAACAGAAAATATACACTGAATTTAAGATAATTAATTACAAAAAATGTCTAAAAGGATTTTGGAGTTTAACAACTAAAACAAAATCTTTTTCAAAATAATTGTGATTTTATAAACCATGGTAAACAATATTAGAAAGTTGGAGCCTGGCCAGCTGCTCTGTAGAAACAAATTAAAATAGAATCTTTCTTCTTAGCGAAATCTATCTCACACCCTTCTCTAACCTTGCAATAAGAAACTGATACTTAAATAGCATCTGTAACCCAGAAACTAGAAGTAAATAATAGAAATATTGGAACATATGTAAACAATGCATCCATCAGCCAGATTTCATAAGATTTTTTTAAGGATATGAAAAAAAATGGCAGGGGTGAATTTTAACACCTTCCAACCCTAAGTAGCACAGTAACAAGTATATATAAAAGTTTAAATTGAGCCAGGCACTGGTCTCTCATGCCTACTCAGGAGGCTAGCATCTGAGGATTGTAGTTTGAAGCCAGGCAGAGCATGGAAGTCCACAAACTACAAAAAAATAACAACAAAACAAAACAAAAACTCTAAGTGCAGGTGGAGCTGTGCCTTAAATGGTAGAATGCTACCCTAGAGCACAAAAGCTCAGGGACAACACCCAGGCCTCAAGTTCAAGACCCAAGACTGGCTAAAGAAGGGAAGAAGGAAAGGAAAAAAGAAAGAAAGAAGAGAGAGAAAGAAAGAAAGAGAGAGAGAAAGAAAGAAAGGGAGTGAGAAAAAGAAAGAAAGAAGGAAAGTAAGTTCAAATTGGGCCTTCTCAGGAGCTTATAAAGAATACATTTAGATAAACGTCTGAAAGAGGTATTAGGCATTTTTTTCACATTTGGATAAAGTGTGAAATAATTTCCAACTTTAAAAATATCTTTACACCTTCCTTGGTGCTGGGCATGTGGATGAAACCTTGATGCCACCTCAAGAACTCCGGTCAGATCTGTGGTAGAGAAACAAGAGCTGATAATAAATACTTGCCCCATTTCGCTTTTTCTGTAAGGTAGAGCATTAGTTGTTTAGATTGGCTGGAAAATGGTGAAAACAGAAGGGTTCATACATAGGGGTTAAGGGTTTGAACTTGACTAACCTGAATTTGAAATCTGACTCCATGATTTCCTGGTGGAAATAACCTTAAGCAAGTCATTTACAGCAGTTGTAAAGTGGGATAATAGCGTCTACCTTCTACAGTCAGAAGCTTCACTGGAGTGAACCCAGTAGTTCTTATAAGACACATCATTTAATTCCTGGTGGAAATTTCAATAAATTTTGTATGTAAAGTATCCAGCTTTCATGCTGGGAGTTAGTGGCAGAGTTGGGACTAGATTCTTGTTGTCTTTACACTATGAGCCCAGCAGTAATCCCTTATGAGGCAGAAATAAGCAGCTTTACAGATTAGACTTGCTAACCTATAAAGTGACAGCAGATAGCTCAACTCACATAACAGATGTTGTTTTAGGTTGTAATTGTTATCTCCTTCTCGTCATGCCAGTTCCTTTTTTTTAGATCTTCAAACCCCAAGCTGACAACCGGTAAACTTTGAGTACAGAGGAAACAATTGTTATTATTTTCTTTCTCCTTGCCCCATGGCATCCTCAAACTTCAAGAGATTATGTCTATGATGGTAGAGTATGTCTACTATTCAATAGGCCAAAGTTTCCTTGTGCTGTATTCAAAACGCTAGATCTGAAATCACCTGCCCTTTGTGCCAGAAAAAGAAAAATACAAAAAGAATGAGAAAGAGAAGAAAAAGGACCTGAGGGGAGGAGGAATATGAGGAGGAGGGAAGGAGGGAGGGAGAGAATGAGAGTGCTGAGTAAGTTGGGAGGTTCTCAGAATTGAAATAGAACACCAAATATTAGAATACCAACAGAATTCTAACTGTGGATTTTGATGAGAACAGCTAAGCGGCTGTTCTATGTGTAAATGGCGGGTTAAGTAGTTTCCTAATGGACACATGGAGACTAACTGCCACAAGGCAGGGAGAAGAGTCTGATAGCCTAGCATCAATTGTCATAGGCCTCTGAAAAGGTGTCACAGGCTGAAATTGCTACAGATGAGAAAAGACTATATGTTCAAAAGAAGAAGAAAGAAGGGGATGGAATGGTTCTGCCATAAGATATGTTTATGAAAGAGCCATATTTTACTTGTTCCTTCCCAGTGCATGACAGTTTCTCTATCAAAAGAAATAAATATTAGTTTGGCAAGAATCCAATACTAGAAAAGAAAGTGCAGCCTGGTATATAAAGAAAGTTTAAAGTAGAACCACATCAGTGCTGAAAGTCCAATTCATCATGTTGTTATTGGGCATCTGTAGTTCTAGGTGTCAGTGATGAAGCTGATGTTGTGATAAATGAGATATAAACTTTGCCCTGGAGAAGTCACAGTCTAGGGTTAAAATCAATATGAGACAAGTTAATTATATACCAGGAAGAATGCAATGGTCATTTATCTATTATTTTATACAGCTGTAAAGAATGTAAGAGAAGCTGGAAGATCATGACTACCTAACATTTGGCTTAATTTTACAAAGGGAAGCTCAATTCTCCAGTTTCTAGATTAATTAGGTTGGTAGTAAGGTGGCAGTCATGTGTAGAAAGATGAAATCAATGAAGCATAAGATAGTGAACATTAATACAGATTGAGATGACCATGGAGAATCATCTTGGATTTACTAAGAAAGATTAGATTGAAGTCATTTTGTTTTCCTCTTGGACAAAGTAAATTACATTTGGAGACTAAAGACACCTTCTCAACATGTATAAGATAGACTTCGTCCCTCACAAGGATGTATGAGTATTTGACTAAATTTTCATTGGCATGCTTGTGAACAAGACATGTGTACATAATGCTAACATGGGGAGATGGGCTTGGAAATGCTGGTTTCTGGGCAGATATCAGTTATAAGAGAGGTATAAGGTGGTGGATTACAAACTCCTTGTTTCGGGGGTGACTGTGTTAATTCTTCCATTTATATTTTGGAATGTATATTAGCTAGGGAGCTAACTAGACAAAGCAGAATTAAAGAGGAAATCTTGAAATCATTAAAGAACTTTCCATAAAAAGCTATATTTAAACAATCCAACATGGGATGGTCACCAGCAGTTGCCTTATAGGCAGGGAGAAAGATCTAGTACCTAGAATACATATGAAGGCAGTCTGGAGAGCACAAGGCTCCTGGCCTGGTTTACTTAGCATTGCTTTTGTTGACCTGTTTCTTTGCCCCTGTGCAGGTAGGTCATCTGCAGGAATTCTCCTATGTTCCTTTACCCTCCTACCTTCATCCATCATCTGTGCAGGAAACTGTGGAAGATTTTAAGACCTTCATTAGGTCTACTGTGATGTACTCTGATTGTGGCATGCCCAGTGTGCTCATAATGTTTTAGAACCCTCTCAGACGTCTATGAACATGGAAAAGTGTATATGGGATGCTAATTAATATTGACAGGAATGAAATGCTTACTGGCTAATAGGTATCAGCATATATATTCCTCTCTGGCAGTAGTGATGGGAACAAAGCAAGACAACTTTGAGGAAAACATTTCTTGAATTGTTCCCCCTCCTGTTATCTTGGTAAATTTAAGATGTTTTTCTTTCCATTGCTTTGGTAAACAAGTTATTAAAATGAAGATGATCTGACATGGAATAGTTATTCCCCAAAACATACAATTTTTCTTTTGAGTTTTGAATTTTGTTACCTTTTTGTATTTTCTTTTTGGATTCAGTATTGTCTTTTGTGTTTTAGTGTTCAAACTATCTTATCTTATAATTTGAGAATCAACGTACATGCAGTTGATAAAATGAAGTAATGACCACAAGGTGAGCATTGGTGGCTCATACCTGTAATCCTAGCTACTTGGGGTTGAGACCTGGCTGATTGAAGCTAGTCCCTGCAGATAAGTCCTCAAGACTCCCATCACCAAAATAAACTGAAAAACACAAAAGCAATATATTTTAAGAATGTATCATAGTTCCAGGCACTAGTGGCTCACTCCTGTAATCCTAGCTACCCAGGAAACTAAGATCTGAGGATCACAATTGGAAGCCAGCCCTGACAAGCAGCTCTGTGAGACTCTTCTCTCCAAATAATCACCAAAAAACTGAAAGTGGAGCTGGAGCTCATGTAATAAAGCACTACCCTTGAGCAAAAAGCTCATTGACAATGCCCAGGCTCTGAGTTCAAACACCAGGACTGGTATACACACACACACACACACACACACACACACACACACACACACACACAGAGAGAGAGAAAATATAATTACTTTACAAAATAAGTCATATCTATAGGGATAACCAAGATTTATCGGCATCATTTAATGAGATTTTCAAGTTTTTGTGGCAAATGGAAATTAAGAAAACTAAGCATTTGATTTGCTATAAGAATACTCTTCTTCCTTTTTACACACACACACACACACACACACACTCACACACACATATTATCAAGGTGGATTCAAAATAATAGTTTGTTGCAAGTAGCCTGACTTTCAATATTATTCCAGAGTTCATCAGCCTCTCTAGGGGGAGAAATGCAAAGCAGATCATGTTTATTCATAGACTCCATTTACACTCTCTCCCTCTAAGAAAGCCTTCTGCTCTGGGACTTCTATTTCAAAGAATCCAAAAGGCCTGCTTTAATGTCCCTTTACTGTGACATGCCCTAAAGGAACCCTTAAGGGGACTAAACATAGCTAAGTTCCTGTATGCCTTCATGTATAGATATGCATGTATTAGTATATGTATTCATATATTTATTTACTTGTATATGGTATATATAAATGTATATATCCTTATATATGCATGTATATATGAATATATATAAATAATCCAATTAATTCAGCATATTTGTAATGAAACATTTTATAAGATTAAATATGATGTTACTATCCTCTTAGAAGAGGATAGTACTTGGGTACTTATAATTTTCCTATTATATAGCTGCCTTGTAACCACTTACTGGAGAAAAAAACATGTCTAGAGATCATGTGTCTACCTGAGGTTCCCTTATCTTTTTTTTTAAACTACAACTGAGATCATATCTTTTTAACTATTTCATACTGTTAGTTTTCCTTTTCCTTTGTGAATCCTGGGATTACATTCCTGAGCCTCTGGACACACCAGTCCTTTCTGCTGATTTCTCTCGCCCTTAAAGCCAGTCAAGCATAGCACCAAGAGGTGATTAGAATTTTACTGCCCTTGATTCACAAACCAGCTTTTCCTTCTCTCCCTTGCTTCTCTTTGCTTAGCAACAGGAATGTGGCAAGCACAGTGTTGCCAACAGATTTCTTTTTTGCTCTCATATTGAAAAGAAGAACTTCAGAATGTAAGACATAAAATTTCACACATTTTTCAAAATTAGAATCTTGTACTCTGAGTATCAGGGCTTTCCTCTGGCTACAGGGGTTTTTCTTCTTTGCAACATTTCTGGTTGAAATGGTTTCATCACACAACATCCGAGCCCCTAATACTCAGTGAATGGAGCAGAATGTCACCAACCAGGAAGTGCCAATGGGTCTTTCAACTAGAACTCTGTCCTCTTTTCTCCCCCAGGTACTATTTTTATAAATTTAAGTCATCTAGGTCAGGAATTAAGGCCATCCTTGTCGTAATAGTTAAAAGGAATTTAGAGATTCACAAAGCATCTTCATCACTCTGTTAACACTGAGAGTGTTTTCAAAAATGCAGTGTGTGAATTCAACAAAGTTAGTAGATCATTTTCCTTGAGCAAGGCATGCTTAGACACCTGGGAGAACAAGATGAATGGGACACACTTCTTGCTTTCACAGAGTAAAACAGACATGTTTATTTATATAGCATGAAACACAATATATCAGGTTGCCAGTGTTCAGACATACCTAGCCCATACTTGTAATTCTAGCTATTCAGAACACATGGAGGATGGTGACTTGAGGCCAGCTCAGGTACTGGCACAAGAACAGACCAACAACAAACAAATTTGATGTGCTATAGCTTAACTAGATGTGCTTCCATTGTGTGAAGGGAATATGGAAGCTGAAGTCTTAGCTACTGCTGGTGGAGTCTGGAAAATTTTTTCAGTGTATTATGAATTAAGTAAGGCTTTAAAATATGAGTAAAACTGAATTTTCCTTAAACCTTCTCTTCTAGATCATAGGAAGCCTGATCAAAGGAATTAAAGAGCAGAAAGTAAGAACTATTTTCAGAAAGTAATCCATAGTCTGGAATGATTGGAGCAATTAAAGTATGAGTTAGACACAGGGGAAGATACTAGAGCTGTCCTAAAAGACTGCTGAGGGTATATTAGTTCAGTAGACAGTAGAGAAGCATGTTTTTGAGTAAGACTCTGACAAATTCATAGCCATGTATCTATGAATCACTTGAGATCTATATGTGTGGTTCTGCAAGGAAGACTAAATTTTCTTGGCCCAGAAATTTAATTAAAAAAATTTAAAAATATTTTTGAAACTAATATAAACATTTACAAAGAAGTCCAATAAGAGATGGAAGGAAAAAACTAGAAAAAAAGTTGACTTGGTAGAAAATGGAGATGAAAATTGAGTTGAGTGGATGCTAAAAATGGATGCCTGTCTAGGGGTATAGCTGACTGCATGACCATTATTACACATGAGGACCTGGTTTCAAGCCTCAGTATCAAAAACAGAATGGAAACGAGCTCTTATGCTTAGAACCAACACACAGGTAGCAAAATCCCAAAGTCTACAAAGCACGGCCCATCTGTGATTGTTTCATCCTGGTGTTGCAGCAGAGGTGAATAGTTTAGCCTGAAGTATTTGTATGTAGTCCTTTTAGGAAAACATTTCCTAACCCTGTTAGGAATCTGTTTTCCCTTTTATTTGTTCACATTTCCTGATAGATACTGGCACTGAAGTCAACGGTTAAGAAACCAGAATTAAACTCCTTGTGCTTTTCACATATCAGTTCTCACAACTTGTCCCTGTGCTCCAAATAAAGACATATGGTAAAGGGCAGGGAAAAGAGTTTTATTTTGTGGCATGAACAGCCATACAAAGACAATATTTTCAGTTCATCATCAGCTATCTTCAAAGCAAAGGTATGAATTACAGGCTTAAGTAGACAAAGAACTGGGTCAGGAGGTGAAATGCATGCATAGTTAAGCAATTCCAATTAAAGACATATCTTGTTGGTTATTGTCTCAATTCTGGCTATTCAAGGGCTCTGGAAGTTATTATTGTTATCATTTTTATAATCTGGTTCCCATGAAATGATTACTCTTCTGGGGTGCAACCTCAGCCTCATCCTTGTAAGTAACAATTCGCATCTGGGTTGTTCATGATAAGTCCTGATCTTGCCTGAATTCTGAAGTCAGTGCAAAGTGACTAAATTAGGACCCAGTACACAGAACCTACAAAACGTAGGCTGAATGGCAATCTTTCCTCCTGCTTTTAGTTTGTTCGTGGGCCCAAGTAAATAGTCGGCACTTTTCAGCAAAAGCGATGTTTAAGTACTTCTTACAGTATAAGGAATATTGTGTAACAAGAAAGTCATAATATTGCCTTACAGCAAATACATTCTGGCAGACCTTTGGTCTCTGAGTCAGGCATCAATAAAAAGACTGGGCTTTTGAATGATGAGTTGCAGTTCTCTTGCTTGTCGCTACTTAAGACTTGGATCTGGCTGGGTATAGATGCCTGAAGCCAAACCTTCCAGATTTTAGGAGACTTTAAATGTTAAGACTTTACTTACTACATCCCAGTTTGTAGATACTGGCAGATTATGCAATGAAATTTTTTTAAAGCTTTATGATCCCAAACCAACAGTGCTATGTTGTGGATTTGTTTTATTGTGACCATGTATTTGTGGATTCTGTTTTTGAGACCATGAATATCACTAAACCGAAAGAAGGAGGATTCTGTGGAGGTGGATTGCATAAGAAGACAAAGCAGCAAAAAAATACACGTTTTCAAATGAGCCACAGAATTGTGGCTGGGAGTGCTATGGTAGGAATATGAAAGCACTGCGCTTATTTCTATCAGTCATGATTACTTTAAAACACAGTGGCTCCCAGTCCACTGGTGAAATGATTAATATACACTGACAGTCTTTTCTTTTAAATCACAGTATTTGTTTATTGGGCTAATGTCTTCTTTTTCTTTTTACCTTAATGTTACTCTAAAATGCAAGAAGCAAAAGAAATTAACTTTTATCTGGAACATAAATGTCCATTATAAGCTAAAAAAAAAAAGTACCCTGCTGATTAGAATTCCATGAACAACATATTTTCCTTGGTTCTGCTCAGATGTGTGAGGAGAAGAAAATGTTCAAGGGAAACCTGGAGCAAGCATTATTCCAAGGAGATGTTAGTCTCCAAAAAGCACATAATGAGCTATATATCTTTTATAATGTAACGATCACAATATTTTATCTACTTATTCCGAGGACAAGACCTGGATTAATCTGCTTAGTGTAGTTAAATCACGTACTAGGCACCTACTAAATCTGTTGAATGAATGATACATAAATAAATGAACAAATGGACCCCTAAATATGTACTGTGCCCTGTAGATTATGTCTTCCATTTTTGCCCTCCACTCTATCTTTGAGAACCTTTTATTCTCTTTTCTTCCCCTCCCATTACATTTAGTACTAAGTATTTTCTTTACTTAAATTCCTCATTCATTCATATATCTGGCTGGTTACAACTTAATTTACAAAACTGCTCAATTTCCATTAGGAAAAAGATGCAATACAAATGAATGAATGTGGATGTCTGTCACAATAGTGTAGCCACAAGGGGCATATTTTACAGTGCTGTATTTAACAAAGAATATTGCTCTTCATTTACAATGACTGGCCATCTACTAGGTGTGAGGTGCCATTTTAGTGCTTTGCTAGACTAGTGAACAAGGACCGATAGTCATGGGCCATGCATTCTTGTAACTAGGCATTTGTGTCATCTTTGAATTCCAGGTGACAAATTTATAATTGTAGATTCCAAAATGCCATATGTACTTGAATCAGGTTATGAACATAAGTGAGACCTTATGTTGGCTAATGCTTCAGCTCTCAGAACATAATCACATTTATTTATGTAATTCTCAACATCTGGGGCATTTTCTTTTTCAGAGGAGGGCACTGGGAACCTGGAACATTCCCTGACATCTCTAAGTCTTACAAACTATAAACGGCAGATGAGGCTTGTCCCTCTCATTCTAGGGATATCCTAGTCTTACACCAACCCTGCCTGTCTTGTATAACAGTTTCACATAAAGCCTATTATTTTAATTTATCATGGGCAAGTATGTAAACTGCTTGTGGCAACTTGGGGGGAAAATGAATATTTGGTAGCATAAAAGAGGGACCATAGATTGAGCAACACTTCAAAAGCATGTATGAGAAACTAATATTTAGCAGCCTATCAACCTGTGGCATTTGACAGAACTGAGAGTGAATGGGTGCCTGAAATGTGAATTGGACTGCTGATCCCAGAATTAGCTTACCCAATGGAAAAGTGTGAGGCACTCGTCAGAGTGATGGAGTAACCTGTCAGGGTAAGGTTGAGGCCTTTCGTGGAGTCTGCTGTGTTTCCTGAAGCAGACTTGGACTGTGATGAATGACTTTGTCAGTTGCTTTTTCTCTGAACATGCAGTGTCTCCCAGCACGTTCAGATACACTTGGTTCTCCAGGATGTGAGGAGGTTAGATGGAATTCCCTATCCCAAAGCAGTCAAGGATTTACTGTCCTGTTTCTTTTGAAAATTTGTGCATTCCTCAGGTTTGACAAGAACTCTGCTTCCTACTTCTGAGGAATAAGGTGTTCAGGAGTCATGCAGGATGGGATGTGCATTTCCTTTGGGGCTGTTTGAGGCCTAAGACTTTATTATAGTTAGAGCAGTAAGTAGTGGAAGTGGAAGATTTGATACTGAGCAGGGCGTGTGTGCAAAGCCTTCTCCCTAACTTTTTTTTTTTTTTTTTTAGAATTTCCCATTTCTTTTTTTTTTATTCAAATTTTTATTATCAAACTGATGTACAGAGAGGTTACAGTTTCATACGTTAGGCATTGGATACATTTCTTGTACTGTTTGTTAAACTTTTGTATCCCTTTTATTTCCTTATTCTGTGTTGGTTACTGCCATGCCTGTTTTTATAATGAGAGAGCTAAAGTTCTGACAGAATCCATAGCTCAAGTTCTTATTGCAGTCTCTGTGTTACTCTGTCTTGCTATCTATCCATCTCCATGGACAGATTTCATCCTGCATAGACATGTTGCAATATGTCTTCAATAGAAATAGCATATATGACTGTAGAATATGGACCATGCTTTCCACTTATCAATAAGTGATTTCCCCTAGTGTCAAACACAGAGAGGACAAGTACTGTAGGATTCGTTTTAGATGTTTGGAGTAAGGATAACGTTGTATAAAATAATGTCATGCTTCTTTTTAAGGCTGCAAAGACATCTATTTCATACATTGGCAAGGATGTCTAAACTTTACCCTGGATGATCATTAAGGCTTGACTAATACAAAATCAAGTTGTAGCCTGTTCTCTCTGTATATTAGATGCCAATTCTCTTGAAAGAATTTTATCAGCCAGGAATTCTTTGGGTGTTTGGGTTGATCTAAACCACATATATCATCTGGAAATTCCTGTGTAATTTATTTCTGTATGGACCAGATAATTAGCCTGCCAAATACTCACAAAGTATGTAGCATTCCTTTATATATTAACACATTTCATTCTAAAATTTTGTTCCAGGTCTCTAAGGACCTCATTGTAAGTGTGATTGAATAGTAATTAAGTGTAACTTATATAATGAAATCTTGTTAAGTTTTGAAATGAAAATATATAATCATTTCCTACTATATAAGAAACAGTTTTTATTCCATAAAGTTCCTAAGAACTTACTTGTTGGAGAAGACAACACAGTAGCTAATTATAGTATAGTTTTAGTTTTACTAAGAATCGAGGTCATGTTCTTTAACACTGAGATTAGTTTTAGTTTGACTAAGTTAGTTTTAGTATATAGTTTTAGTTTTATTAAGAATTGATATCATGTTCTTTAACATTGTAATTAGAAAATATTCAAAATATGTACGGAGGTTCTGTAGTTCAGAAATGCAAATGCTTTTCCAATTAATCAGTTACCAGATGTTGAAAGTTCGCTTTAGTCCATTTAGGTGATGGCCATAAATATGAGATATTAATGTAATTGTAATTTACTATCACTATTACTAAAGGAATAACATAGTTGGAACATTACATATATGATGATACTCTAATTTAATTTAAATGTGTGTGTATATTCACAATGAGTGTTTTCTTTTCATTTGATGCAAGCTCTCTTTGTGTCAAACATATTGACACACTAAAACTCAGAGGTAATAAAAGCAGGGAAACAAAGAGTTCTTGGAATCTGAATGCTCCTTTTAGAGTGGCCATCACCTAATAGAATATTAGATGATTCAAGTCTTCCAATGGGAATGCTTTTGGTATTAGAGGGAATTGCAAACTTTCTCTCTGAAGGTTTAAATTGGGTTAATTGAAATATACTGACAATAGGAAGAATAACAGAAAAGAACATTTTCATATTAACATGTGTAAACTTTGATCAATAGAAAATCTAAATGGGTGGGACATTTGTGGCTCATGCCTATAATCCTACTCAGGAAGTTGAGATCTGAAGGATCATGGTTCAAAGTCAGCCTGGACAGAAATGCCCCCATGAAACTCGTCTCCAATTAAACATTCAAAAAACTGAAATAGAGCCATGTTTCAAAAGTGGTAGAGTGCTAGACTTGAGCAAAAGAGCTACATCTCCTAGGCCCTGAGTTCAAGCCCCACAGTGGATAGATGGATACACACACACACACACACACACACACACACACACACACACACACACAAATGAAACTCAAGGGAAACAGAACACATTGCCGAATGAAAGTCAAGTGACTTTCTTCCTAGGAAAGAGGAATTGTGGAAGGCTGGAAGCAATTTCAGAGAGGAATAGTAAAACATTTTTAGAGGAAGCTAATAAGCCTAAAAAACACCTAATGGCCCCAAACTAAGTTCTTTCAGGATCAATGTGTGGTGGTATATTTTTCAATCTCTTGTTCTAAAATTAAAATTTAATCTTAATGAAATTTTTTGGAAGATTGAAAACAATTGTGCTCTTTCCTAACAAATGTTGTATGTAGGTAAATAAAAGAACTTTAGAAAAAGGCTCTACCAGTGTTTCAAAGAGAAAGATTAGAAAGGATTGAAGTAATTGGTTGGGTAGGGACTGTCAGAAAGGTCTGTTTCTGGCTAGCATGTCAAAGAATGACAGTTTGAGGTATTATTTTCTGGGTGTCAAAAATATTGAGTAAATATTTACTGATTTTAGCAGTGTTTTTATTTGATTCTCTAGCATATTGATTAAATACTCACCAAGTGCTCAGGGATAGTTTGTAAGCTCATATATGAAATTTCTAATAGTTTACAATGCAGAGCAGAAAGTCTTGTTATTAAAATCATTATTTGTAAAATTTACAAACTCTCTAGAGAACATTAATGTAAAGACAGGGGTTTCTTTCACTTTTATGGTAATAAAAGAAAAGAAAAAGTCATAACCCTTAATATGCTCTAATTTGTCCATGAAATAATAACAGTGTAGATTTCCATCCTTTCAATTCATTAGATGACAGTTACTCTATTTACTTTAACATTTCTTGTCAGTGGAGCACAGAAACGTGGAATGTCGAGTGAGACAGACACACACACACAAGTTCAAGTCTAAATCCCACTGATGGGCTATTTTATGCTGGACAGTTCTGAATTACATGTTCTTTATTCTTTCAATAGTAATAAAAATGTTCTATAATATCATCCTGGTGGTTAAAAAGGAAGCATATCATAGCCTCTGCTATAATGTCTGGAATAAAGTGGAAACTGAAAACTGACAGCTATTACAGGTTGGACTGGAAACAGAAAAAAGCAAAGGAGAGTGATTTGGATAAAATGAGTGAGAATCTGGCAGGCTATGAGCCATTCCATGTCTGATTATCAGACAACCCCCCAGTGATGCGTACTGAGAGTTAAAATCACAGGCAAAAATTTTGGCACCCCATCTTTTGTAGTTGTAACTTGCAGAATGCTGGCATTTTTCAGCTTTTCTATCTAGGAAAGAGTTACATGTACTACAATTTGTATGGTAAAGCAGGAGAATGTAGAAATTAGTAATTTTTAGGTTGGTGGAAGAACAATGCTATATTGCTAATGAAAATGAAAGGACGGGCTATGTGTCAGAAGTCAGTTTACCTTCCAACCACCATTTTCTAAAAAGGACAAAAATCAAGATGCCTTGTATTCACAAACAGAACTGAAATCTCTTTGTCCAACTACTTCAGCATAATAAAAATATAAATGAAGAGAATAATCACTGAAGAGATTAGAAGTGTATAAATCATAAGCAAAGCAGTTTTGTTTGTTTTTAATTTTTTTTGTGCAAGTACAGGGTTTGAACTCAGGGCCTTGGTGCTGTCCCTTATCTTTCTTGTTTATGGCTAGAACTCTATCATTTGAGCCACATCTCCATTTTCCAGTTTTGTTCCTTGTAAATGGTTAATCTTCATATGTTTCCCATCCTTGCTTGAATTTGTAATGAGAATGAGAATTCATTTTTCCCCCGTTAGACTTCTCTCTTTACCACAAAGTGTCCAGTATGATTTTTGAGATCAGAGAGTTTTCTTTAACCTCTAAGTTGGATGTTCTACATTTCATTCATTTCCAAGCCAATTATGTGCAAATTTTTACTTTCTGAACCCAATCAGTGAGTCTCAGAGAAGTCAGCATTAGTCAGAGAAGGGGAAGACTTTGTCTGCTGCATTGTACTCTGTGTTCCCTTTGAAGCACTCAGAACCATTGCTTCCACTCATTGTGATGTGAGAGGTGCTAAGGTGGCTAGAACGTGGATATTCCCATCAGAATGGAAAGACTTTCAAAGTTTACATCCCTTTAATCTTTGCAAATGTGAAGTGTATCATGGCAAAGGGAATTAAGATTTCATATTATTATACATCCAACGATTTGAAGTTATTTTTCTTGCTTAAAAGAGCGTGTGATTATCCATAGTCACATGTTGTTTCTGTGTTGTTACAAGTCATGTGCTTAGAAGAAGAACTGTGCTGTGTGTGTGTGTGTGTGTTTTTTTTTTTTTTGGCCAGTCCTGGGGCTTGGACTCAGGACCTGAGCACTGTCCCTGGCTTCTTCTTGCTCAAGGCTAGCACTCTGCCACTTGAGCCACAGCGCCACTTCTGGCCATTTTCTGTATATGTGGTGCTGGGGAATCGAACCTAGGGCCTCATGTATACGAGGCAAGCACTCTTGCCACTAGGCCATATCCCCAGCCCCTGTGCTATGTTTTTGAAAGGGCAGATCATCGTGGTTTAATCAGGAAGTTCATCCCCATAAGCTATGCCACTGCAAATGGAGTGCTGAGAGATCAAATCTATTTATTCTATAGGTCTTGTTATGTTATTTGGATTTGTATAGATCATTTAAAGCATTTCTCTAGTTGAAAAAGTAGATGTTTTCCAAGTTTCTTCTGATTTATAAGTTCTAATACAATTCTCCTCAGATAAGAGAGCTGTTTTTATATTTAGCATACCTACAAAATATGATAATTTATATGTTATGTTGGTATGGGTATCCAGTGAATATGTTTTTGCAAGGCATTGTGCAAATAATTAGATTGTTGGATTAATTCTTAGTTAGAAAGCAAAACTTTGAGCTACAGACTAAACATTCTCAGTCAGATTCTAACTTTCCTGTAGTGCTCCAAATTGGCCATAATATTCAACCTTTGTACCTGGCAATTCACTAGAAGCCAGTAAGCAAATCTAAACAGTGGATTTTATAATAATAGATCAAACAATACAGCATCAAAGAGTGTAGCAAAATACTATGTAATGCAAAATTAATTAATTCACTATTTTTCTTTAGGGGATTTGGATTTTCACTTAATTGAGCTAAAGTACCTGACTTGATTGCCCTGGGATAAGTTGACTTGTATTCTTAATGATTTTAGATGTTGTGTAGAGATAGGAAACAACTTAGTCATTATTTATTTCTTTAGGTTGAATGTGTAATTAAAGGAACAAATTGTGAAGAAAAAACTGGAATTTTTGTTGAAGCCAGACTCGTATTATCTGAAGATTTTGACAAGAAGCAGTCAAAATCCAAGCCAGGTTCTTTGACCTAGATTAATGATAAGGAAAATATTTGAATTCTGCTTCTTTTGATGGAATAACAGAAATATATTGCTTTCCAGAGTGTTTGAACAAAGTTCAACAAAATAAAAAGCAGGACTGGGGTCAAAAGGAAAAGGGTAGACAAAATGAAGAGGAGAAATGAGGGAGAATGTAGTCAAGAATTCAATATATTTCCTACAAAATTAAGAAGAGTCCTGGAAAGGGTAGATAGGGGAGAGATGGGTGAGAATGTTGGAAGAGTGATATTGACCAAGGTATTTTTATTCATATACTGCTTTGCTCAGGCAACACTTCTGTGCAATTACTTAAATATAATGAAAAGAAAAATGTGAAAGATGAGAAAAGGAAAGATAAAATTTGAAGAATTAACTAATAGGACAAGGTAAATGATTGGTTGTAGGGGCTAAATTAGTTCAGAGCAAATTTTCTAGGTGTTGAGCTTTAAAAAAAAAGATGGAAGGAAGGATGGATGGAAGGAAAGAAGGTCAAGACAGAAAAACAGCCAGAGCATGAGACTAAAATGGAGATTCAGGTGTGAAAACTGGGGCAAATGAGATAAAGATTGAGATTTTTTTCTAAAAAAAAAACAACAACAGATGGACTCATTAACTGTAATAATAAATCCAGAGAAAAATATATACATTAGCCCATAAAGATGATTAACTTTATGTTCAATAGATTTGGTCCTTAGTGTTGGTGGCAAATATACAGATATCCATCCATCAGGCAAGTGGACATGTGCAAATAAATTTCAACCTCTGCCTCCTTAGCAGTCAAAATATCTTTAAATCTTAAGAGAGGACAAGGATTGCCTTAAGAAACCAGGGGTTATTTTTCCCAAGAAGAAAGTAGGGGAAAATATTTGCTCACTACTGTAACTGTAGGGAAAGGGAAAGAGCTGGAGATGGAGCTTAGAGCATTTTCATTTCCAGCTCAAAAGGAAGAGAGGATTGGGCTGGGAATGTGGCGTGCACGAAGCCCTGGGTTCTATTTTTCAGCACCACATAAACAGAGAGGACTGGAAGTGGTGCTGTGGCTCAAGAGGTAGAGTGCTGGCCTTGAGCACAAAGAAGCCAGGGACAGTGCTTAGGACCTGAGTCCAAGCCCCAGGACTGGCAAAAAAAAAAAAAAAAAAAAAAAAAAAAAAAAGAAAGAAAGAGAAAAAAAAAGGAAAGAAAGAAAGAGAGAGAGGAGAGAGAGAGAGAAAAAGAGAGAGAGAGAGAGAGGAGGAGAGGGAGGGAGGGAGGAAGAAGGAGGAAGGAAGAAGGGAGAATCAGTGGAGAGGAAAGAAATGAACCAGCAGGAAAAGCTGAACCACGTTTATGAATCAGATCCATATCTGGATGCTTTTTCATGGGCAAGCAATGACTCCATCCCTGCTGTATAGGTTACTTTTCAGTAATGTATGAATTAAAATAAATAGTTTATTATTGTTATTATTATTAAAATAAAATAAAGTTTAGAGGCTAAAGGAAAATAGCTATTTCAACCATTCTACTTTTTTGTTTGTCTTTTCTTTTTTGGTGAGACTGGAGATTTGAATTCAGGGCCTTGCGTTTGCTCTTCCATTTGAGTCAAGAATCCATCCCTTTATCTTTCTTTAGCTTTTAGTCATTTTTCCATTTGATTCTCACATTATTTTCCAGGGTAAACTCACACTACCTTCCTCCTATAAGGCCTTTTTGTCTCTGAGGTAACAGACATGCTGTACTATGCCTAGTTTGTTTTCTGAGATGGGGTATGGCAAACATTTTGCTTGGGCTAGCCTTGAACTATGATCTTCCCAAAATCTTCCTCCTCTGTAGCTAGAATTACATATATGAACCACTCACTGTACCCAGCCCCTTTGGGTTATGAAACAATATATAAATTTGTAATTTATGTTATTTTTCAATTCTCACCAAAACTTTTTTATTTGTTTTTATTTTTGGGTATTGTTGTTTAAAATTTTTAATCCAGGCATGGTTACACCCCTGTAATGCCAGCATTTGGGATGCTGAGTCCGGAAGACTGAGTTCCAGTGGAAGCTCTGTCTATAAACAAACCAATTAAAATATTTTCAGAAAAAAAAATCTCATCTTAAAGAAATAATTTGCTCTACTCATTTTGTATCTTGAGGTTTTAAAGAAGTTTCAGAAGCAAGAATGGGGAGAGAATGAACGCCAGTACCTACTGACTCAAAACTTCCTTTCTCTATAGTTTAAGATCTCTGACATCATTTCTTGGCTTCAGTACAGACAAAGCTGGCCCATGCTCACTTGTCTCTTCTAATGTTCTATCATACAAAATGGGCCAGCATGCACCATTTGCTCAACAGAGTTCTTAGGACCATCCCTATTTACAGCAGGCACTGAGCAGTTATACATGGTCATTATTAATATAATTGTCATCATTATTATAATAAATCTGCCTGCTTGTCAAATGCCAGAAATTGGCCCTTACTCTGTGGACTAACTCACTATTTTGTGATCTTATTTCTCTCTAGGAAATGCACCTTGCATCCCAAGAGGGAGTTAGTCCCTTTGATGCATGCAAATCACTATTCTTTGACTTGAACTTCACATGGAGCAGTTGTACTTTTGGAATATACATTCAGGCCTCTACTTTTAGTGATGTTAATGTTCTTTTGTTTGTTGTAGAAGACTGTGTAGGCCTTCCCACCTAGTTCTTGTATGCGTACTTTTAGGTGCATATATTTCTAGGTGCATATATTTCATTCAAAATGTAAAGTTATCTGAACACGAATGCAGAAGTACATTGTTGTATATACGGCACTTTATTTTTTTTTCCTTATTTATTGTCAAAGTGAGGTTACAGTTTCATATGTTAGGCCTTGGGTACATTTCTTGTACTATTTGTTACCTCTTCCCTCAATCCCCCTCTTCCCTTCCCCTTTTCCTCTCCCTCCATCAGTTGTTCAGTTGGTTTACACCAAATATCTGGCACTTTATATACCCACATATATTCATTCATTCACCCTTGTGTCAGTGGCATCACCAACCTATCCTTTAAGGGGAATGAAGTCATGGTTATCCTATTTCTTGTTCAGAAGACCATGTAGAGATTGTCTCAAAGATTATTTGTTTCTTTGTTTCTTTCTTTCTTTGCCATTCCTAGGGCTTGAACTCAGGGCCTGAGCACCATCCCTGGCTTCATTCTGCTCAAAGCTAGCACTCTGCCAACTTGAGCCACAGTGCCACTTCTGGCCTTTTCTATATATGTGGTGCCGAGGAATTGAACCTAGGGCTTCATGTATATGAGGCAAGTACTCTTGCCACTAGGCCATATTTCCAGCCCCTGTTTCTTGAAAAATACTTACAATGCAAGCTGTGATTACTACTATTTACTATGGCCTTACCATGTGTTAAGTACTTTACATACATCATCTTCACCTCCATAATAAATCTGTGGAGTAGTATTATCTCCATTTTGTGCATGTGGAGGCAGATGAGCTGAGATGTAAACTAGAATGTATCAGAGCCAAGACTCACATTTAGAGTTGTTTGCTCTAGAAACTATGATGTTACAACTGCACACAGGGCTGTCCGCCATCTCCTGAACCCTTCAGCTTCACTGGAGGCAGTGCCATACTTCTCTAGAAATATTCCATGAGCACTCAATCCTCTACTAATCAGGAATTCCATGAAAGGGAACACATTTTCTGCATTGCTATTCTGCCTTAGTGTCCTGGTGCTTACGTACTAAAATGACATCAATAAGCATTTATATAAATGCATTTTTTGCCAGATTATCGTTTTCTAATTTTTGAAGAATTTTTTTCTGGGTATATTTGGTTCCCCTGGGAGATTATTTTCTCATGCCCTAGTACCATTTAAATAATTCTTCCTGCTCCTTTTGCTTATAAAGATAGTTTCTGTAAACAATATATAATCATTTGAATATATGATATTCCTGATATGTTTCTAGCCTAGGACTAATGACAGGGAAATGTAGTGACTTTGAAAGCATGGTCAGCAAAAATGCATGTACTAAAATGCAATTGCTTCCATTTTCTCCTGAACTGTCCCTCTCTGCAGGAAATGTTAACTTCTCAGCTCTGTAGCATCAGAAATCAATTCTTCTTGTGGAGATTATTGAAGATTAAGAGCAAATACAAGGTCTAAAATCAATGTGCTATGATTACACTGATCTTTACAGGTTCTGACAATTTTTGGTCATCAACAAATTACGAGTCTAAAAAATGGTGTAGATGGGACTTAGCCATCAAAAAACTAATGTGATCTCCTTTCCAAAGGAGAATATTTAGAGTAAATTTCAGCAACTGCTATCATATATAAGACAAGAAGGTTTTGTGTCTGTTTCATATTTGATAAGAACTCTGCTGTACTTTTCTTAAACTCTGCAGTTTACAAAATATGTCATAACTTAAATTAGCAGATAGAAGCATGGTGTGGCAAATGCTCCTCCACATATTTTCAAGAGGTTGGAACATTTCCTAAGCCTTTTCCAAGAGGAAAGATAAAGTACTTTAACTCCCCAAAAGAGGATATTATTAAATAAAAATGCAGAGAAATTTGAAATGACTGAGCAGGCATTCTTCCCTACCTTTAATTTTAGTGTTATTGTTTTCAATGAATCATCAGATTACACAGAGGAAGGTTAAGGATTGTTTTTAAGGTTTGTTAAATCAAATCTGGAAAAATTTGGATTGCAACACTAGTAGATGCTGAGATATTCCTGGAGCCAAAAATCAAATATCTGCACTTTTTCACATTCATTCTATTTAGGGCATTATGTAATGATTGCTAGGAAAGAAATGCATAGTCTATCCTTTTGCCATATTTTCTTTTCCAAAAAACACTAAAAGTGTTGCAAGATGATGAATAGACCTTCAACAGTTTCAATTATATAGTGAAATTGTTGATACAAAGATAGTGATTATATAATCAAGAAAGATTCCTAGGCATAAGTCTGTGGCCAGTCTTATCTAGACTTATCTCCTTTATGCTAGATGAGATCAGTAGAAATGCAGGTCCAACAAAATGTTGGCCTGTAGAAATTTGTAAACAATATTGTCCAGACTTACCACTTAGTTTTGTGCTGGTATTGAGCTTTGAAATTCTGCATGGCATCTGTCACTTAGCTTTCTTGCTCAAGGCTGATGCTCCACTACTTAAGCCACACCATTATATCTGGATTTTTGATGGTTAATTGGAGGTAAGAGTCTTATAGACTTTCTACCAGGGCTGGCTTTGAAATGCAATTTTCAGATTTCAGCCATATGAGTAGCTAGCTAAGATTATAGCCATGACCCACCCATACCTGGTCTCACTGAGTTGTTTTGGAAGAGAAAGGATATTCTATTACTATGACTACAACAATACTACTACTATTATTAAATATTCTGTTACTTTTGTATGGTAGAATTCATTTTAAAGAATGATACATAGGCAAAGAAAAAATCCCACATGTGTGAACCACATGTGACTTGCGAGCCACTGATCCATAACTTCTTGGCTAAAGTCTAGCATTGAATGACATTGTTATCAAATAATTTTATTGAGATCATGAGTACATTTTTTGGCAGGTTTTCGCATGTTTTATTAGCTTCAGCCTTCTCTGCCTGGTTCTTTGCTACTTAATCTCTCCATTTCCCTTTACCAGACCCAATTAATTCACTTGTTTGCAGATGGAATTCTAAAATTAGAAAGGGAAGGGTTGAAATATCAGAAAAGTGATCCTCATCTTCCTACAAATCCAGTGCTATTGTTAAAGTTTTTGTTTGCTGGTCTTGGCATATGAACTCTGGGCCTGGACACTGTCCTTGAACTTCTGTGCTCAAGGCTAGTGCTCTGCCACCGGAATCTCAGCTCCACGTCCAGCTTTTTGTGGCTAATTTATGTGTTAAGGGTTTCTCACATACTACTGCCAGGACTGTCTTCTAACTTACAATCCTCAGATCTCAGCTTCTTGAGTAGCTAGGATGACAGGTATGAGTCACTGCACCCAGCAAGGACTTTTTTTTCTTTTTTCAGAGAAAAAGTGTTGATACTTTTCTCTAATACAAAAGCTCTTCTGTCTTGTTTGTTATGGATCCTGGGTTTTATACACCTGACCCAGATGCCCTCTGTTATGGCATCTCTTTCTGCCTTGGTGGTAGATCTTCATCTTGCCTATCCCAGTCTCGCAGATCCTGCTCCTAAAGATATCAGGTATTCTTGATAAAGAAAAATGTTACTTTTGAAATGACTGTTATCATATGGGGAAAGTAGGAGGAATAAAACTTCTCATTCATGCAATTCAAACAGACTTATTCTTTCTTAGCTGAAAGGCTATGCATACAGCCTTTATGAGAAAAAGTGGATTGTGGTTATTTCATTAGTGTAGTCAATTGATAGTGGAAAGGGAGTGATTTAACATCTTGTAGCTTTATGAAAAAATAATGTTGGTGCTGGTAAAGTCCGAGATAACAGCCTATTAAAATACTCATGTGGAGCTAGAAAAGAAGAGTTACAGGTGACTTTAGTGGTTAAAGTATCACCTGTGAAGAAATCCCTCCATTAGAGTGTCACATCTCTTTGGGATTATTGTCAAAGTACATGGTATACCCTAGCATATTTTAATTTGGATCAGTGGGCTTGAAGAATAACCCTCCCAAAACTGAAAAAAATATATGGACATTTCCTTACCAATCACTTTTCAAATTCCACATACCATAAAGCTCAAACTTACTGTCATGTATCCTTTATCACACTTTTCCATGGATTCATTTTTAGTTTTGGAAGGAAGGGAAGACTATTGGGAATGGCCAATAACATTCTTTCTGTAACTCTTCTTTTGCACCTGTGTGAGAGAGTGGTGACTGAAGAACAAAACACTAAGTAGCTTTGAACCAGATATATCTCAAGAGCATCAGTAAATTCTCCATAACAAATATCTGAAAGGTTGAATCCAAACTGTTCATTGAAAGTCCTACAGGATTTTAACTTCTAGGAGGAAGACAATGAAGGTTTGATTTCCTGTGTTTACCACATCCTGTGTAAATCATTTCAAAATGCAGAGAACCCCCAATTTCCACTGTATACCAATTTCAAGGAACACACACACATAAATATATAAATAAGCATTTGCCCACATATATGCAGATAAAATATGACTTATAAAAATGGAATATGTATTGATACTGCATGTGTATTACTATGTTCTGTGGAAAATAAAGTGCCGGTCAGTTGGTTTGGTGTAATGTTCTTTATTTTTCTCTCTGTGGAAGTTTGGAGAAGAAGCCATAACATTTGGAGTTTTGCACTGTTAGCAGTTAGCATTTAATGACATGGGTAGATGGCATAAGAGGAAGTTCGGGTTCTTGAGAATGAGCATAAGGAAAGATGACTACTTTCTAAAATAAAAAATCAAAGGCAGCCACACTTGACACATTTCTTTGAATATCTTCTTAGTAAGACCTTGGAACCTTATATATTTAATCCAGAGAGTTCTTGAGCAGGTTTGCATTTATTTGGGAATTTCCCCTTTAAGCTCTAAGTGTATTTAAAAAATTATTTTCAGTGGTGGCAAGTATTTGCTCTTTCAAGATAAATCCGATCTTCAAAATGAGTAGAATAACATCAGATGTCATGCTGACAAATCAGGTGAGCTATAAACAAATAGATCATACATTTTGCATGTTTCAAAGACTCACAAGTTTCTGACAAATGAGACTGATTTTCTTTTTTTTTGCCATTCCTGGGCCTTGAACTCAGGGCCTGAGCACTGTCCCTGGCTTCCTTTTGCTCAAGGCTAGCACTCTGCCACTTGAGCCACAGCGCCACTTCTGGCCGTTTTCTGTATATGTGGTGCTGGGGAATTGAACCAAGAGCTTCATGTATACGAGGCAAGCTCTCTTGCCACTAGGCTATATCCCCAGCCCCAAGAGACTGATTTTCTTATATAGCAGTAAGAGCCTTGTGCGTGTAATTAAAAAAAATAAATTGAACATATTTTGAGTTTCATCCAAATTAGTGAAGAAGTGTTGCCTTCAAAGAGCTTATACTCTAGCAGGGGAAATAAGAATCATGCCAGTGGGTAGAAGTCAATGAGAAACTGTACTAAGTGCCCTGAGAAAGATACAATCAATGATCTTTCACTAAGTAAATAAGTTACTTATAATTGAAAAAAAATAAGGATTTCATTTCACTTGGTATCTTCTTATGTGGTCATATGGGTGTAGCTATTGGGGTATTTTGGTCTTCTACCATTACTAGCCTATTCATGTACTAGCTATTCACTATGAGGACACTATAGGGTTTATGTTTCTTTGGGTCTGGGTCACTTCACTTAGTATGATTTTTTTTTCACTTTTGTAATTATTCTCAACATGCCATGTGAACTTGTACTACTTGTTTTCTCTTTTTCCTTGTCTGTTTGACTGAGTAGTTTGCTTAGTTTTGTTTCTCTGTTGTACTCCCTTCCTGTGGCTGTACCCTCACTACCACTGTATTACATCTGAGTACCCTGGATATTGTTTATATGGGTAATAGAACTGGGGAAGGGAGAGGGAATACCAAAATTGAGAGACAAAGAAGAAAAAGACAAACCATTCAAAAAGCAACACTTAGAAACCATTTGGTGTAAACCAACTGCATAACTCTTGGAGGGAGAGGGGAAGATGGAGGGGGAGGGAGCAAATGAGGGAGGAGGTAACAAGTAAAACAAGAAATGTACTCACTGCCTTTCATATGAATCTGTAACCCCTCTGTATCACACTTTGACAATAAAGAATAAAATAGGAAAAAAATAAGGAAATACAGTTGAGTTGGTATTGAGTTTGACCAAAAACATTTATAGGTCTTACCTATTCAGAAATGAAGAAGAAAAGGTACAAGGCAGGAGAACAACAGCAGGTAAACAACAGCAGGAAAAGACCTAACTACAGAAAGGGTTGATGGCATCTAAAGGAATCAGTTTGGTAAGTGGAGCCGTTCTCAAACTTTAGAAGGCATCATAGTCATCTAAGGTCGCTATAGAAGCATGGGTTTCTAGGTCCCACCTGCAGAGTTTCTGGCTCAATAGGTCTGTGTAGGCAGAGAATTTGCATTCCTAAATAGTTCTTAGGGGATTCTCATCCTGCTGGTCTGGGGACCTTATTTAGTAGCTTATGAGCTAAAGGAGCTATGGTGACTAGATAAGGTTTGGCTAGGACTGTAGGTCAGACCCTGAGTGCTTTCTTTGTCTTGATCTGGAACTTGAATTTTGTTTAATAGGAAACAAAGAACCATTAAAGGATGGCAAGCAAAATGACATACCTGAGTTGGGCTTTTAGGAAGATTTATCCGGTGGCCCAGTATTGGACTATTAGGAGAGAATACTGACGGATCAGAAAAGTACAGCTTCATTAAACCTGTTGTAATAGATGGAACATGAAGCCAAGATGTCGGAGTGAGGAGATAACATCAGATTGGAAGAAATAGTTGCTTTCGAGAGCTGCTTGTTATTTGTGTGTTGGACAAACGGCTGGTAAATTTTCTTTAGCAAACTTGCCTTCCCCAATTTCAAAATAGATAAAAAGTTCATTTTTACAGGCTTGCTTGAGGTTTAAAAATATGCTGAAGTTTCTAAATGAACTAAATATTTTACCTGTTTAGTTAAAGCAAACTTTTGTCCATTAAAAAGTATCAATAAAAGTAGGTAAATATTTAAATATTTTTAGATGGCACCAGTGGTCAATTCATGGCTTTGAACTAAGTATAATTTCATATTCAGATATAATACTCTTTAAAGGGAGGAAGATTTATTTTGGTTCACAACTGCAGAGGGTTCAGTCCATGGATGCTTGGCCCCAGGTTCTCCAACATAACATCATGTCAGAGGGTGGGTGAAAAGGAAGAGTCTATTCAACTCATGGAAGACAGGAAGCAGAGAGAATGCCTGCTTAGGTATAGCTTTTCTTAGGGGGCAGTACTTGTCAGATTCTATGACAGTTTTTGGTTTATACATATTAACAAACCAAAATGTCCTTTCCTAGGAGTGACATTCAAATTAGCCAAGGAAAGACCCATTGAGAAATCAGAATACATCTTGTCCAACTTTACTTCCATGTTATTAATGTTGTTGAAAAGTTTCTGTTACTGTTTTCACCCATGTTTCCAAGTATATTTTAATTATATGTCATTTAATTTATGACATTCTGAAATTTAATGAAATTCAGATAATCAGTTTTAAAAAATTTGGGAAGTCCTTAAAATTACAAAGAAAAGCACAATGACTACACATAATTACATAATCTTACCAACTAGAGAAACAATGAGTACAACAGTGAATGAATCTTCCTACATACAGCAAAATGGTATGCAATATTTTGTGACCTGATTTGTTTTGTTAATAGTGTATCATACCTGTTTTCTCACATCAATGTGTATTCTCTTAAAGGGCAGCTTATATCATTAGCAGACAAAAAAGAGCCAGTGAATTTGCTCTACATTTTAATATAAGTTGAGTTTTCTATGTTTATTATGTATTTCTGCAGTCTAAACCCTTGTATCTAAGTCTTTGTTCTCATACTTGGAATGTTTTTGTCCATCTGATAGTTTCACACACTAGGCTGTTTTACTGTACAGGGAATCACATGTTATGTTTAAGAGGATGGATGAATAAGTTAAAGTAGAGAACAGCATTTCATTGTGTGGCTCCCAACATGTGTTACTTTGGCACAGAGAGCAAACCATAGAGGCTGTTCACAGCTTAAGGTGAAGGAGGTCAGGATATCACCTGTTTGTAACCAATAACAACATGCCCATAGAGAGGCTTAGACAAAGTTGTGGAGGTTTTATATTCCTCACTTGGCACTCATATTTCTTGTATAATTTATAATCACATACTGGGAAACTCATTCCACAGTACAGATAAAATATATGTGTATATATGTAATTTTTAGTTTCTTTTTTTAAATTTTATTGTCAAGTTGAAGTACAGAGGGGTTACAGTTACATACATTAGGTAGTAAGTTCATTTCTTGTCCAATTTGTCACCCCCTCCCTCATTTTTCTCCTACCATCCCTCCTCCTTAATCCCCTGAGTTGTACAGTTAGTTTAAAACATATTATCTTACAAGTATTGTTGTTGCATTGGTTTGCCTTGTACCATTTGTCTCACCATTTTAATGCTCCCCTTCCCTAAATCAGACAGACATGTATAAAATACCCAGGGTACCACAATCAACTACAGTGACAGCATGGGCTAAATCATAGGGAAGATGAACAGAAGAAAAAGGAAATAATTTCACATAGTACATTGAAAATGACAACACTAATGATAAACCACTTGTTTCCTGTTTTGGAGATCATTTCTCTTAGCTTCATCTTATGTAATCATATGTACATAGCTATTGGGCTATTGTGATCATCTGCTAGGACTATGCTAGACATACTAATTATTAACCATAAGGGAGACCATAGACTTTATGTTTTCTGGGGTCTGGCTCACATCACTTAGTATGGTTTTTTCTATGTCCTTCCATTTTTTTTTAACGAATGGGACAATGTCATTCTTTCTAATAGAAGCATAGAATTTAATTGTGTATATATACCACAATTTCTTGATCCATTCATGTACTCAAGAGCATCTGGGTTGGCTCCATATATTAGCTATGGTAAGTAATGCTGCTATTAACATGGTTGTGCTGGTAGCTTTAGTATGGCCTTGTTTGGGATCCTTTGGGTAAATGTCCAGAAGTGGGATTGCTGGGTTATAGGGGAGCTAGACATTTAGCCTTTTGAGGAACCTCCACACTGCTTTCCAGAATGGTTGAACAAGTTTACACTCCCATGAACAGCGTAGTAGGGTCCTTTTTGGCCACTTCCCCACCAGCAATTGTTGTCAATTCCAAATGGATCAAGGACCTCAAGGTAAAAGGAGATAGATTGTTAACACATCTATATACATAAAACAAATACTTCATGGTAAATGAAAAAATGTCATAACTGAAATATTTAGGAAAGTTTAAGTATATTGACTAGTTACCTATTCAGTGGCAAAATTGTATCCTGATTTTCTTCTTTTATGTGTGAATGTGTATATATATAAGTGGATATATGCTTGTTTATGTGTGTGTGTGTGTGTGTGTGTGTGCACATGTGTGTGTGTACATGTATATGCCAGTACTGGAACTTGAAGTCAGAGCCTGGACTCTGTCCTTTAGTTTTTCTTCAAGATTGTGCTCTACCATTTCAGTCATAGCTTCACTTCTACAATTTTGGTGATTAATTAGGAATAAGAATATCACAAACTTTACAGTCTTGGCTGGCTTTAAACCACCATTCTCAGGTCTCAGCCTTCAGAGTAACTAGAATTACCAGTGTTAATCTCTGGTGCCCAGTCTGATTTTTCTTAATATATTAATTATCTTCATGATAACAAGGCTGATATTTCATTTTGGAATCTTTAATTTATCAGGGGATCGTCTAAATTTCTTGCATCTTTGGACATTTAATGTCTCCAAATAGCTTTCTGTAGTTAAGATTTATATCTTCTTAGCAGTTAATCAGAGCAGGTTGCCAATGGCTCAGCACCTGTAATCTTAGCTACTAGGGGGGTTGAGATGTGAGGATTATGGTTCAAAGCCAGCCTTGGCAGGAAAGTCTATGAGACTCTAATTTCCAATTAGCTAGCAAAAAGCCACAAGTAGATATATGGTTCAATGACAAAGTGCCAGCCTTTGAACAAAAAACAAAACAAAAAAAAGCTCATGGATGGTGCCCAAGCTCTGAGTTCAAGTCCCAGCATTGGCACATGCAGAGAAAGGTATTAATTAGATTTATAAAATTTCTAAACTGTTCAGTAAAATCAAGATCATCACATGAATTAGAAAAGTTTGGGGATGGGTCTTACAATGAATTGTTCCTAGAATCTCCAGTAATTTGGAAACCAAGAGTAGACATTGAATATTCATGAAATAAGCATTCAAATCTTCTGACTTTCACATTGTGTGCTTTTGTATTCAGAAAATATATGTCCAGATATTTTTTCTGATTAATAAACTTCACAGTAGGTCACCAGCGAATCCAACTCCATTCTTCCCTCTGTTGGTATCCACAGCTCTACTACCTGGTGAGGATAAAACTTTGGGAAAATCAAGGGTTATGATCATTGTGGGGAAAGCACAAGAAATCTAGACTAGCAAGTTACAAGCGTCATTCAAAGGTGATAATTTGACAACTTAGTGAACATTATGAAATGGGAAGAAGAAAAAAAGCAAATTCTTGCAACTACTCAGAAATGAGAATTATTGGCTTGAAAAGATTTGAAAGTCAGGTGCCTGGTTCATGCCTGTAATCCTAGCTGCTTAAAAGGCTGAGAACTGAGGACTGAGGTTTGAAGTCAGCCTGAGCAGAAAAGTCTGTGGAACTCTTTCCTCCAATTAAGCACCAAAAATCCAGAAGTGGAACTCTGGTTCAACGGTAGAATGTCATCCTTGAGTGAAAAAATGAGGGTCTATGCCCATGCCTCAACTTCAAGCTCCAGTTGACACAAAGACCAATCATAACAGCAAGAACAACAAGAGATTGCAGAGATTCTCCATCCAAATCTTCTTTGTCTAGAGATAGTTCACTCATTCAAGTTCCTCAAGGTAGCTACTATTGGGAATAATCTAAAGTCTATGTCTCCTTTCAATTGTAATGAAAGAGATCTCTACACTTTAATGAAAGAGATCTCTACACTTTAAGGTATGAAAATCAGTATCTCTATGACTATAGATGTGGAGAGGGAGGAAAAATGTACAACTATTTTGTCTCCTTCAGGAAGAAATGTGATTCATTTTTTGCAATAAATTTGAGCCTGGCCATCATTTAAATTCTTTACTTGCCACAAGTGTTTAGCTCCATCTGTTTGGGGGTTTGTTTCCCCTCATAGATTGAAAGCTCTAATTGTATAATAAGGTCCAAAGGGAAATTGGATTCACTTACAGAAAATCTTTGTGACCAACTTTGTGGAAAATTTTTAGACTATAAATTAAGATGAGCTTCTACTCGTAACATCATGGCTGTAGAAAACATTGTCCATGCACTGAGCTCTGCTAGTAGTGATTAAGTTTAAATAAGATTTTAAGATGTAGACTTTTACTTTCATAGACTATGTTTCAATGATTTAAACTCTGTGGTCTAATATGATTAGGGAAGTTCAAATATTAATTTCAGTTTTTCTTCTGCATATTTATTCAAAATGGTCTGGATTAGCCAGAGGCGCTTCTCTACTCTAAGGTTATGAATAAATGTACTTAGAGTCAAAATTAATGGAAAAGTAGACTGAGAAGTAAACAGGATAAATGATCACATGACTCATGTTTTAGGTTACCAGCCCAGTGCACATCTGGACTAGTATGGGTCAGGAAATCTGCCTCAGTCTTGGCATCCTTCGAGGACCCTGCCCAGCCTCTGTGTGGGTGATCCATATTTTAATTAGATGGAATTGTTTCCACTGGCTCCATGGGGAAATCTCTTTCCTTCTAATAAGAATAACTTAGGCTAAACCGGATCTATCTGAGAATAAACCAGAAGCTCTGCTTTTGCTCTGGGCCCAATTCTGAACTAATATAACGAAACATGACTTCCATGAAAACCCTATGATCACCCAAGTCTACACTGAAGTACTCAAATCTAAATTAGAATAGTCTGACAGGTAGTATACACTTTCTATCTACCTTTTCCGTGGATAGATGCCATGTTGAATTTATTTCTTCTTTTACTTATTGAAAAGTGTCTTGGCCTCCATTTCCCTGGACTTGGCATCCTATCAAGCATTTAGTTAACATTTGGAATTTCTGAAACTTTTGATTGTATGGAATCTTTCCTATCATCCTTGCTGCTCCAAGTCCAACCAGGTATGAATGACCATTAAAATCAGCAGCAGTAGAAACAAGCAGTTGTTATGCCAGGTAGCCCACAAAGACCAGTTTGGTGGCCAGATACCTATATATATAACTAAATTGCTAACATCTATACTTTGGGACATCTTACAAAGAAAAACAGATTTCTGTCTTCTAAAACCTAGAAGGTATGGTAGGTTAGAAAGACTTTTCTGCATGTATCAGACTGGGCAAAGAAAGGTGACTCTTCTCATCAGATGAGTCATACCCAATTTTATACATCATAGTTCTCCATCTGCCTTTCATTATATGTTCTTACTCCTACCGTAGTCTTTAGGCATGTGAACCCAACATATAAGCAATGTTTCCTCAAGTAGATAGCACACAGGACATGAGCATGTCAGGGATCTCAGTTAAATCCCAGCTCCTTTCTTTTCCAAAAGTGAAATGATCACCTGATAAGTCCCAGTAGCTTTGTTATTCATGTTTATCAATAGGGAAATGCTCTCCTGAGGTTTGTTTTGAGTTTTACAAGAAAATACTGTACATGTGATATCCAGATCAATGTCTTCCTCATATGCAGTGTTCAGTGAAGATTCATTATCCCTTCACCTCCCTGGTGTCATACCTTTCTCTTTTTTTCTTGTCTATTTATACTGCAGGGAGAGTATTTGCTACTTTTAACTTCGTAAGCTTGCTTTGAAGCTACTACCTCAAAGTCATCACCACTTTCAAGGATAATACACCCCAGTTGCCCTTGAGAGCTATTACTGTTCTCACCTCTCCTATATCCTGTGGACTTCTGAGGACTTGTTAATGGATATCACACCACCTTCCACCTTTCATGTGCACCCACTCTCATTTGACTTGGTGTTGGATTTCCATGAGAATTTGATTGGTGCACAGTAGAAAATTACACTGAGATGAGAATTAAGAAAGCAGTCATTTAATGTTCTAGAAATATTTGACACATTGTGTTTCCAAGACTTTCCCTTTGAGCCTGTTTCCCCAACCATAAAATTGGGATAACAATGCTTCAGTAGGTGATAGAGTAAAGCTAGCTGAAACAAGAATGGAATCCCACAGTGTCCGATTATTTCTCACTTATGTAAGAGTATTGGGTGTATGAATGGATAACAAGACAGTTCTTGGGTGTGTAATAACTTGTTGGAAATCCATACAATGGACAAAAATTAAATGAAATGCTCTCAGGGGTCAAATTTGGAAGGTTTGTATTTTATTACACCCACAATTAACTGCACTTGATTGTAAAGGATGAGCAGTCTATTTCTTCTCCTTGGATAGGGAAACACAAACATTAAGTGGACAACTAGTGGTCTCTGCAACAACCAGAAGCTATGCATACTAGAATACTCCCAGTCATAGTCCCCACCCCGTATATGTTTTTAGTTTGTGGTACTGAGTTGTGTGGTTATTACTGTGACATTCTTCTTATCTTCCTTAGACCTCAGCATCTCATGATAAAGTCTTAACATAATTACTTTTCCTGAATGCAAAATTGAAAATAAAGTCTTGAATGAGAGGTATCCTAGAAGTGGAAATGGTTAAAATATCAAACATGGCTTGCTTGAACAGCTACACTTAGCAGGACAAAATTGCATGCTTTATTCCTGTGTTATAAAATTGGTTTTATTCTCTCCCATCACCTTCCCTATTTCTTATGGCATACACTTGTAATTTAAATTTCATAGTTCATAGTTTTAGATAGATGAGAAACTTACTTATGCTTATTTCACTAAGATACAGGCAACAGAAATTCATAATGATCATTCATATTTTTTCTACTAAAATGATTTTAGCAGAAAATCACTGAGTTAGGAAGCTCCTGATTTTGCTTATGGAAAATATCTTCTTTGAAGCCCGCTTAGCAATGTATTTCTTTGTAGTACAGAGAGGTAGAGGCAAAGATAGTGAGCCAGTAAACGGTGTGAAAATACTATGAGTGTGTTGAAGAGGTTCAAATACCTTCACTCTAAAATGTAATGGAATTTTAAAACGCTGTTCAATTTTATATGTCCTTGTAAATATTCACTCTGGCTCTGATAAGCATATTTAATAAAGTTGTTGTATCAGAGAGTGATCAGGCATAATGGAAGTGTAGTCTCTCTCCAAAGCCTATCAGAGAAGAAACAACCAAAAACAATGCAGAGTGACAAATTCAGAAAAGTGAAGAACACTTGTTAATTCCTACCCAGAAAAACAAAATACACAAAGGCATTCTAGGGAGAGTTAGATAGCATAATACAGAGAAGCTAGTGGAATATTCCAACACCCTCTTCTTCAAGGTGTTCATGACAGAGGGGTGAAGGAACAAGGACATGGAGATAATGTAGTAAGCATGCTGTGGACCAGATTGTGAAAGGTCACTTTGATCAAACAACCAAATTGGGACTTCATTTGAAGGAAAGTGAGTCGCTTCTAGCACAATGAATCTTTGCTTGCTAGAATCACCTGGGAAGCTTGTTTTAGTACTATCCATGACCAAGCCCATCTCAGACTAATTAAATCAATATTTCTCAGGATAGTATTTTTGCATTAGTATTTAAAAAAAAACTCCCCAGATAATTTCGGGCATACAGCTGGTTGAAAACTACACTTTGAAACTGTTATTAAGCAGAGGGTGAGGTGATAAAATGCCAACACTTCGAACTTGAGGCTCGCAAAAACTGACAGGAGACTGCAAACCTGACATGCTTTGAAGTTGGAAGAGGAGGAGAAAAAGACAGGAAGGCTGTTTCCTAGGTTTCTAGCTCCATGATCAGAGAAAAGATGGAGGTTAAATTCAACAAAGTAGAAAAATCACAAAGTAGAAAATATCACAAGTACATGGCTTAATGAGGAAGATAGGATTTGTCCCAGCTGAGCCTGTGAAACAAATCCAGAAGGCCATTAGCTATATATACATATGTGAAGCTCAAGAGACATTTTGAATATATAGATATTCAAAATCACCAGCATTCCATAGAGGATGAAGCCTTGGGAGGAGTAAGAGTGCTTTAAGAAGCCAAGTGTGGTGGCTCGTGCTTGTAATCTTATTACTCTGGAGGTGACATTATAAGGATCGTAAATTCTAGGCCAGCCTGTAAATCCCAGCTATTCATGTGGTTGAGACCTAAAGGATCTCAGTTCAGAGTTAGCCAGGCAAAAAAGTTCTCAGAAGACTCCATCCTCAAAATAATGATGCAAAAATTTAGGCAGGACTTCTGGAGTCTTGAGTAAATGATCCTAGAATGGGATCATCAAATTTAGCCCCAAACCCAGCATCTTTATTAATAATCTAGTGAGGACTTGGTTCAGTAATATTTGTATAGTGAACATGAATATGATTTGAGGAATCAGTCCATAAAGCAGTGAATTTTTAAGTCTTCTTTGTTGTTTTGAGTCAGTACTGGGGCTTGAACTCAGGGCTTGAGTGCTATCACTAAGCTTTTTTGCTCATGGTTGGCACACTATCACCCACGCCACCCTTCCACTTCTATATTGTTGCTGATTAATTGGAGATAAGAGTCTCATAGACTTTCCTGCCTAGAATGGCTTCAAACTGTGATCTTCAGATCTCAGCCTCCTGAGTAGCTATGATTACAGGTATGAGCCACTAGTGCCTGGTGAATCCTTAATTTGGGTCAATATGTATAAATATATTTTAGAACATAATGCATTGGGAGGCACAACGATCTGTGCTATGCATTGGTAAGAAACTGCTGAGGCCTGAAGAAAGAGATTTGACTGCTATTACTGAACTATATTGTGAAGGATTTGGAAGTAAAATATTTATAATGTTTCCATACCAGGTAATAAGAAACAAAGAGAAATTTTCAAATTGTTCACATTAAATCATGAGCTGCAAAGCACAAGCCAGTGGAAAGCATATGCACATTATGCTTTGTAAAGAAGGCTTTAAACAATAAAACTTGTTATGCCTCATCAAAGAATAAAGAACTAGTATTTATTGCATGTCAGGCCCTAGAGGGGTTATGCCCCAACAAAGGCATTTGTGAAGGCATTATTATAAGCTCTATTAGGCCTACTGGAAGCTCTGGGAAGCTCAAAAACCAGCCCAAGGACACTAAACTCCATGCTCAAATTCAAGTCTTACTTTTCTCTGCCTTATACTCCTTTGCAGATTATCCAAAAAGGTTTGTTGTGTTGCAAATGTATTTTTTTTCTTTTTTGAGGGTCCTTGAGATTGAAGTTTGCGTGTCATATTTGCTCGGCTAATGCTATTCCAACTTAAGCTGTGCTCACAACACATTTTTGCTTCTTTGTTTTTTCACACACTAATGATTTTGCTTGGGTTGGCCTCAACTGTAATCCTTCAGCCTATGCCTCTTGTACACCTGGGATTGCAGGCTCATGCTTCACAACTAACTTGAATATATGTTTCAAAAGAATTCTTTTTTGTGCATGTATTATTGGTGCTTTGTATCTTTTTGTTATTAAGAAACAAGTTTGAAGACACTTCATGGAAAACAACCTGAGTATAGTGCTTATGCGTTTTTCAAAAGGCCGAAGTACTTATCATCAGCCTAGAAACAAAACCACAAAACATTGCTTTATGCCTGTCCAAAAGTTCCATAACTCGGCTGCAGGATCCTTGTGTTCCCAGGCCCAGAATTCAAGCATAGGACCATGAATATAGAAGATGCTACTTTTAAAAGATCTTTTCAGATTGCTTTTATAACATTGAAGTTGAAATTTTTGTTAGACACAAAATGTGTGACATTGTGTTCTGTATATGATTCCAGGATGGTATAATTGTTCTTTTTTGGTAAATACTTTTGTAAACCTTTTCTGTGTTTCTATGCAATAGAAACACAGGGTTTATGGGTTTATGTTTTAATAATGCGTTCTGTCAACAAATGTTTTTTCTAACATCTAAAAAAGGTTATTGTTATTTTAGCATAAAAGAGAAGCTGAATTCAAAGAATATGGCATTTTAGGTCCACAAATATTTTAATTTTTATTTAATTTATTCATTTGTTTTAGTGAAGAATGATGCTAAACCTCCCAGCCATCATTCATCCTAATATCATGACTTTGGTTTGAACATTCTTTTCAGAACTTCTGGAGAGGTGGGTTTTCTCACATCATAGGCAGCCAGAAGCACTGTGATCCATTAAGAGTTCTTTTCCTTTACAGAAGAGTGGGCAGTAGGTAGGTTACATGAGATGATTTGATTCTATCCTCACCGGAGGAAGAGCAATAACCTTCAGAACTGAGATGATAAGAATGGAATTGTGAGAGGAAGTGAAAAGAAGCCATGGGGGAAAATTAAGGGCAGGGGAGAGTGTTGGTTTGCATGTTTATTAGTGGCTTTCAAAATTATACTGTCACAAGTTTTTTACTTATTAGTCACTCCTATAGCCTGGGAGACAGAGCTTGGAGATATATTTTTTATCAAGCTTAAACATTCAGTAATTCTGACTTGTAAAAGAAGCATACCCACACCATAAGCTAGAGTTCTGAACCCTGTGTATTTTGTTCCTACAGATAATTAAAATAGCATGTGTTGAATTGTTATTCTTCATCTGTTCTTTTTAATTCTGATCATAATATAGTTCCAATTATACTGCTAGAGGAGAATTTTTTTTCTTTTTAGGCTTGCATATAATTAGATGGGTGTGCTCTTAAAGAGTGATACAGAGAAGCCAAAATGCTGTTGTCACACATTGGATTTTACATTTCTGTTGTTATACATTGAACAAAGAAATACATGGATTGCTGAATAATGCATTTGCAAATATAAGGAGCTGCAGTAGAAGGTTAGGAATTCCCATAGCCTGCTTTTACTCATTTGGATTCATTATTGATGTTTCTTCTAATTTCTACCTCTTGAGAGAGGATGTGAAGAAAAATTCATGTTCAACACTGTTTTAAAGGGACTGGGACTTTATAAGGTCATTGGCTGACTGTCATCAAATTTCTCTAGGAAGTTGTTGGTCATTCTGGTACTTCAGGGAGATTGCAAGTGAGTAAGAAATGAAATTCTATTATTGTCTTATCTTTGTGAGGACTTCTGACTACAAAATATTAAATTGAATATGTGCCTCAACAACACATCTATGGATTATCAGTTCTGTAAATCTAAAAAAGACAAAAGAAGGAAGCTGGGTTCCAGGGGCTCATACCTATAATCCTAGCTGCTCAGGGGCTGAGATCTGAAGATCGAAGTTTGAAGCCTGCCTTGGCAGAAAAATCTGTGAGATTCTTATCTCCAGTTAGCCAGCCAAAAGCTGGAAATGGTAGAATTCAACCATGAGTGAAAAACCTGAGGGACATTCTGAGCTAGAGAACCAGGACCACTGCAAAAAACCCCAAAATACATAAAAAATAAAAGTCAAAAGAATGAAAAACAGTAACAAAAATGTTTGTATGATTATTTTGTCAATCAGTCTTGTGTCAATCTTACATGTTTGTGTGAATTAAGTAACTTTATCAGTGCCAGTGTGCATTTGTATCCAATTGCATTTGTGTGTTGCAGGCATGATGTAATATACTGATTAATAATATGAAAGATCTCTTATTAAAAGGTGGAATCGACAGATACAAAAATGATCATCAAGACTGTAAATGTGATGGCTTCTTTTTAAATCAAGACCATGTCATATTCTCAGCCAGTATACTCAACTTAACCATGGAGTATCTCTTTGCAAGTCCATGAGTAAAAATCTAGCCCCAGCAAGTCATACCACCACCACTTTCCTCCTTGTTGTTGTCCGTTAACCCTGCTAAACATCACTGGCTTCCTGCTTAGAATTACCATGCACATGAGACACCCTTGCCTGTTACCATGAATCTAGAGGCCATCACATCTTGCTAAGACTGGAATTATTTCTGGTATGGCTACCATTTCTGGTGCTGTCCTCTTATTAGTATGACTAACTGCCAGGTTATATATCTTCCAGCAGTCTATGGCAGAACACAGGTCCTCTTCTGTTTCCTTCAATACTCTGAAGGAGCATTTCTGTTCAAATTAGGAGGTTATACTAGAACTGTCATTTATAACCCTGTCAAAAGCAAACTAGCCTGGGATGCCTGGGAAACACATGGTTCCTTATGTATACCTAAAATTTTCTGAATCCTAGTTGCTGTGTGTCCATTTCCTTAAAATGTGTGTGTGTGTGTGTGTGTGTGTGTGTGTTTATAAATCACACTGTTACATTTTTTGAGCATTTCTCTAATCATTAACCCCTAAGGCATTCTGCTAATTTGTGGAAATTTATTTGGTGAGATGTGTGGTTAATATTAAACTCAACCTCCTTTGATTTTTTCAGGAAGCTGGAGGGTGTGTGTGTGTGTGTGTGTGTGTGTGTGTGTGTGTGTGTGTGTGTGTAATTAACTACTGGGGAACTTTAAACAGATCCTCCAAGAAAGTACTTATGCACACAGCCGGCACTGTCCTCAAACCACATTACAGAAAGCCCAAATCTGGACTGAGCTTGGGGCTCTTTAACGGGGAAGGAGAGGGGAGGGTGTGGGAGGAGGGGGAGGAATGTCTCAGCAATTCCCTCTACCATATGAATGTGAACCTGTGATCCTCTAATTCACCTTTGGATTCTAGTGATAGTTGTGTGTTCTTTTGGGATACTATTTTTTCTCAAGTTCAATATTTGAATTAGACACCTTTGAAAATGACTAGAATCTAGGGTTATCTTTCTCATGATCATTTACAGCTGTCAAGTGATGCGAGATAAATATATACTCAGAACTTAGCTACCGATTTTGTGGAAAAGTATCACAGAGTGTTCATGGTGTAGCCACGTGGTGTTATTCTATTGCTGCTGCTGCCTAAGTCTTTAGAAGTTAGCGGATGACAATGAAAACTAGTGAAAACCCTTAAAGCCACATGTATCAGAAACCTCAGTATTTTTCTCCCACAGTGAAGATTGTTTCATAACCGTTTTTGTCAATCTCAGTATCTCCCAGCTGTTGTCACTGTGTTAGCCTTGACATCCTTGCTGGCCAGCAGGATATAGATTATACAGATGATATAAGAAATTTGAGTTTCTAAAACATTCCAAGGAATAATACCAGACAGTGCAGCTTTCATAGTAAGCCGACTGTCTTTTACATTTCCCCATCTTCTGAATTCTGTTCTACCTAGATTATTACACTGTATTGAATCTTCCAAAGGATTTGTTGGTGATATTTATAGGATTTAATTTTTTTTGAAAAACCATCATCTTTTTTTAAAGTTTTCTGGGGAAGCACATTAGGCAAATTCTCCTATCTTGGTTATATAGTGGGATAAGAATGACTTTGAAATCCAGGCAAAATATTTACAGCTTGAGCACATCTAATTGCAAGTCATTTACATTTCATGTGCAAGGCCTTTCTCATCTGGACGCTGGAGAAAAGCATACTATTTATCTAGAATGATTGTTAGAGTTAAGGAAAATACAGATGTAGTACTGAACTTGAAACAACAACCCCAGAACTTAGTTGATTTATGTCTTTCTCAACAATACTAGGGTTTTAACACGGGACCTTAAACTTACTAGCCAGACTCACTGCCTCATGAGGCACACTTTGAACCTTCAAAAATTAGTTCTTTATGTAATAGGGTCGGGGGGGGGGATCCTCCATCCCTCCAAGAGTCCACCACTAAGAGACAGTCTCAAGTAAAAAGATGGATTTATTGGGGAAATTCTGGATGGACCGGTCCCTGGTTTCAGAAAAACATGTAACACAAAACAGGACAGCGGCACAGAGTCTTACTTCTGGAAGATTTCTAAGTACCAACAAACCAATTCAGCTCCAGTGGAAAGCTGAATTGGGATGCCATGGGGATGAGACACCAGACTCAAACACATGGCATGGTGTAATGGTGCCTGAGCTGGCCCGCCTCTAAATAGGGTCAGGTCAGGGGGGTGGATCACAGGAAGCTCCCACTCCCAAGCACTTGACTGACAGGTTCAGTGACCTATAGGCCACTTGCCCGCCCCTGTCTCTTGGGATTTAGGAACTCCCATTACCTGGGGATAGGACTTCCCTTCCTATAGGAATCCAGGCACACCCACCATCACAAGATGCTAGAAATACCACATGGTCAAGCTTGCCATGTGGCCAATATGGTGCTGGCCAGATCTGACCTCCATATTGTTCTTTATACTCATTTCCATTGCTCAAAAATATTTCTTCCTCTTGAATCTCAAGCCAAGACTACAAAAATTTTTGTGTCTTTTCTTCTTTATTTATGGCATTTATAGGCCTCAAAGGACCCTACTTTTAGGTCATATTCCTCAGAAAGTCTCCAATCTTCCTTTTGTTTTTGTTTTGTTTTTCTTAAAGAATATTTTTAAAGCTTAAATTTGTATATTAATTTAGGACTTTTATTTAGAAGTATAGGCTGCCATTGGTGGGCAGCAGTATATTCTGAAATGTCTCATAGATATATATTTTTGAATAAAGATGGAGTTGTTGAACAACAACAACAAAAAAGAATGTGGTTTTCTGACAAGTAAGATGAGTATCTTCTCAGATATGGAAAATGAAAATTCTCAACCCCTACTTGAAACTTCCTGAATCAGTAACCATCACACGAGGGCTGCCATGTGTGAATCCTCCAGGTATTTTTGCATGGTAAAGGTTAAGATCCATTGCAGAAGCAGAAGGGAAAGCTTGTTCTAGATTCTTATAATAGTCTGCCTTCTTATAATAGTCTGCCTTCTTACAATGTGTGGAGGTCCATTTAGTCTTAAAATGATGGTTATGTGATTCTTTTAAATATCTGTACACCTCACACTGTAAGAGAACTAGAAGACAAACTATTTTGACCCACAGAACCACTTCCAGCTTTTCTGAGTAGTTTATTGGAGCTAAGAGTCTCATGGACTCATGGACTTTTCTTCCCAGGCTGGCTTCGAACCACAATCCTCAGATCTCAGTCTCCTGAGTAATTAGGATTCCAGGTATAGGATGAATTCTTTGGTGTCTGCTTTCTTTCCCTTACAAAATGCTTTTGGAATTTAGGATGTAGTTATACGTATATTTCCTGAATTCTTGTTGATGGGTTGTATTATACTTTATGAATGTAACATTTGACTATCTGTTGTTTTTTTTATGTACATTTGGGCTGCATACAAATCTTCACATCACCTCTGTTATTTATAGCAGTTCCTCTAGAAATTACTGTGCATGTGTCTGATTCTCAATCTGCCTCAATGTGTTATGCTAATCCATGAACAATATAAAACCTTAGAGTATGATTCCACATTTCCCATCTGTGCTTTCTATTTTTATTTTGATATGTTTTACTTCACTATATGCTATAATCTATGCTATGGTTATTGTTTTTGCTTTAGGTAATCAGTAATTAGAAATATATGTAACAAGACTCAAAGACTCATTTCTAAAACTCAGAAGACAGCTCTACATCAGTAGTTATAAGGATGACTCCTTTCTTCCTTAATTAATCATGTAATTGAATGTTAGTACCCCTTACTCTTTCAAAAAGAAGGCTTATTGGTCAGTTAAAAATCTGTGAGAGATTGGTGAAAGAAAACTGTGAACAACTGCTCATAAAGTAGTGATGAGGAAATGTACTCTTTGATTATGGGCATCTCTTAGCTCTTCTTTCTTCATTTCTATCTACCAGGTAGTAAGACAGGGGAAAAAGGTAGATAGCTATGGTCATAGTCTATTTGGAGAATTTGTATTTTCAAAGCCAGTCTAAACTTGTCTGAGTCTCATTGCCTTGATTTGTTTCTGGTGTCCCTGTCTGAACCACCCATTCCAAATAATGAATGGCCTTAATTGGCCAAACTCCCTAAAAAACTGATCCATCAAAGCCACAAAACTGAAAGGAATGGATATCTCCTTTATAGAAGATGTGCAGAAAGTTAAATAATTAAACCAGATGGTCATTAGGATGTTTATGTAAATAGATTCTTGTTGGCTCATATCATTAACACTTTTAAAAATAATCAGACCTTGTCTTTTGCCTGCCCCTTTTTAGCTGTTTACTGTAAAAGCTGAAGTACTTGGAATGTTATGTGATCACATTTATATACCATCCATGTAACACTGAGCAGTTCTCTAAATGTTAACCCTTAAAGCATTCTGATAAATTATGGAAACTTATTTTGCTGAGATATTTTTGGATGATATTATTAAACTCAATCTCTCAATCTCTCTCTCTCTCTCTTTCTCTCTCTCTCTCCTCTCTCTGCAAGAAGCCTGAAAAAGACAGAGCTGAAATCTGGCAGTTATTAAGTAGTGTTTTGAATCATCTTCTATATTATGAAATGGCGAGAAATGAACATAATCTGAAACCTCAACCATTTTTGCTCCTGGACCTTATTAGTTATCAAGATTTGTGGTGCAGGGGGCAGGGGGAGAGCTAAAGCTTAGCTGACTTTGTTTTGGCCTTAACATCTATGTGTCCCATTTTGTGGAACTTAAAACCTGTATAATCTTAAGGGTTTGTCTATTTGAAAGCCAGCCCTATTCTACTCACCTTCATTATAGCTCAGAGGATAGGTGAGTTTCACTCATGTTTGTCTTAGGACAAATGAATGAGATTGGTTTGCTATTTAAACAAACAAGGACAGGACATTTTTTTACATGATAATTTGTTTAATAAAACTGTTCACCTCCGTTCTATTTTGGGTGATTAAGAGTACAGAATACTTTTGAATTCTGTTCAGTATTAAGTCATGTTTATTTTTAAAGTGAGATCCATTAGTCTAAGTGGGATGGGGATTTTGTTTCACTGCATTAGCCAATAGCTAAAAATACCATTTTTAAAACATATCAGCTCCTTCCAGCTGATCTTGCCTATGGATATGCAAACACATATGGAAATTTTATATTTTTCAACAGTTGCAAAATATTTTCCCTTTCTAGGCATGCCTGTGGGTGTTTATACCCCTTTTATCTAACAATATGTATATGCGTAGACATATACCTCTTAACATGCTTACCATTTCTTTTTTACTTTGCCATATTTTATACACAGTCCCATTTATTTGTTCAGTGATTATGACCTGATTTTCTACTCCTACTTGTTTACAGTTTGTAAGGAACAATTGAAACCGTGGATTCGGCTCACCGGAACAAAATGGGAAGGACTAATACAAACCACTAAATCCAAATGCAGAAACAACCATAGTTCATCTTCCCTAGTGATATTATTGCTTGGGGATTTGGTCAATCCTTTGCTTCTTCACTCCATGCTGTGGGACTAGCCGATTTCGAATTGGGAGAGCAAATGTGCTTAAGTGAAAAGTAAAAATTTGGGGAGAAGAAGTGTCGCTGGGGAACTGGACTCTGGGAATCAATTTGTCCTCTGAAGTCAGAGAAGTGTAGGCCACTTGTCCATGGTGAACTTGAACTTGTAGATGTCCATTTGAATAGTAGAGTCCTAGAAGATCTCCATATCCAGAGTAAATTTAAAATATTGCTTTCTCTAACTGCTAAGTCACCACCTGTTACTAGCTCTTTGCTATAAGGGTTTATTGTAAATTGCTAGATTTTTTGAGTAATAATATTTTTCCCCATTCATTTAACTATCTATCCATCCATTCTATCTTCAGTTCTAATGAAACATGTAGAAAGCATGTCAGACTCTGTATAAACATTTTAATCAGCTTACCTTCTTTAATTCTACATTAATGTTGAATAGGGAAACAATACAATATTGAGGCCTATGGATATTAATGAACATGTCCAGAGTCACACAGCTGCAATTGAAATTGGTACTATACACTTTCTGATCCCAGAGTCCCAGAGCTAATGGTTAAAAAATGTGCCTTATTTTATAAGCAAAGAAGAGACATTGAATTGAGCATTGTAACTCATTGAATTGAACATGATCATAAGAACCTTGCATTGTGAGGTTGTGAGACTTGATTTGAAATTCCAGCTCCATATCTATGAATTGTGTGTACCTGGTGGGAATTGTTCAATCTTTACACACTGCAGTTTCCTCTCTTTTAAACAGTGCTGCCCAGATCATTACTAAAACAGCTTTCCCTAGGAAGCACTTAACATATATATATATATATATATATATATATATATATATATATATATATATAAAACGTTCTAATATATTTGCTATTATCATCCATGCCAAACCTCTTTCTCCTCCTCTTCTCTGGAGAGAAAAGATTGCTTTTATTTGCATACAGTGAGCATGGAATCTGAGAGACAATATGCCAATCATATGTGAAAAATAGTGGTTCTAGTCTAAGAAATACTGTCTGAGAAAGGTTATCACAAAGGTAGAATGAACAGTTATTGGGTTGCCATATTATATATGGGTCTGAGAGAAAAACAAATGCATTAATATGTGGGACTGGTGGAGCCATTAGGGAAACTAAGAAATAAAGAGACTATCTGGGTCAGGCCAATTTCTGGTATATGGTAGGCATGCAACAAATATGTGGATGTATGATTGCTGTGATCGCAGAGACTTTCATGGTTGACAAAACATGCCATTTTTATTCTTTGGTAAATGTTCTCCTGGTATTTCCTTAGGCTGGAGCACAAACTTGATTGCTTAAGGTTTAATGGTTAAAGAATATGATTACTGGCTACTATTCCAGTAATAATTTTCACTCTTTCCTTGAAATGAGCCCTTGGTTGCAATAAGATGACAAACTTAAGGACCTCTCAAAGCCCCATGCATTTGTCTGTCTTCCTGCTTTTGCCAGATTTATTGCTCAAAATTTTGTCTATTTCTCTTTCTCAGTTCTTCAAAGTGGAATCTCATTACCCTTTCTAGAGTTACTCTATAACATATGTCTGTAGCCTTACTTTCGAAATCCTACAGGAATTTGGTGTGTATTATTCCCTACAGGTTGGTATTTCTGGTGTCTCAAGTGACATTGTGTCCTTCTGTATCTCCTTGAGTCATTTGGTATAATAGAAATGCAGTAAAGGACTTAAAGTGAAGTTCCAATTAAAGTCAAGAATGAATTTTGTAGAAAACCTTGATGAAAATCCACAGAAGAATTTCAGGAAAATGAGAATAGTCTGAGTCATACATTTCCCAGTACTATTCATTCTTCTTTAGGTACTACCATCCTGTTCAATCTTACTTTTCAACCACCTACACTTACCATCTGGAATTACAGGCAAAGGGCATCAAGGGTGTCAAATCTTGAAAGGAAATTGTCTTTCTTAACAGTTGAGGAAAGGAGGCCACAGTTCACTAGCGTACCTATTCAGGAAACAAGAGAAGAGTTTGTCTTCATGAATTAAAGGTCAGATTTGTGTCTATTTGAAGATGACCTTATAGAGGAGCATGGATTATGGCAAGTTACCATTTTGCTGTGACTTAATATTAAATGGTGTGCAGATCAATGAACCAGTGCATACCCAACCAGAGAAGCTGGGTGTTCAGGCAGCTTTTCTTTCCTTTATTTTTCTGTATCATTTACAGTAATCCTTGCGAGTTATTTATGGCCGCTTCTCTAGGGTAATAGTATATTACAGCTGTGTCAAGGGATTGCCTTATTTAATCATTTGTTTGCTTTACCTCAATAATTAAACAAACTTGCCCAACTTTGAGTTCTTAATTCAATAGTATGTCTACTTCTTGTTTCTCTATGCCTTACTGATGGAATTTTGCTTTATTCTTGGGTGTGGCTCACATTTGCAACAAATATAAATTTGGAAAGTTCATCTGAACTTGTATTTAACGATGGTTAACTTTGGAGAAACACAGGTCTCCCTCAGTGGTGAGAAGCTATATAGTTTTGGGAACCCCAGAAACTGTCTCCTCTTTTTCAAAAAAACAATGTTCTTTTTGTTGCACAGTCAAGTAGACACTGGACCTCTATGTTAGCGAGGATGGAAGCAGTGCAATGACTCTCTGCAGGATTATATTCAGCAACTGTCTCCTCCTTGTTCACAGACCCATTCCTGATATGTTGATTCCTTTCAGAGGGATCCAGTCCAAATAAGGCCCAATTAGTAGCAGCCCCAAAAGAGTGTAGCTGCTTGTCTTTTACTGTCTAAACCTTGTGTGTGCTGAGATTCCAATTTTACTTTTCCCTTAATTCCAATCAAAGGTACTATATACTTCTGTGGAATGTTGATTTTGTGGGAGAGAGAAAGGGGATGAGATAAGCTGTTGTTATTCCAGCTAACTCTCATGTTTTGGTGACATCAAAATGGAGAGATTTTTAGCAATTCTGACAAGGAGAAACATTCATGTCTGATAGAGTCCAGCAGAGGATTAGTGGAGGGTGTGTGTGGGTAGGTGGGGGAGAAGTGAGCTGTCCAAAATCATCACCATTCATTTCCTACTCTAAGTCAAAGAAATCATTGTGCTCAGCTTAAGCCTCATGTGGCGTTCATTTCACTGACCCTTCCTTAATTTTGGCTGGAGGCTATTTTTAATAACTTGGTATGTTTGGGAGTCACAGGAGGCCAAGTTTCTGGCTAGGCTCAAGAGAGATGAAATAATAATGAAATGCTTGAGGAATTCAAGAAAGAAAAAAAAAACACACTAAATGAAAGGTGCTTTCTTTTAGACCTGTTTAATGTAACTAACCTAATCATTTCTGTAGGGTGTGGGGTAGGGAGGGAGATACACAAAACCCTCTGAGTAAAATCAATTTTTAAAAATTAAAGCCTTGAGCTGGCCACTTCAAAATGTAGAGGAAAATTGCTTTCTATTTTATTTGGAAACTCATATTTAAGTCCAATGGCAGTGCAGAAATTTATACTCTCTCTCTCTTTTTTTTTTTAATCCCAAAGGATGGGGAATAGGTCATGGTGTGGTCAGGAGCAGCTGGCCAGAGAGGCAGCCAATGGAAGGCAAGCTGGTCTAGACATTCTATGCACATGCCACTGGGAGGAACATGGTGTGTCTGTGGGGTTCCGAGTGGGGCTAATAACTTTATTGAAACTCTTGTGTCTTCTGAGTTTCCCCTGCTGCCACGATCATGACAGACCGGTTTTACTGGTCAGACTTTTTAGTTCAATTTTCTGTGATAAACACATGCAAAGTACTGTGAGACATGGTGTAGCAAGGTAAGACTGTCTATGCTTTTGCTTCTTTCTCATGTGTACAGATCCTGTCCATCAACCTCATCTAGGATATGACTTTTAAATTTCCCATTTACTAGTCTACTGACCTGCCACCAGCTTCTTTGCTCAGAGTCTTGCTACTAGCCCCTCTGTGACAAGAAATAACTTCAACTTGTCTACTTCCTAATCATCTGACTTCTCACTAGCTCCTTCACTCAGCCTTGCCAGTAAGGCATGGAAGAAACCACATGGTGTGGTCTGTTCTTTCTTTGAGGATGCCTTTGTCCGGAGTTCACTTTGGTCACAGTGCTCAGCATTGCCAAAGGGGCAGATATGACATTTGTTGATGAAGTGATATGTTAATTTCTAGTGGTTTTATGAAGCTAGAACCCAGTAGTCATTCCTGAAATCCTCGCTACTCAAGAGGCTAGGTTTTAGAAGATTATAGTTTTAGGTCAGCCTAGACATATTACATAAGACCCTCTACTCAATAAACACTTTGGCATGGCGTATCATATTTTCTATATGGGTAGCTTGGGGTAAAAAGAAAAGAAAACAAAACAAAAAGCAGTTTATAAGACTCCGTCTCAAGGAAAGACACTAGGCATGGTGGCATGGTCCTGTCATCCAGCTATGGTAGGAATTGGAAAGTAGTTGGGTTGAGGTTTTTGTATCACATTTGCGAAGTGCAAGACCCTACCTCAAAACAGACCATGCTAAAAAATATGGCTCACAGTATAATTCAGCAGTAGTGAGCCTGCCTACCAAAACCCTAGTACCACTGAAGTAATAACAATTATTTAAAAGTCTAAATTAGGTCTATGATAAAATGCCTTCCAAAGATGTTTAAAATTTTCTGTGCATATTTGCTAACATTAACCTGATAAACTTTACTAATGAGCATGACAATGTAGAAATCAGGCTTTATTTCAAGAGAAATATAAAGAACTTCTTAATATTTTGAGACTAAAGATTATTTCTACCTTTCTTATGTACATGGAACATATTTATGAGCCTACTGTGTGACAAAATGTTGTATAATTTAGCTACGATATGAATGTAGCAAAATATGAACAAGCAATAAAAATCTCAGTGTTCAACTTCCAGGTCAATCTTTGTTTATTAATGACTAATAGAGAAACTCAGAGACCATTTCTTAACTAACAGACATTTATAACTGCAACTAAGAATAGTTTGGCTAAATAAGGAGATTTGAAGGCATTATCCTTGTTTGGGAAAAACTTCCAGGTTAGAAGAGAGAATAAATGCGGTTATTAACATGTGAGATGTACTTGATTTACTTTATAATCTCTTAGCAGTCACAGTAGATTATAAAGACAGACTATAGCAACAGCTATAAGTATTATCCAATTTAATTCCCCTATTGCATTTATTAATTAGGGAAACTGAAACCTTATCATTTTTCAGTTAACATGTAGAGAAATTAAGTATTTCACCAAAAGTCACATGGCCTATACTTGCTAGAACCACTTGCCAATGAAGACCTTTGGCAATCTCTGGTCAGAGAAAGTAGAGAACCTAGTGGATGGATATCACTTAAATTTGATTAGCACTGATATTTGCAAATGTTGGGCAGTTGAGGATAAATTCAAAGGAAGCTGTTCCATGAGACATAAATGTATTAATAAAATATAATACTGTGCCCAACATTAAGATTTGGGAAAAAATATAACCCTCTCCCCCCTCAGGAGGCTCTCTCAGGGCTTCTCAAATTTGAGTGTAGCATCCTCTTTAAGTTCCTTCCTATATGAATAAATGTAATGTGTTCTTCATGGTGCTACCATTTTATTTAAGTCTCAAGGTTTTATGAGGGATAAGTGTTCCTACAAATTTCCCCAACAGTCAATGACCAAAAGGTGAGTCACCATGCAGGGGGAATCAAACAATCCTATTCATATAAGATGGCCTCCTCTGTGAGTGTTCAGCAACTTTGGCGAAAAGCCATGCCTCACTTGTGAGACATGCCCAAGTCTCTGCTGGAGAGAAAAATGATCAGCCTTTTTCCCTCTTTCAACTCAATGATTAGAGACTACTGCTATCCCAGAAGGCTTTGCTGTAAATTTGTTTAATAATATCAGCTTATTAGGTATGAAGGATCCTATTTGCTCTTTAATATAAATATTGAAAGAGTAAATATATATTTTACTTTCTGAAAATGATAGCCATTTCAAATTCAAATGTTTATCTCCAATATTACTGAATTTCTCCTGACAGAAACACCAAATAAAACATATTTAAGTAATTTCTCTTCAATATATCACAAGCTATTTGCCAATTTTAAAATAAGAATGTAAATCCAAAATACTGACATCCTAAATAGTGATTGGAGTTTCAGTGATCCAAATAAAAATTTTTTTGTAGGAAAACATATTAAAGGTAATATACAATGAAGGTGGTTGCTAGTGGCTCTTGCTTGTAATCCCAGCTATTCAAGTGGCTGATACCTGAGGCTCATGGTTCAGTTTGGGCAAGAAAGGCTGTGAGACTCTTATCTTCAATTAACCACCCCAGAAAGCCTGAAGTGGAGTAACTCAAGAGCATTGAGCATAAATGCTCAGGGACAGAGTTGAGGCCCTGAGTTCAAGCCCTGGGACTGGAACAAAAAAATAAAGGAAGGAAGGAAGGGACGAGGGAGAGATGAAAGGAGGGATAGAGGGAGGGAGAAAGAAAGAACAAAGAAAGAAAGAAGAAAAAGGAGGAAAGAGAGGAAGAAAAGAACGACGAAAAGAGATAGAAAATGAAAGCTGAGTGCTGACAGCTTATTTTTGTAATTCTAGCTACTTAGGAAGCTGAGAACCTGGGCTGATGTAAGCCATAGGACCAAACTTTCACTCATCCCTGTAGAGACAGCATTGCTGAGTGCAATGGCTGTGGGACTCTCCCTTAGCTTAACCAAGGACAGACTTGTGAAGCACAAAGGGTCTCCTCTCCCACTTCTTACAAATTTCGTTTTAGAAACAGAATAGTCACCAGATGGGATAAGCCTCTGCTACTTTATACATTTTCAGAAATGTCCTCCAACTGTGGCATGTCATTTTATATTTATGCACCTTCCTTTACATTGTCTTCCTGAACAGGATGATGGGAGGTGGGTGGTCCATGAATTTATTACAGGGTCACATCACTAGAAGAGTGCTTTTCTCTTGAAATAACTAACAAGTAAACAAATGCCTCTTTTCATAGGAAAAATCTAATTTAAGACAATAAAAAAAAGATCTTTCTAAACCTATTAACTTTGAAGAAGCTTTTCAATTTCACTTAAGGGTAACATGAGCAGAATGTTCTGTACCCTGAGTGTTCCCCCAGCTGATTTCAATATCTTCCTATCATCCATGTCCACATGAAAAAAGGAGTGTGTCTCTCTCTTTCTCTCTCTCTGTCTCCCTCTCTTTCTCTCTGTCTCTCTCTTTCTCTCCCTGCCCCCTACCCCACCCCACTGGCCAGCTTTTGGGAGAATTGATGGCTACTGTTTTGACTGTAGACAAAGCCCAGCATTTTGCTCTGTTTCGTGTTTTTCTAGATCAAAAAGTCATGTTTGTCTTAGAAAATTTCACTTTGCAAAGCACATGTGTTTGAAATTAGTATCACGTTCCTGGTATGGAAGAGTTTTCTAACCAGAATTCTGTTATCCACCACAGAGGAGCAATAGGTTGAATGTGTTCAGTTACTGTCATAGTAAATATGGATGTTACTTAGGTCATCAATTCTAAAGAGTCTGTCCCTTAGACAATGGATGAAGTAGTCTCTGCACCAGATGGCAAACAACTCTCATAAAACTCTAAAAGTAAACATTGAGATATTATTTTACTGATAACAAAGCTGACAAGGTTAATTTAGTGACATGCTTAAGAACCAGAGTCAGTAACAGACCTTAGGTAGAAACCAAAGCTTGGTGAGATGCTGGTGGTTCATGAGTGTAGTCCTAACTACTCAGGAGGCTGAGGATTGATGTAACAAGCCAGGCCAGGTAGACAAATAATAGAGACTTACACATGTTGCTAGCATTTCTTTCATTGATTCTCTCATCTTTTTTGTATTAAGTGCTTACAAGTTGGGCAAGCACTGTGCAAGTTGTGATACTCTTTGTGGTAGGCCAGTGCTTAAATGTTTCATATGCTTCAAGCTTATGCTTTGTTTAGAGCTTCTTTTTCTGTGAGGTTACATGTGAGTGCACTGGTACTGGGTTTTGAATTTAGGGCTTTGGGTGTTGCTTAGCTTTTTTGTACAAGACTGAGGTTCTGCCTGGGACCATACCTCCGCTTCTAGCATTTTGCTATTTAATTGGAAATAAGAATCTAATTACCTTTTTCTGCTTGGGCTGGGTTTTAACCATGATCCTCAGATATAAGCCTTCTGAGTACTTAGGATTATAAGTGTGAGCTACTGGCACTCAGTTTTGAGCTTGCTTCTAATCTGTAGGTTTAATTAACTTTTATCTAAATATGTAGAGATGTATGTTCAGATTTTATAAAGTTATGCTATACTTTTGACATGCTCTCAACAAATTAATTGCTTTAATTTTCAGTGTTAATAGCATATTAATATACCCCAAGATAAAGAAATCGAAGAAGTCTATTTTGTTTTACTTCATTTCGCTATCTTTTTAGTTTTCAAAATTCAAGCATTCTATAAATACAAATAGATAAATAGATTATATCTGTTCATCTTCATCTTTTAATTGAATTTTCTTTTACATGATAGACAAGTAATTCAAAATATAAATTAGAAAATGAAAACAATTACCAACTGGGAATTCAGACACCTAGAGCATGCTAGTTATCCATGAATTGTCAAACTAAATCTATTCTTTTTTAAGTCCTATACCATTTTCTTTATAGCTCTGTTATATTCCCTGCTACAGATTTCCCATTACGTTAGTGAACAACTGGAAGGACCATGGAAATGGGCAACAGGGTTATGTGCCAGTGTTTTTCAAGTCTTTACTTTTTGCTTATGTGGAGCCAGCTTTTTCCTCTGCTCCACTGTTTCCTATTTATTGATTTATAAAGCAAAGGGCATGTCGTTAACATTTTTAGGCTTTATTTTCCTTATATGTAAATGGATCCGTTGATATTCCCTACTTCCTAGATGTGCTCAGTGATTAAATTGCATATGTCACACAAAGTATATGTGTTTATTGTTCAACAAGTTCTCTCATATTATTTTCAACTTCTTTCTTATTCTCTTCTCCTGAGTTCAGGAGCTTGTTAGCATGTACTTGATCGACTGCATTAACCTCCTAACTGGTCTCTATCGGCACTGTATCAAACAACCTGTGAGTGGGAAACTAGACTATGTCTATTATTTTAACAGATACCGAACTGATTTTTTTTTTAGTAGTTGTTTGGTTTTAGTTACATAATGTAAGGTCGCTGACCCAAACCTGTGGGAAATACCATTTGACAAGAAGTTTTTTGTTTCGCAGACCTGGTTTCTATTGTCTCCCGAACTGGTTTTAATAGAGGGATTATTTAGATTGGCATAGAGTGCCTAGAGAAAGGATACTGAAGTTAGCATGGAGTAACTAACTGTCAGAGGTAGCTATGCATTAAATGAAGGTGGTCAATAAATGGGGAGAGTAGGATTTACAATATAGAAAATCAGATGAGGACTCAGAGAGCAGGGATACAGGCTTCTGAAGACATGCTAGTAAATGGCTTCTGTGAATCTCTGAGATCTCTCACAAGTGGGCACTGATAGCTGCTCCTGGAGCTTGGTGAAACTGATTCTGGGAAAGTTAAAAAAAACAACCCAACAAAAACCTGATAAGTTGAACACATAAGATGATGCTAAGAGAAATGAACTCCAAGTTATGGAAACAAGTGGCTTATCATTTTTGCTGTTATTTTCAACATATCATGTGAAATTATGCCCTTCTTGTTATGTCTTTCTTTCCCATGGTTTTACCCCTTATGTCACTGTAACTGATTTTGGTACCCTGGATATTGTGTATATGTGTGTATTGGAACTAAGGAAGGGAAAGTGAATAGCAAAATTGAGAGACAATGGATAAAAAGACAAACCAATGCAACAGCAATACTTACAAAACTATATGGTGTAAACCAACTGTGCAGTTCATGGTGGGGGTGGGGGAATGGGGATAGGGGAAGGTGAGGGAAAAATGAGGGGAGGAGTAACAAGTTGGATAAGAAATGTACACATTGCCTTATGTATGAAATGTAACCCCTCTGTACATCACTTTGACAATAAAGAAATGAAAAAAAATTAAAGAAGCCTGGTAAGCGTAACAAGTTGATATGACCAAGGGAAAAATTCTCTTGTGAGGGCACTAGAATCAGAAAGGATAAAAAGAAAGGAGTGGGGGCTGGAAATGTGGCCTAGTGGTAAAGTCCTCACCTCCTCGTATACATGAAGCCCTGGGTTTGATTCCTCAGTACCACATATATAGAAAAAGCAGAAAGTGGTGCTGTGGCTCAAGTGGTAGAGTGCTAGCCCTGAGCAAAAAGAAACCAGGGACAGTGCTGAAGCCCTGAGTCCACGCCACAGGACTGGCAACAACAACAAAAAGAAAAAAAGAAAGGAGTGAATTCTTCCTCTCTCTTTTCAACCTGTGTCCTCTCCTACAGCTCTTCTTACCAAACAGCCAGCAGGCTTACACCTGACAAAGAAGTAGTACAGTTTGCCAAATGAACCAGAGGGTCACCATCAGAAAAGAGCAGACAGAAGGATGAATTTAGAGGCAAGAGATAATAATGTAGTTAGCTTAGTAACCACCACAAATATCGTTGCTGTCCTAATCTCTTCTGTAATCTCCTGTTGGAGTCATTTTCCCATAGCACCACTGGAAACATAGCTCACACCTGCTCAAATATCTTCTTGTCCTACTGAGCAGTCAACTCAATCCACATTTTTTGTTTGTTTATCTAAGAATCTACTATGAGCACTGTGTTCTGTGCAGCTCAATGTGGTGCAGATGACGTAAGTTGTGGCTACCAGAGTCATAAAGTACTTGGAGGGCAAGATCTGTCCTAATTGGTGGGATTCAAAAGATTTCATGGAAAGACAGTAAGATTCCATATTCACTGGTATGACCCCCTTGAGCTTGTCTTATTCTCATACCCTCCATCCTTGTTAGCTACAAAGTGTAACTGTGACCTATTTACCTTTCTTCTTGGATAGTTTTTCATGGCCATCAGGTGGACACTTGCCCAACTAATACCAAATGCCTTTATGTTTTTTGAGCTAATGTTAAAGATGCAGCAATGAGCAAATGAAGTTCCTTCCTCTTTGGGGCTTGCTATCTAGAAAGAAGAGGGAACACTTAATTTGAAAAGGTTAGTTAAAAGGAATGCAAAATTGCAAACGGAATCAAAGCTGGTTCAGGGAAAAAATAGGTGTAACTTATTATGATAGCAGAGTGACCAAGTTTAGCTTAGGAAGAACAGCACGATTCCCTGAGGAATAAAGTGTCAGTGTTGAGGTGTTAGGTCAAGTGTAAGTGAAGGGAAACAAGAGAGGAAGGCAGTTTCATTCACATATTAACTCTTTCAACACACACCTTCTCCATGAAAGCTTTCTTAACTAAAGCCACTAAAGATGGCTGCACCATCTTTACAATTCTCAACTGTTCCATGTGTTTCTTTTGAATGTATTTATGATACATTGTCTTGGTTTATGATTATTTACACACAAGAAATTGTACCCCTTCCCTCTCCCTGCACCCCCCCAGGCTCAGCTGTAGGCATCTTAGAAACTAGGATATATCTCCTATCCATGTTTGCTTCCCTCAGTGTAACGCATGTTCTAAAGAGATTTTCTGAATAAAGCCACATCCTCCAAGCTAGGTAAAACTAAGATGGCTTGTCCTCATTCAAAGTAACTGTTTCTTCATTTCTTTCAGTATCCCTATGTATTGAACTATCTCTGGAGGACACAGGTGATTGTTTGACCACATGTGTGTAGTGAGTGAAGAAATGTGTGCTGTCCTGCTTTGGGAATGACACGGGATTTGAATTTAGGGATCTCCACTTCATGTTGTCATGAATGACAGTGAATGCCGCCTCCTAAAATGGACCAGAATGTACAGCAGAGCAGAAATGTATGTTCAATTAGCCTAATCATTTTATTTGCTTCCTATTATGCCCTGCTCTTGTGCCTTATGTCATGAGACAAAGAGAACATGAGCATCTGTCCACAGCACAAACACCTGGATCTTGCCATAAACAGAGCTGACATTGAAAATTAGACACACTATGCAGAGGACATCTTGGGTGGACATCATGGGTTGTCTTTGTCCCATTGTCTCCAGGGTCTCTGGTCTGTCCCTTAGAGACAGAAGACATGCCCTTATCTTTCTTATAATTCATTTGTTAAGTCAAGTCTAAGATGGAATGGAAAAAATGGTTGTGAGATGAAAACTATGAGACTCTGATTAAGCATTATTTTTATAATAGCATTGGAAATAGAAATTGTGGTAAGACTGTGCCTACTAAGGAAAATTGAGCTATGACAAATAGCTCCAAAATTGGGAGGCAGCCAGATCACTTCCAGGATGGCCCAGAAATTCTAGTGGGAAGGAATAATTATTTTATGAAGACTATCAATCTGATTAATGCAAACTGTGAGATAAGGTATACAATTTTATGTCAAATGAGGCTGGGGTTGATGAGGAACGATAAGAGAAAGAGTTGGTTATATGCTTTTCTGAAGGACCACATTAAAATTATAAGTATGTACAGAGATAAGTAAGCATAAATGGGCAAAGTGGAAATGAGTGTGTGTGCTTATGTATATGGATATGTACCTTTATGTATAAACTCATTTGCAGTAAATTAACATTCTCAATAGACCATTTTAGTTCACAAATACTGGGGTACACAATTTTCTTTCCAATGTGAAAGCATCTTCGTTGTTGGAATATCTTGCCAAGATTTTCAGTATAAAAGTGATCTGAAGCCATATGGTGAAGTTTAATTTATGGGTGATATTATCTAGCAGCATTCCTTTAGCAGTTGGTAATTGTTATGTTTTATTATATCAGATTAATTTTGTCATAATCTTGTGACATGGTTTATATCATTACTACACATTGATAAAGTTATTTAGAGGCAAGCATATTGCCTCAAAAGTTGTGTGCATGTGTGTGGTGATGGTGGGATGTGTTGGTTGAATTGTTCTTGGATGATATAGTACACTTTTCCACATGGTTAATGACTAGATTAAATCCTAATGTGTGGACCTTTGGGGAAAATATAAGGCTTGTAATGTTTGTCACAGGGGAACATGACCGTAGACCCTGTGTTAGACTGGTCTGTAAAGGACAGCTTACTGGATTCACCCTCTCTTTTCCCAACCAGAGTATAATTCATCTCATTTCATGCCATTCTGGTGCATGACTCTCACTAGAGAAGGCAAAGGGCAACTCTTGTCCAGTCAAGAATACCATGTTCTCTGGCTCTCAGGGGAAAAGAGGAAAAGAATCTCTCTCTTTTTTTTTTTTTTGGACCTTACCTATGAGAAAGATAGAAATGGAATGGCAAAGAAATGAATGCTTCTTGAGTTTGACTTTATGTAGTGTGGAGCATATTCCTTGTTACACACAAGCTCGGCAACTGCTGATAAAGGTCACAGAGAGTAAAGCCTAGTGCATTATTGTTCTTTCTTGATTCATTCCAGATTGGTCTCTATACTCCTTCCAAAGATGAGAAAACTGTGACTTAGAAAATGTATGCATGCTTTGCAAGGTCCTGGAACAAATAGCTCTCAATCCTTACTCAGTCTTTCTTAAATTAGTAACTTCTTTCAATTGCTATGAGGATCTCAGTGTCCCTTTTCAGTTTGACAGCACACTCTTGGCTGTCCCTTCAGTTAACCCTTGAATTACTGAAGTCAAAGAAAAAAGAGAAAGACAAGAATGATTCAATGGAATCATGTATGTGAGCACAGTTTGTAAAGTCTTACAAAAATTCTCTGTTGATAACAGGTATTAAAGGCTCCTTAATGTGAACCCCTCATTATTCACACCTAATTACCAGGTGGTACAGGAACAATTATGTGGGTGATTAAACGCACATCAGGTCTACTATTTTGCAAGCTATCTGGATTATAATATTATTTTCCCTTAGTTTCTATCTTCAGAGTTCTTTGCTTAGGGAGCTTAGTCTGGTATTGACAACTGAAACAAAAAGAGCATTCATTATAAAGAAAAACAAGTTACAGACCTAAAAAGTAAGATTATAATTCTGAGCTGCCCATTGCATGTTTTAGGAGGGACTGAATGCAAATCATAGAATTTGTATAAGCTGTACAATGCCAAGGTGAAGATGGTCATTTAAGTTCTCACCATGAAAGTAGCCAGTACGCCTCATCTATGCTACATTTCAGAGAATGAAAACAATATGCTCCATTGGTCACACCTCTGTGGCCTTCTATTTATGCTGTAATTTCTTTAAGAAGCTGTAATTACTAGAAAAAATAACACACAAGTATTAACTTCACTGTAATATTGTTTGCAAATCATGCTATAGTATACACCATTTCTTATATTAACAAAATAATTTTCCTTTGATCACACAGCTTGTAAATAGGAATGATATTATTCCGGTTGTAGGCCAAATTTAATGTTATTTATATCATCCAAGAAGTTATACATGAATATGTGACATCAGAAGTGATTAAATATCAAAATTCTTAAGCATGGAGATTTGAGAGAACACTACACAAATGGATAAAGATGAATATTTCAGTCAGAAGGGAGCAGTGACAAAATTATGTTCAGAGATGAGTGGGTCCTGTTTGGATAACTCATTTGTCTTCATCTGATTTGTATCTTCAGGGTTTGGAGCCTGTTCATATCACACCAAATTTGATTTGTTTCCAAAATCTTCTATAATTGGGTTTTCCCTCCATGTCAGGGATACAAGAGGTCAAGCCACAAGAGAATTGTTGAAAATATTAACCAGTAACATTCACAGATTCCTTAACATCTGCCTAAGAGAGGGAGGGAGTAGAATTAGAAACTGTTTGTCTATGTTTTCAGTGAACTTCTGAGCTCATCTCACTTTAAATGCATACAAGAAAATCTAAAAGAGATGAGCTTAAGGAACTGTATTCAAATGCCCCCTTGGGTGAAGTATGTGCAGAATCTGAGAGCTAAGTATGAAATATTACTTTGATGGTTTAGCAAAGAAAAGAAATAATTATAATGAATAGGATAAAAAACTATGTTTATATTCTTAAATCTGACAAATATGTGGTTTTATTACTTTATGGCAGGAAGCATTTTAGGTCATGTAGGGAATATTTTGTTCTTTCTAAAGACAAAGTTGGATGAAAATGAATTGTGATAATGGTATTATTACTGGTATCTTGGTATTCCAGACACTAGTTTCAAATATTAATATACTTCAAGATTTCCTTTTAAGGCCTTTTATAGAAAATTTGAAGCAGCAGTTGCTAACTCAGAACACAATCTTTCCATTCTGTAAGAATTTAGGGATGTTGCACAAAATGTGTGGGTAAGTTTAGTGTCTTTTGAGCAGGGCACATGAAAAAGAACTCCCATCTTTATCTGGAAGCCAATACAAATTCCCACATGCAGTCTGCTGCCCCAGATAGAAAATGCTGGGGATCTCCATGGGCAGAGCTAGTTAGTAGGTGACAGTGTGGGGGATGTAATTTAATGGGTATGGAATGATCTTTTTGCCTCCAAGCGGGCGATGTCTTCCCTCGCCCTTCCGCCTTCTTGGAGTTATAGCAATCATTGAAATTATGTTTGGCCAGCTCCAAGCACAACTGTATACACAACGGCTGCTCCATTTCTTGTGTATGTAAGTTTTAAGGCATATGTGCATTTTATTTGTGTGTAGCCAAGGAGTATGTGTCACAAATCTTAAAATTCAATTGGAGGGTGACATTGTGGGCAAATAATTTTGTTATTTGAGAGAAGAAAGTATAAAACATTGACCAGTAATCTGCTTTTGCCAAATTAACACATGAATAGCACCAAACTTTTATTGTAATGGCAGGAGCTATGTATTTGTCACCTTTGTTCATTCTACTTGTTTGGCCATACTGATAAACTTGGTCTTCAGTGTTGGTATATTATTTTAAATAAGCATAGTAAATACTAGAAAGAATAACCAAATGAGATATTAAGGTTTGTAGAAATAGCATATGGAGTAAGTATTAAGGTAACGAGGAAACCAGTAGAAGCTCGAGTTCATACTCAGGAGAGGCTAGAGTTCAAAGAATGATGGAAAATCATATAGAGAAAAATCAAGGATCACTAGCTTCTTCTCTAACCCTTACAATTCCAGTTGGCATGCTGTTCTTCAGTAGTTGCCCATTATTTCACAGTCCATTTATATATTGTTATAAAATCTGGGTTCTTTAGTTAGGTTTCCCAAAGTATCCATAACCTAATCCTTTTGTTCCTCTAGCATGCCTGGTCTAACCTCTCAAATAAACAAGGTTTTTTTTTTGTGGAGGGTTTTTTTGTTTGTTTGTTTTTTGTCTGTTGTGGGGCCTGAACTTGGCCTAGGTGCAGAGCTCAACCACTTGATCCACAGCTCCACTAGGGTGATTTTTTTTTTTTTGTCACAAGTCTTTGTACTTGCCTCTTACCTGTTCATCAATATACACACTTTAATAGGTTATTTTGAAGATTAAATGGAAAGGTTCGTGTAAACTATTTAGCATTCTTTTCCACTCATTGGAGAGAATCCAATTGGTATTGAACAGTATTGTTGTCACCATTTTTTTCAAATATAGATGGGTTTTAAAGATTTTGTATGATTATCTAAGAATTAAAACTAGCACGTGGTAAGGAATATTGCAAAAGTGCTGAACACCAATGGAATTTTATGACTATGAAAAAGAATGACATTGCTCCACTCATAAGGAAATGGAAGGACTTGGAAAAACTTATACTAAGTGAAGTGAGCCAGACCCAAAGAAACATGGACTCTATGGTCTCCCTCATAGGGAATAATTAGCACAGGTTTAGGCAAGTCACAGCAGAGGATCACAAGAGCCCAATAGCTATACCCTTATGAACATATAAGATGATGCTAAGTGAAATGAACTCCATGTTATGGAAACGAATGTTATATCACTGTTGTAATAATTTTCAACATGCCATGTGAAACTGTAGCTTCTATTGTTGATGATCCCCTTCCTCTGGTTGTGCCCACGCTATCACTCTATCTTATGTGAGTACCCTGGATACTGTATATACTGGTATTAGAACTAGGGAAGTGAAAGAGAATATCAAAATTGAGAGACAAAGGATAAAAAGACAAACGACTCCAAAAGCAATACTTGCAAAAGTGTTTGGTGTAAACCAACTGAACAACTCATGAGGAGAGAGGGAAAGGGAGAGGGGAGAGGGGGGAATGAGGGAGGAGGTAATAAACAGTACAAGAAATGTACCCAAGACCTAACATATGAAACTGTAACCTCTCTGTACATCACTTTGACAATAAATAAGTAATTATTTTTTAAAAAGTGTTGAACAGGATCAAACACTCTGAGTAGAGTCTTGTGCAGAGTTAACAAAGCTGAGCATCTGAAAGTAGGAGAGAAAAAGAGGATGGGTCCAATGAAACAGAATAGTGGCACAAAAGTAGAGATGCAAAGATTGCTTTTAAGAAAACAATTCTTTTGTTAAAACAAACAAACAAGTAATTTTGGGCAGAGAGGGACCTGACTATATAGTGAAAATAAGCTGAAAATTTTAAATGTTTTAACAAAGCTTCACGTCTGTTATTAGTTTGACATAAATTAAATAGAGACCAAATTTCTTAGAATCTGAGTTTACATTTCTTCTCACCTTCTCAATCAGGGCATTTTCCATGACAGTTAATTTCTGTAATAATACTCCCTACAAAACTGAGAGCTTAGCAGAATATGATCCTTTCTCATCATTTCTTTTTAGAAACATGTACCGTGAAACTTGTGACGTTTTTCTAAAAATAACATGCTCAAAAGTTGTTTTCTGGGGCTAGGGATTTAGCTCAGGGCAAGAGTTCTTGCCTGGCAAGTTCAAGGCCCCAAGTTCAGTCCTCAGCTCTGAAATATTTATCTTTTTTTTTTCCTACCAAATGTCTGTGAGTTCTGAATTCTCTTCTTGAAAATGCCTTAGCACACATTCACTTCGCTCCCACTCACCCACTTGAAAGAGTTTGGAGTGGCTTGAATGTCTGTTAGGAACTAGTTAACTGACTTGGGTCAATTCAGTACACTCATTTAGATTTCAAATTTATCTCTTGCTGAATGGGAATAGCACCAAGTTCCATCCCTCAAGGGAAAGAACATACAGATAAATGAAATGACATTTTTGAACTGTTTTATATATCCCCAGAAGAAACAAAGTGAAACATAATTCTTTGACCTAGTTAACAGTGTGTACCTGCTTTAAACTATTGCTAATTTGTAGTAGATTTTGGGTTGTTTTTTTTTTTTAATTCAAATTTTTATTATCAAACTGATGTACAGAGAGGTTACAGTTTCATACGTTAGGCATTGGATACATTTCTTGTACTGTTTGTTACCTTGTCCCTCATACCCCCCTCCCTCCCCCCCTTTCCCTCCCACCCCCCTGGAGGTGTTCAGTTCACTTACACCAAACAGTTTTACAAGTATTGTTTTTGTAGTTGTTTCTCTTTTTTCACCATGTGTCTCTCAAATTTGGTATTCCCTTTGAATTTCCTACTTCCAATACCAGTAAACACGGTTTCCAATATACTCAGATAAGATTACAGAGACAGTGTAGGTACAACCACAGGAAGGTGATACAAGAACATCATCAATAATAGAAGCTACAGATACACATAGGACGTTGAAAGTAGTTACAACTGTGATATAACAATTGTTTCCATAACATGGAGTTCATTTCACTTAGCATCATCTTATGTGTTCATAAGGGTATAGCTATTGGGCCTTGTGATGCTCTGCTATGACTTGCCTACACCTGTACTAATTATTCCCAATAAGGGAGGCCATAGAGTCCATGTTTCTTTGGGTCTGGCTCACTTCACTTAGTATAACTTTTTCCAAGTCCTTCCATTTCCTTACAAATGGAACAATGTCATTTTTTCTGATAGATGCATAAAATTCCATTGTGTATATGTACCACATTTTCCTGATCCATTCGTCTACTGAGGGGCATCTGGGTTGGTTCCAGATTCTCGCTGTGACAAATTGTGCTGCGATGAACATTGTTGTGCTGGTGGCATTACTGTGATTTTGTTTGTGGTCTTTTGGATGGATACCCAACAGTGGGGCTGCTGGGTCATAGGGGAGTTCTATATTGAGCCTTCTGAGGAATCTCCATACTGCTTGCCAGAGTGGCTGAACCAGTTTACATTCCCACCAACAATGAAGTAGGGTTCCCTTTTGGCCACATCCCCTCCAACAATTGTTATTATTAGTTTTCTTGATATATGACATTCTTGCTGGGGTGAGATGGAATCTCAATGTTGTTTTGATTTGCATTTCCTTTATGGCCAGTGATGTAGAGCATTTTTTCATATGTCTATTGGCCATTCTCATTTCCTCATCAGAGAAGTTTCTTTGTAAGTCTTTAGCCCACTTGATGAGGGGGCTATTGGTTCTTTGCGGTTTTGTGGGTTGTTCTTTTTTTTTTTTTTGGTTGTTTGTTTCTGTATTATTATTTTTTGCTTGTTTTTTTCTCTCTATCTGCTTTGTGAACTACTATTTAATGTACCCATTATTGTGGGCACACAGAACTGATGAGCAGAAAGGGGACTCTTTACTCTCAGAACAATTTCCATTTTTTTAAAGAATAAGATTAATGTTGGGGTTAGAGTTCAAATATCAGTCCTAGATTTTTTCTTCTCAGCATTTACTGATCAAAATTTATTATCCTTCCCCTCTCCCCAAATGAACTAAATATTCAAATAACTCTGCTTTTGCATATCTACCAAGTTGGAAGAAGAAAGTTGCTTTTTGAGGCAAATAAATGCAAATAGCTTCAGAAATACAATAAAAGGCTAAACGTATTTTATAATTCAATATTTCATCTTTAAATACTAGGGAGTTCATCTTTTCCTTCTAACTGGCTCAATTACTGGCATTAATGTTTTAACAATAAATCAATGGTAATTGGATTCTGTGTACCTGCAGGTACAATTTGACCCAAGTTGTTGGATTCAATAACAGAAGCAAATACTTCATCTTGTCTACAACTTGACTGAATTTTTCCCGGGAAGCAGATGAGGTCAAAAGCTTCAGGAGAATTTTTATACCTGAAAGATGATATACTTTTACCCTACTGAGATTTGGAGGGATTTTTAAAAAATCACTTTGTTTAATTTTTTATATCTGGTTCAATTCACTGCTTATCCACAAATGATTCATTGGGAAGCTTTGGAAAGAAGTTAGTATCAGCATGGTCTTTGAGATCAAACAGTCCTCTTTATATAACCAGATTTTCACTCTGGAATCTTAAGCTAGTTACTTATATTCTCCAAGGCTCAGTTAGCATATCTATAAGAGGAGTTAATGTAAGTTTTTATAGAACAAGATTAAATGAGATTATGAATGAAACATGTATTGCAAGGTGCCTGGCACATGAATGTCAACACTGTTATCCTTGATTATTATGATTTATAAAGTTGGTGAGATGAAGCCCTGTTTTTAGGCTCTAGGGAAGCTAATCAAACCATAGTTATGAAATATAAGTGCTAGGAAACCACAGATGGTGAGTCATTGAAAACCTTGCATCACATCAAATCTGTTTTTTGTAATAAAAATTAAAAAAATAACTCCCCTGTAATCTATAGTTTGTACTTTAAAGTAACTCAGTTGGAAAAGCCTCATTTCATATGCTGAAGAACTAGGAGAAGCCTCTCTACTGGGTAGTTCAGGGCTGTCCAAGGGCTGCCTACTGGTTCTCAGTTGAGTAATTCTTTATCTAAAGATGAACTCAGCTGGAAAAACAGGATCTCTGGGCCCTGCTTGTCAGTCCTGTGGCCAGTGACAGCTATGCTTTTCTGTGACAAAAAAAAAAAAAAAAAAAAAAAAAAGCTTTGAAGTCGATATAAAAAAAAAAAAAAAACTCAGGGGAAAATGTATTAAAAAATAAGATAAAATACCATGCATCCCTCATCCAGAAAGAGCCAGTTTGGGCAAGTGCAGTCAGTCACCCTTCCTCTTACCCTTGTATAAATCTGGAAAGAGCTTGACATGAATCTGGTGTCTAGATTGTGAAAAATCAAACAAAACTCTCTGGTCCTGAAATTGATTCTACAGATTCCCCCAAGCCCAGGGACTTACTTTCTGAAGCAATATGTGTGGCTCTCATTTTCATGCCTCTGGGAAGCAAAGAAAACAGACAGACAAAACAGCAAAAATAACAACAGACGTAACAATTTTACCATTAAGAACGTATTTCCTAGCATGCTCCGAGGACTGACTGTGTGCCACAAAGCATGATGAGTCTTAAAATACATCGTTCAAACCAGTAGAATATTTTAAAGACTGAATATTTTAAGGGTTTACAGAAAAAAAGATTTAGTAATTGGTTGAAAGTTGGATCAGGTATTGCTTTATTTACCCTAAGCATATTAGATCGGTATAAATATTACCTTGAAGGCCAGACGCTGTGAAGAAATTGGTATCTTTCTTCTTTCTCTTGAAGCTTAAGTACATAAAGGATGGGTTGCCCTTGCCTTATGCTGTTCCTAACAACTGGCTATTATTATTGTTATGTTTCTTTTAAAATCATGTATAAGCATTCAATAAGCAAAATATATTCCTGGCACTACTTATACATACATCTATGTATATAGATATAGATGTATACATATATATTCTCATTTAATCTATGCAAATATCTAAATAATATAGTTGTTATTGTCTATTTTTATATGTACTCTTACATTCACTTACATATGTAAAAATAGACGGTCATTGAATACAATAACAAAACAAACACAAAAATCCTATTTCATCATCATGAAGATACTTGTCAGCAGAGTGAAATTCAAACTTCAATACCACACCATCTAGAATTTAGATGCACCAACTAGGTAATCTGAAGTAATTTATTTAACCATCCTATCTGAAATTTGTCTCATTTACTAATTGAGAATAATAACAAAACTAAATGGGAATAATAACAGAGATACATTTATGTGAGAGGAGTTACACTATATCAAGCACATAGGAAGACCTCTGTGAATAGTGTTTTATTGTGTTATTACTATTATTATTATTACTTGTGGTTCTTAGGATCAAATGCAGGACCTTGTGCATGGTGGACAAATGCTCTACCTACCACTGAGCTAGTCCTCTTTTCCAAGACTCACTAGTAAAGTTGTATTTCTACATTCCATGAGAAGTTCACAATACGTGAACAAAGAAGTACTTGTTTGCAAAGTTAGATAGGAAAGAAGTAACTGCTTTCCAAGTTCTGATTTTGATGCAGTACCCACTAACCTCTGCAAGCTTTGAGTTCCTCCATGTGTGTCACATGTCAGAAGTTGCCTTCCTCTGCACTGGGCATTTGCAATGTGCAGCTGAAGTTAAGATTGCCTAACAACAGGAGACCTGAAGCAGTTGAAAAGATTTACAACAGTGTGTTTCTATTAAAGGACTTAGATCCTTATCTGAAAGTCTGTAAATTTTCAATTTATTTTGCTATTCATACTTTAAATTAGTTTGGAAGACTGGTAAAAGTTTAAATGCAACTACAGACCTCATTACAGTTTTCAAGTCAACTTGAATATTTTCAAGTGACAGCTCTTAGTAGATATTGGAATGACTGGTTTATCACCAGGTGGTTAGGTATGGGCCCTGGCTTTCCTGTGACCCCTGAAATTTCCCCAGACACATGTTGCTGAAGATTATGAAAGATGAGAGTAAATAGGTTTCTGGGACATGACTGTATCACTTTGAAAATAAATTTTCTTTATTTATATGCTGTAAATTATCAAATTAATGGGAAAGAAATATCCAAGTAATTTCTCCAGAGATACTATAAGATACCTGTTAACTTTGCAAGTTTTGCAATAAAAATAACTGTTTTTCTGCCTTGATATATGAGCAAGAAAAGATTGGCCAGAGGAAAAAGAAAAATTACTCTCAAAATAAAGATTATTATTTTTTAATTGTAAACAAACTTTCAAATGAGTTAGAAGATTTTTTTGTTGTTTAAGTTAAGTAATTGAATATAGGAACTTGAATATTTAGAGTCTTTAGTAAAAATTTTAAAACCAGCCTTCTTTTATCAAGTCAGAGTTATTTCATGGAAGTTAACAGTGGACATCTGTGACCATATTACACTAGCAAGCATTCTTATAAAAGTACTCAGTTCTCATTTATTGTGTTGCTCCTGTATGTATGTTGAGTCATTACAAGATTCAATAAAGAATTAATAAGACATACATATGCTACATATGTGTCCAACTGAATATCTGACATCCAATAAAGAGCCTAAAGAATATAACTGAGCTCCTAAAATGTAACATCCATGGTGAAATTCCAAAGTTAGTGAAAAAAAAAACCAAGATGATCAAAAATACAATTTGAAAAATACCCAACAACAAATACTTAAGAACTATTTCTTGATCCAGCTGGTTTCAATGCACATTACGTCTGGCTTACTGGAAACATAATCCTACTGAGGTATTATAAAAGGTCATGGTTGTCATGAATTTAATTATAATCACCATCAAATATTTACTGAACATCCATTTTGAACAAGGTGTTCTAATAAATGTAATCATACTCTCAAATAAATATCCAATTGGTAAACATGTTGTGCCAGGAAGTATTAATGACAGGATAGACTTTACCTTATAATGGATGGATAGCCATTAAATTTACTACATTAGCATCAACTATGTAGCCATGACTAATAATGTCTTTGAAGATTTCTTGAGAAGCTTTGTCTTTTCTCCTTTCTTTAGATAAGTCTTGGAATGCTCTGAAGACCTTCCTTTTCAGGGCAGGCGGTGGGTGGGTGGGGGATGACAACAAAGCCAGAATATTATTTGTAAATAGAGGAAGGTGGTAAAAAGCTAACGAATTCCATAGCAGTTAGCACCCGCTGGGGTGTTGCATTTCCAGAAGGAGAAGGAGCCATGATGGTCCCTGTAGAATCTGGTGCAAGATCACAGTTGTGAGTTATTCAAATTTCCTAACAAACAAACAGACAGACAGACAAACTGTGTCGTGCTGAAAAACAAATCAGCTTTTTAGAATACTTCAGTAAAATTGGGTTGACAAAATTTAGATAAAGAGCTGATGAATGGACAGTTTTTCTTAGAGGGAAAGTGTATTTATATGAGGAAATAAAACCATTAAAGTTAGGTATTTTTTTTAAAGTAAAGACCAAATGAAGCCAGCGGTTATAGGCAAACTTACGCAAAGTGAGAGAAGGGGCTCTAGCTTGTGTCTGCTTGCTGTGTGTACCAGGGAGTAAGTCAGTGAAGTTGCTTTCCCACATGATCTCACTGGCTTTAACATCAACTTTAACGTATGCATCATTACTTGGAAGGAGCTGTGAGCCGGAAAAACATAAAGGATGACCTTCTTAGTGCCTCAGTTCTAAGTGACCAGAACACCATGCCTGATCTCCCTGCCTTCGCTATCACCCTACTAAAAGACACCTAAACAATAAACAGCATATATTAGTTTTAGATGGAGAAATTTAGGTCCAGAGAAGGTTAGTGACTTCACCGTGCTCATCTAGCAAGAAAATATAAATCTGAAGTTTAAAGTTGCATAATTTTTAATTATTATTCTCTTAATCTACAGAGAAAACAACTTAGCACATATTGACCCTCTGAGATGTAGGGAGGTGGTCAGGATTCCTGAATACCCACATTCAAAATGTAGGGTTCTGGGGGTGGGGAAGGAAGTGTGTCTCAGTGGTAGAGTTTTTGCTTAGCATTCTGGGCTTCTAGATTCAGAGCCAGCTCTGCAGGCGATCCTTCCTTGTGCCCTTCCCTATCTATCCTTTCCTTTCACCTCAATTCACCTTCTTTTTATTGTTGCTTTTTGCCTGCACTATAATAACTCCTCATCTCTGAGCTGAAATCTTGTCCTGCTGATTTTAAACAGATTGCACCCGGGATCATTTTTCAACAGACAAGCCAATTGTGTCACTCCCCTCATCAACTCAAAAGGTCCCTGTCACAGCCTCAGGATGCTCTTGTGATAGAACCCAAACTCCTTTATATGGCTTTCATGTTTCACTTACCTCCCTTCTTCTATGCTAGCCTTTAAGCTTCAAACAGAAGTCCCATTCTTTGTACATACTCTCCTCATCTCTATTGGTTGGTGACTTAACATCTACCTCTTCAATCTCTATTCCCCTTCAGATTTCAGTGCAATTGTCACTTACCTTGGGAAAGAATCTGCTTTCTTCAAGTCCAAATCATGTGTCTCCTTAAGTTATGTGCTCCTCTAGACCTAAGAAATTAATTTTCTCCTCCATCTAGTCTAGCATGCTAGTCATTTGAGAAGAAGAGACAATGGCCTGATAAATGGCAGATGTCCACCAAATACTATTATGAATGATTGAAACATTCCTGAATAAAGAGAATAGTTATCTATGAAGCCTGAAGTAGAAATGATTTACTTCTGAACCCCTGTGCCACTGTGTTTTAAGTAGTTTTGTTGCATATTCTTCTCTTTTATGGCCTCTTCTGAGCTAAGCCAAACTTTTGCTTCACCATCAAGGTTCTAACTCACCAGTTTTCAAGGACCAACTTTTTTCACCCTGTTATATCCTCTGTGCCTCCCATTGTTTCTGAGACCTGCTTTGACACAGGATAAAAGAAGTAGAGAAAATATTTGTTTTCTCAGAAATGGTATTCTGTAGTTTGGCTTTTCTGCTAAGAGAAGAACAAGAAGACACATTCTAGAAAACAAAATATTAATATTTGAGATTAGTCAAAAATGCTCTGGCATGTTTCTTAATCTCCCCAAGATTTAAAACCTAGAACTAGATTTGTAAACTATTAGCTCATCATTGTTCTGGGACCAGTCAATTTCCCATTGTATTGCCATTTTTAATCATTTTTCTCTGCTATTTTTCTGATTTTTATATAAAAGAGGGATTTTACCAGGGCTACACATCTAAAGAGAAAGCTACACTTCTAAGTGTTTCTAAAATATTACTTATCAAAATATTCTTACCATTTTTTCCAGCGTGTTTTTAAGTTCTTATGTGATTTTTAGTTATTTTTCCTAAAGTATCTCCTTCAACATTTCAAGCCAAAATCTTTGGCTAAATTTCAAATAGTACTCTTTATGAAAAGGAATTATTTTTAACTTAAAAATATAATAAATCTTTTCTGTTGCTATTAATAGAAATTCAATAAATAAATGTCTAACAAGTTCCTTTAACAAATAACCAAAACATGGCAGAGTGGTTAACTCTTCCCATGATCTTAGCAGTGCAAAACAATTGATCTGATCAAGGATTAAAAGCCAATTTGCCAGGTGCCTCTGGCTCATGCCTATAATCCTAGTTTACTAGGTAGCCTTAAGATCTGAGGATCAGGGTTTGAAGCCAGCCAAGTATGGGACTCTTATCTCCAATTAACCATCAAGAAGCCAAAAGTGGAGCCATGGCTCAAGTGATAGAGCACTAGCCTTGAGCAAACAAAGCTGAAAGCCAGCACCCAGGCCCTGATTTCAAGCCCCAGGAGTGGCACACATGCACACACCCCCACACACAAAAGAATTTAGCCAAAAAAATTTGGTGTCTCAAAACTGTTATCCTAGCCTTATTGGAGGCTGAGATTGGGAAGATGGTGGTTTGAACTCACCCCTGGCTAGAAAAGTCCCAGAACTCAATCTTAAAATAACCAGCTAACAACAAGGTGGGAGGCCTGGCTACAGAGGTAGAGTACAAGAAGGTGTGAGATCCTGAGTTCAAACCTCAGTAGATGGATTTTAAAAGCCACCGTGGAAGATTAGGTGGAATTTATGGGATACATTTTTAATAGAGGTAGGCAGAGAGATCAAGGAGTAAACTATATCTCTGGGTTTCAAAACATAATACATATTATAAAATATAATACATGTTCCTGATCCCACCCCCAGCGTTTCTGATTCAGAAGATGTAGACTGCAGTTTTCCTAAGATCCAAGTGTATGTTGATGAACCTTACTTTGTTTAGTGTGGACTAGATAACTTCTCTGATCCTCTCCATCTATGGGAACACACAAAGTGTGAGTTTATGAAAATCAAGGGAAATGAAAAAAATCTTCTGAAAATACAAAACTGTAATCCAAGGTGAAATTTGAGAATTGTGGCACAGAAAGAATAGAGTTTCAATGGTTTTTCATTGTAGTAGATCCTGTTTAGATCCTTTTGATCTCTTTGCTCTATGATTATGCAGCTTTCATAGAGCAGAGTTTTATATGAGCATTTGTAAACCTCTGCTTGCTTGTTTTTAATCCCAGCCTGACAGTGACTATGAGCTTTAATCATAATCAGAGTGGGTACCAGAGATGAGATGACAGCTGAACATTTGAAAGAAAAGAAATGGAGAAGTGGAAGAAATGGTAGATGAGAGGCAAAGAAAAAGAGGGCGAAGGAGAAAGAGGGCGAAGGAGAGGGAAAAAATGAGAAATACACCAAGGAAAAGAAAGAAGTGGGAAAGATAGGAGAGAAACAGAGAAGAGAATTCAACATTGAAAACAGAGCAAAAAGCTTCCCTGGCAAATAGAAGGCTCAGAGTTCAAACCCCAGTACTAAGGGGCGAAAGGACAAGAAAAGGCAAGGCTCTTCCTCCCTTGCTAAGCTGGATTTGTAACAATTGGCCCATTTCTTGCTGTCCCTTCCATCCTCCTACCCTATAATTTCTTCTTTTTTTTTTTTTTTGGCCAGTCCTAGGCCTTGAACTCGGGGCCTGAGCACTGTCCCTGGCTTCTTTTTGCTCAAGGCTAGCACTCTGCCACTTGAGCCACAGCGCCACTTCTGGCCGTTTTCTGTATATGTGGTGCTGGGGAATCGAACCCAGGGCCTCATGCATACGAGGCAAGCTCTCTCGCCACTAGGCCATATCCCCAGCCCCTCCATCCTCCTACCCTATAATTTCTAACCTGTCCTGATTTCTATTCATAGCAGTTAACTTCTAATTTTCCCTGGTACACTTACTCCTCATACATGCTTACCTCTTGCCATAGATATTACATTAATTTCTGGCCTATTTCTCTTTCCTTTGATCCTCCAAAACAGGATAAAAACGTTAAGTGAACTCTTGTTACTTTTACACTAGAAGTCGAGATTTGATCTGAGCCTGCTTGGAAACTAAAATGACCATGTTTAGAAAAGAAACTTCTTCTAGACTTACAGAAATGTTACTTTACTTTAAAGGAGCATCCAAGTTCTATTTAATTCACTTTCATTCAACCAGGGTATGGCTGGTTATGAAAAGTGTGGGTACATGCCTCTGTTTATGAATGGGTTAGGTTCCAAGAATTCACTTATGAAAGTCAGTTACTTTGAACTTCTGCCATTTCCCACAGAAATAATTTTATACATAGCGGCTATACTTTTCCATATTTAATCCACAATATAGCCAATATGTTTGAAATAAAGTATAGGAAAGAGTGTTAGAATACCAAAGATCAATCCAAATGAAATTACAAGGTATTTGCGTTAAAAACTTGTTTTCAAATGATATTAAATTTAGGCAGAAGCAGAAAGTGTCTAGCTTGGGATTGGATAAAGAGGAAGCTTGATATATGACCACATTATCCTTGCTTCCCTGAACACATGTGGCGGATCCCTTTCCAGTAAACCTCCAAATCCTTACACAGGTGTCTTCCTTCCGCAGTGCTACCACTGTAGCCATAGATGACACATAGAGGTGTTTGTATTTCACTGAGAGAAACACTATTTTCTTTCAGCTAGAGAGCAGAGCAACTTGTTGTGTCACTTGGGGCCTGTAGTCCAGGTAGTGGTACGGATGAACAATCAGTTTGGGGCATAGGTTGGTGAGCTTGGCTTAAATTTAAAAAAAAAAAAATTAAGCTTAGATTAGAAGTAGAGTTTCTAGGCCTGTGATTGGCCACAGGGAGTCAATCTGGTGGAAGGGAGAAAGTGAAATGAGAGCCACCTTCCGACTTTTGAGCTGATGGTCCTGTATATTTCATGGATCAGGGTCCATGGAAATGTTGCCCAGATTCTCACCTGGCAGAATTCCCTGGGCTATGTTAATGAAGCTCTGGCAGACAGTTTTGCCGGTGCCAGTAACTAGAAAGGGAAAAATTTGGGTTCCCTAATTTTAAGGAACTTAGCATTAGCTATTTATTCTGTATCATCTTTGAAGACACATCTGAAGGAGGCTTGGGATTGCTGAGTGATAATCAGTAAGAACATATTATCATAAATAGGTGCTGGATTTTAAAAAAATCAAATTGAGTACAGATTTTAGTTCGCAACCCCTCTTATGAAATGACAATCACAGACTGACCCACAAAAGATATGTATAACAATGTTATATTCATCCAAGGGAATAATTGAGAAATTTCAGGATGAAATATGATTGCCTTGAAAGAGGACCAACTTGATAGTAAGCCGTGTTTTGAAAACTCTTAACTAGCAGATATCTATTTCATGAACACACATCAGTTTTTCACTTTGGTAAGGAAAGGGAGTTCCTGTCAGCAGTCTCAAAATTTGACAGTTTAATGTTAAGTTTCTGTGTCATAACTCTGGAACCCTTAACACCGAAATATGTAAGGAATGGTTTCTTTGACATCTCTGTACTTACTTTGCATAACTAACTAAAGGATCTCTAGCTCATGAAGTCCTTACTATGAATGACCAAATAAAGTTTTACTTGTGCCTTTGGCATTTTGTGTCTTCTAAACTGAGAGAATGATGTATTTTTAAACTCTTGTTTAGAGATTATGAAACTAAAGAAACCTTCATATTTCAGACAAAGAGGAATAAAGATGACATTGTTCATCTTAAAATATTTATTTTAGGAATCCTGCAACTTGTAGCATATTTTCCATCCCCAGTCTTTATCCTGAACTTGGATATTTTTAAAGAATTCTAATTTTAACAAGATTGCCAATATATGTACATCCATTTGAGCAAATAAGAAATAAAACAAACAAAAATATGCCACATATAGATGACTGCTGTTTTTGCCTTTTTAATGTGTATTTGTAGGTATACTCACTTGATGTTTTGTTTGTGCTGGTACTAGGACTTAAACTCAGGGCCTAGGAACTGTCCCTTAGCTTTTTCTATTCAAAGTTGGACCCTCACTACTTGAGCTATAGCTCCACTTTGACTTTTTCCAATTAACGAAGATCAGTCTCATGTAACTTCCTAATGATTCTGGCTCTGAAAAACAACCCTCAGATCAGCTAGGATTACAAATGTGAGTCACTGGTGCCTGGCCTTTTCAGTTTTATTTTTTCTTTCTTTTAAGATGATTTCTCGGGGCTGGGAATATGGCCTAGTGGCAAGAGTGCTTGCCTCGTATACATGAAGCCATAGGTTCGATTCCTCAGTACCACATACACAGAAAAAGCCAGAAGTGGGCTCTGTGGCTCAAGTTGGCAGAGTGCTAGCCTTGAGCAAAACAAAGCCAAGGACAGTGCTCAGGCCCTGAGTTCAAGCCCCAGGACTGGCAAAAAAAAAAAAAAAAAAAAGATGATTTATCATGTATGGTACATCCCTAAGATCTTTCTGTGTCATTAAATAGTCCTATCCATCATGATGGTACATCAATATAGAATTCCACATAATAATGCATCATGATAGAAACAACATGTTGCTATTGAACACATGGATTTTTTCCCCAATTTTCCACTATTTTTTAAAAAAAAACCTCTGTGAGTAATATTCCTATTGCTCAATCTTTGGTCATATTTGATTACTTCCTACTGATGATTAGAATCTTACTGAGATGAGACTTTGTTTTCACATTTTAAAGCTTTTTTTTGTTATTTATTTTCAAAGTGATATACAGAGAGGTTACAGTTTCATATGTTAGGCATTGGATACATTTCTTGTACTGTTTGTTACCTCCTCCCTCATTCCCCCCTCTCCTTCCCCCTTTCCCTCTCCCCACATGAGTTGTTCAGTTGGTTTATATCAGTTTTGCAAGTATTGCTTTTGTAGTCGTTTGTCTTTTTATCCTGTGTCTCTCGATTTTTGTATTCCCTTTCACTTTCCTGGTTCTAATACCAGTATATACAGTTTCCGGTGTATTCAGATAAGATACAGTGATAGTGCAGGTACAACCACAGGAAGGGGATACAAGAGGATCATCAACAATAGAAGCTATGGTTTCACATGGCATGTTGAAAGTAATTACAACAGTGATATATCACTTGTTTCCATAACATGGAGTTCATTTCACTTAGCATTATCTTATGCATTCATAGGGGCATAGCTATTGGGCTCTTGTGATCCTCTGCTGTGACTAGCCTAAACCTGTGCTAATTACTCCCTATGAGAGATACCATAGAGTCCATGTTTCTTTGGGTCTGGCTCACTTCACTTAGTATAATTTTTTCCAGGTCCTTCCATTTCCTTACGAATGGGGCAATGTCATTCTTTCTGATAGAGGCATAAAATTCCATTGTGTATATGTACCACATTTTCCTGATCCATTTGTCTACTCAGGGGTATCTGGGATGGTTCCATATTTTAGCAGTGATAAATTGTGCTGCGATGAACATTGTTGTGCTGGTGGCTTTAGTGTGTTCTTGTTGGTGGTCTTTTGGGTAGATGCCCAAAAGTGGGGCTACTGGGTCTTAGGGGAGCTCTATGTTTAGTCTTCTGAGGAATCTCCATACTGCTTGCCAGAGTGGCTGAATCAGTTTACTTTCCTACCAACAATGTAGTAGGGTTCCCTTTTGGCCACATCCCCTCCAACATTTATTATTGTTAGTTTTCTTGATATAGGACATTTATACTGGGGTTAGTTGGAATCTCAATGTTGTTTTGATTTGCATTTCTTTTATGGCCAGTGATGTAGAGCACTTTTTCATATGTCTCTTGGCCATTCTCATTGCTTCATCAGAGAAGTCTCTTTTAAATTTTTTAGCCCACTTGTTGAGGGGGCTGTTGGTTCTTTGTGGTTTTGTTTTGGAGGAATTTAATTTTTTTAGTTCTGCATATATTTTAGATATGAGGCCTTGGTTCATTGTATGGCCAGTAAAGATCTTCTCACAATCTGTGGGCTTTCTGTTTATCTTGCAAGCTATGTCCTTTGCCCTGTAGAAGCTTTGCAGTTTGATGCAGTCCCAGTTGTCCATCCTTTCTTTGATTTGTAGCATTTCTGGGTCTTTGTTAAGGAAGTTCTGTCCTGTGCCAAGGAGCCCAAGTAATTTTAAAGCTTTTATCCTGCAGAAAGAGTTGATCAGCTTACACTTCCATTGGCACTATGTAGAGGTGTCTTATTTGCTTTCAGATAGGATAACTGCATATAGGGCACAGCTTTGTAAGATCTTTATGGTTGTTACAAATCACTCTCAGGACAATGACCTCTTGGCCTTCTGAAAAACTAGCCAGTTTGCTCTGTCCACTCTTGGGTGCCGTCCTTTACTTTATTAAGTTAACTTAATGTGTCTTTGTATACCAAGAAATTTTAAGGAAAACAAACCCATGTCTTTCAATAATTCCCTCTGATCGCTGGAACTACACCTCCTGTATGTTTCTATCTCTCAGGCATGTGAGAGGTTTTTCCTAAGAATTTATTACATTTAACTACTGAATAAGATTGTGACTCCCCCAACTCCTTTCTAATAATTTAATCTTTTAAAGTCATCTCCTTCTACTTCATCAATTTATGTTAAGGTTATATTTTTATTCACTCTTTGAATCCCTACAAATTTCCAAATGTTTATTTCATTTCAAAGTACTTGCTACTATAATAATGCATGTTAGATATATATGAATATGCAAAGATGAAAGGCCATTTGGATTTGAATTGCAAAGTTGCTCTCAGGTCATGAGCCAGGCATAATATTCTACTAGGAAAGGAAATTGCTACAACAAATCATTTCTGAACCAAGCCAATGCATGTCTCATCATTTCATTAAAGCTGTCTGACTTCAGAGAACAACCTACTTTGTATATATGGAGATGCCTGAAAACAAATGAGAGTATTTTCTCTTAAAAAAAGTTCAATATCGTAATGATCAATAAAAATCCATAGAGAATCTATAAAGCCACATTAATCATATGTATCTGACAAATGATGAATAAGAAAATCCGATGGGGTGTGTGGGGTCAGAGTGTCACTTTATTCTTTTTTTTAAAAGTTATGTACGTGATCACTGCCTTACATATGAATCTGTAACCCCTCTGTACCACACTTTGACAATAAAGAAAAAAGTTTAACAACAACAAAAAAAGTTGAAAACCAAAGTTCTCAGTCTTTGACTCTATAGAGGAGCACACAGCTTATGGAGGAATAAAATTGCCTCTACACCTTTTTCCAATAACTAATTCAAAATATCCATTCATTCGATGAGTCTTTGTTCCACACACTTGGTGAGGAACTGGACAAATTTCCATGAAATACCCATGTTTTATACACATGGTGAATATAGCCTTAAATGTATCTTCCAGTTTAACTTACTTTAGAGTCTCTCATTTTTAGACTTATTAGGAAAAAAGGAAATCAGATGATTTTGCCAAATTGTATGGACTTGATTTTGTTTTTTAAACAGAAAGTTTTCAACAGAAAGTTTTTGTAACAATGATAAATATCCTCCAGTAGAGCAAGGGCTATGTGTGCTGGATACAGAGCTGGTTTCTTCCATATCCATTTCTTCTGATCTCTATGGTTCTTCTGCCATGTTGGACACCTTAGGGTTTTTCCACTTGGTTGACTTTCCCCAGGCAGTGACATAACTAAAAATCTAAGTCTCACAGTGTAACATGTTTCTACAATTCATGTCATGTTGCATTAGAGCCACAAGGGACTTTCTCCTGAAGGCACTTAACATTCAATGGAAAACTGTGCATAGTGACTAGGGACCAAGGAAATTCCAAGTTTAGTATAGAGGCCCTCCTGTTGAATTTCATTTTTTTTCATGCAAATAGCACCTCTTTTATCCTGGAGTAAGGTGAGGACCCCCATAATAGTTATTGGTAGGGTGGGCAATAGGATAAAGCAAATGAGTCTTTATGAATGTGTATGACAGGAAATAGCTGTATTTAATCCACCTTTACAAGAGGATTATCATTTTAGGATTTAAAAACAACCATCCTACTGAGAAAACTTTGAAGGGATTACAAGAAATAGTTCAGTCCCTTTCACCTTTAGAGTTAGAGAAACATTGCAGAAAGGACGAGATATGATCCAACTTTCAGAGAGACATTGAATTAAAACTTGGAGGGGCTGGGGAGATAGAGATAGCCTAGTGGCAAGAGTGCCTGCCCTAGGTTCGATTCCCCAGCACCACATATACAGAAAACGGCCAGAAGCGGCGCTGTGGCTCAAGTGGCAGAGTGCTAGCCTTGAGCGGGAAGAAGCCAGGGACAGTGCTCAGGCCCTGAGTCCAAGGCCCAGGACTGGCCAAAAAAAAAAAAACAAAACTTGGAGGAATATAAACTACACTTAAATAAAATAAAGCATTGGACCCAGGATCAAGAATTTGTATATACACCAATTCAAAAGTTCTGGATGACTTCCTAAATTTATATCAGAGTCCTGAATCATCTCGTTTAATTTTAACTCTATTGAAGTTCCAGTGTATCAGATTTGGATCTAATTTTCATTCCAGTTATTTCTGTGTTCTGTTATCACAAAAATTTGAGTTAATTTACATTATGCATAAACTAATATCTCACATACTACAATGGGTAGTAATGTCAGAGAATCAAAATAGCTTTTTATATCCAAAAATATTGGCCATTGTTCTTGTCACTTTTTGTCCTAAAGCAAGACAGTATTATGTTACATAAAATATAATACATACATAAAATATAAAGTATTATGTTACATAAAATATACAAGTGTTCAAGGCTTTTGCAATGGGTATTCACTTTCACTATATTCTTTTGGGTCAGAGTAATGTTAAGACTTATGCTTAAAATTTGAAGGGGTTTATTTATGAGATATAGACATTATAAAAACAATTAGGTAAGATTTGGGGACAAAGACTAAACTGGACAGGACAGGAAAAAGAGAAATTACAATACAGTTGAGCTTTAAGTAGAAGGAACTACTTTATTCCTTGGAGTTTTGTCCCAAATTCACAACAACATGGGATTCCTACATCTTTACTACTTTAGTAGTAGAATATCTTATAGCAAAATTTACATGGGCTCTTTCTAATGTATATAATATTTTTTTTCTCTTTAGTCCCTGTTATCATAGGACTTGATTCTTTATTTCTACAGGTTGAGCTCAGAGGTAGAGGATTATCTTTATCAACTTTACTCCTTGGCCTAAGGGCTTGGGTCATTGGATCAGATGATCTCCCACAGCCTGGTATCTGTGATGTTAATTGTCTGTGATTGTGTCTGTTAGAATGGCCTCAGGAAGTGGCAGGCAATCTGTAGTTTCACCTACCCAATTTTAGTAGAGCTTAGTAACCCAGTAAAATCCACGGCGAAAACATGGTGATAGAATTTTCTACCATTTCTATTTTGATTATTTGGAATAGAAAACATATTCTGTCATATATAAGACTTAATTTCGTGTATCTTGGGTGTATCTCAAAAATTAAAACTTCTTTTAATGGAAATATATAGTTTCTAAGTCATTTCCCCTTACATTTTCATACATGACTTCGCTAAAATCTATGAAATAGCTGAGAGTATGTTATTCCTACTTAACACCCTAGTATTATAATGCTGGTCCTCAATAAATTTATAAAGAAACCAGGATAATGCCTTTTTCCTGGTCACTAACCCAGGGAACTCTGGAATCAGAATAAAGCTCATGTGTTTGTAATACCAGTATTACCAGTTTGTGCTTCTCTTAAGTAGCTAAGTGTTCCTTCTGTGACATATAGTTTCTTGCACTAAAGAAAAGCCTAGGCCATGTCTGCCATTGTATTTATGTCATTAAGTGAATGCTCTGTCTTCTGATCATTTCTACCCTATGGGTTCACTATGCGATTAAACAACAGGACTGACCTCATAAACTGTGTAAGCTTCTTTGGATCTCAGTGGCTCTGCCCAGGTAATGATTTTTAGCATTGTTAACTGGGGTCAAAAGCATGTGAATAGTAATTTCAAGATGACATGGACTGTCTTACTAGGAAGAGAGACATCTAGTGAGTGAGTAGCATGGAAACAAGTTGTCCTCATTTATATTTAGTGTGTGTGTGTGTGAGAGAGAGAGAGAGAGAGAGAGAGAGAGAGAGAGAGAGAGAGAGAGAGAGAGAGAGAGAGAGAGAGAGAGAGAGATCTATGTTTGTTTGTTTTTTGGCCAGTCCTGGGCCTTGGACTCAGGGCCTGAGCACCATCCCTGGCTTCTTCCCGCTCAAGGCTAGCACTCTGCCACCTGAGCCACAGCGCCCCTTCTGGCCGTTTTCCATATATGTGGTGCTGGGGAATCGAACCGGGAGCTTCATGTGTAGGATGCAAGCACTCTTGCCACTAGGCCATATTCCCAGCCCAAGAGAGAGATCTATGAAAAGCTGTATTTGAAGAGTTTCGTGGTGTTACTGCCTTGCTTGTCTTCCTATGATAAGGGAGCATTATTACTACTGGGAAAAATACTCAATATGAGCAATTTAGTATAAAATGCTAAATTAACAAGGCAAGATAATTGCATCTTCTCTTTGCCCCTGATGAATTGGTGCAAATTATAATTCACACTAATTGGTCTACCAAATTCATGCACAATAAAAAAACAACAACTAGGATTGCTCCAACTTGCTAGTAAATGTACATACCCCCACAAGTAACAAGGTTTTTTATTTTATTTTAATAGTTTGTTACAGACAAACAGGTACACTAATTGATCTATCACTCCAAAGGACCCATGTGTGACTATAATAATAACAATAATAATAATAACAAATCATTAGGAATTCTTGGAAGAATATAACCAGAAAACTGAATAAAAGAAAGAAAAATGTATGGATATGAAATATTAGGAGGTAAAGTTTTCAAGTAAATGCAGTATTAAATTTTCCTATTTTTTACATTGTTTCTAGCATAATTGAAAAATTAACCTAGTTCTATCAGGTCTTTTAATCACTACAAATTATCCATTTATGTGGATTCTTATCTGGAAATATTATTGACTACAAAATTGTATTTTCTAAGAACTAATTTGTTGCACATATTTTTATTAATCAGTGATGTAAGAACCCTTCCGAGCTGCATGGGTGCTCATTTAATGTAGTCCCAACCTAAAGCAAAAAACACAGGATGTAAGATAAACATTAAATGTAATTATCTTTACAAATGAAGATGGATGTTAAATACAAATATGTTTACAACCAAAAGATATATATATATATATGTAATCTGACTATTTTAATGCACCCAACTTTCTTATAACATTAATAGGAAATTGCTGTTGTCCTCACTTATAAGTGAAGAAATGAAGAATATACACAGTATATTCGCATAAATATTTCCTAAGTGAAATTTTGAGAGAGCACAGCTGTGTAAATAAAACCAACAATTGTTGGATGAAACTTCTTATAGAAAAATTACTACTTTGAGTCATGTTTAGACATCTATAGACATATTTAGGGATACCGGAATCAAAAGAAGAAGGAATGATTTAAGAAATGTTAAGGAAAACACAAAAGTATATTCACTCTTCTGGCTTTCATGATGATATTTACTGCATGGGTGTGACCTCGCTGAAATTGATCACTGTAAAGCATATTTGATTTCAGATGATGCTTTCCAATTATAAAAGAATAGCAGTTGGTGTGCTCTGGAGGTAGAATGCTTGGTGGCCAGATCCAACCTAACTCTGATACACCAGGCCTGCTCTCTTAAATTGAATGAAGGCTTTATTGTACCTTTCTGTAATCTCTCCATTCAGCAAAGATGGGGTACTTTTGACTGAATATCACAGAGAACTAAAACTCATTCAATAGCAAATTTTATTTCCCAGATACTGAGTGTGCGTTGAAGCTAGATACATCAGAATTTTGATAATGTTGCCAAAGCACCCGAGTCATTTTCTATTCTTTCAGTATTGGCATCCTCTATGTCTCATTAATTTCATGACCACATATGACTGCCAATGATTACTGAAGCCACCCTGTTCAAGAAAGAAATTTTTTTAAAGCTTCTATTCATAAACTGCTTTGTTATGTGGAAAATACTTAAAGATAATAATTCAAAAGAAAGAAAAATGAATAAAACATGAAGTAGGAATATGGCATAGTGGTAGAGTCCTTGCCTCGTATACAGGAAGCCCTGGGTTCAATTCCTCAGGACCACATACATAGAAAATTCCAGAAGTGGCACTCTGGCTCAAGTGTAGAGTGCTAGTCTTGAGCAAAAAGGAAGCCAGGGACAGTGATCAGGCCCTGACCTCAAGGCCCAGGATTGGAAAAACAACAACAACAACAACAACAACAACAACAACAAACACCGAGCTTCTTTCTTCTACCAGTCTTAGAATATGTGTGTACGCTAGAATCACGGAGGTTCACCAGGGCATCAACAAACTGATTATCTAAGAGTAGAGTCCATGTTATTGGACTCAACTTGGGCCTTCTGGGTCACAGAAACTGAATACCTATAGATCTTCTTTACCAACAAGGAAGCCTGAGGGATGGAAGACACTAGAAATCAGTATCTACAGTGGTTTCCTTAACAAAGAACAAGTAATTAAAACATTGTAGTTTCCAAAGTCCTTTATACTTTTATGAAGTTTGGCCTTTTGATGACCCTTGGTAGGAAGACCACTCAGACTCTGTTTCTTCTAGGAAAAAAAACACAGAATGTCATTTTTAGTGAAAACATGGGGTTTGTCCTTAAATTTCAGAATAACTCTTCTTCTTTTAGGAGTTTCCAATCAAACTTACTTATTCATATTCTTGGGAGTAAAGTGGAAATGTAGTAACATCCTCTAAAGACTTGGTAGTTTATCTCCTTGGATACTTGGTGGAATAAAGAGACATAAAATGATACATTGGCCAAATTTGGCACATTGTAACAAAAGAGAAAAGTTAAAAATGCATTAGAAGAGAAAAAATGATTGAAGATAAAGACATTTTTAAATCTTAGTTTGAATTTTAAAGTATTTGTCTAGCAAGTAGGAGTCTTCAAATTCAAACCCTTGTCTCACCAAAAGAAAAATATCTTATCAGAATAATGTTTTGTTGTTTATTTTTGGACAGGGTTTTACTGAAGCCTAGACTGGCCTCAAATTTACTGGGCTATCCCACTGTGCTTAGCTAAAATATTTTCTTGTGCCAAACTTACTCAACATTCCCAGACACATTCTACTGGACCTGATCTCTTTGTACATTCATTTTCTTCTTTGTTAACGGTTCTTCAGTGAATGCTTGGGGTGTACAGCATAATCAATGAATACTTATCCTCAGTAAAATGCTAACTTTTCAAAGAAGTTAAGCAATTTCCCCTATACCAAAGCAACCTTTTAGTAACTCAAACCTCCTGGTGAGTGTCTTGGGATTTTAATCTTCCCTTTTCCATAAGGAATGGATTTTCTTCACTTCAGGCTTGAATCCACACAACAGGAAGGGGAAGAGAGAAAGGAGATGATCCTGAGGTGGTAAAGAGGACTGAAGGAAGCTCAGCACACTGAAACCCACCAACTACTGCTTGAAAGAGGGGAAATGAGGCAGGGGAGGAATGAGAGTACAGTGAAGAGGGTGAATTTGTTCACAATACACTGGGCATATCTATAGAAAAATCACAACAAAATCCCCTTGTATAACAACTCCAGGTGAACTAAAAAATGAGTTAAATGTTATTGTTTGTTTGTGGGGCTTGAACTCAGGGTCTGGGTGCTGTTCTTGAGCTCTTTCATGCAAGGCTAGTGCTCTACCACTTTGAGCACCACTACTGGTTTCTAAGTGTTTAATTGGAGTCTCACAGGGACTTTTCTTCCCAGGCTGGCTTTGAACTGCGACCCTCAGATCTCAGTATCCTGAGTAGCTAGGATTACAGATTACACGCATGCGCTACAGGTGCCCAGCTTATTTTTTTTTAAACAAAGGAATTCTGCCTAGAACTAAACCAAGTCTTCCAGAAGCCGCAAGGGAGCCTAGTGAGAGCCGCTCATTGCATGTGCTAACCCATGTTCTTTGCACCTGCCTCCAATGTTGTAGTTTATTCTGACTGAGCTCGTTGGTAGGAAATTTTCCACCAAGGCCAAGAAGCCTAATGATGTCCCAAAGTGTACGTGGTGCTTCTAAAATGTGTGTGTGTGTGTGTGTGTGTGTGTGTGTGTGTGTGTGTGTGCATGTGCTGGGGCTTGAATGAAGAGCCTGGGTGCTATCCCTGACCTTTTTTGCTCAAAGCTACCACTCTACCACTTGAACTGTGGGGGGTTAATTAGAGATGGAGTCTCATGGATTTTTCCGTACAGGCTGGCTTTCAGCTGCAATCCTAAGATCTCAACCTCCTAACTAGCTAGAATTATAGGCATCAACTATCCATGACAGGCCAGATTTATATTTCTTATATGCAATGAAATATTAAGAATGGATTATATACTCATTCACTTAATAAAAAGATGAGAGTTTAAAACCATCTTGTAAATTATTTCTGATCTAATTTTGAAAGCACGGAAAATGTGCTCAAGACTTAGTCTATATTTTTTTTTCAAATCCTAAATAAGAAATTTGGTTATTTTATACAAAGCAAGTAAGTGAGTGAGTTCTAGTCCTTTGTGTCTCTGTGTGTGTGTCTGTGTGTGGGCGTGCATGTGCACGCACATGCATATGCATGTGTGCATGTGTTTAAGCTGGATGCACATCCTTTTTAGAGCATCTCAGTAGTAGAGAAAGACCAAAAATATGTCACTAAACTGGGTAGGTAGTGTTAGAGAATTATCATTCTCAGCTCTAGCCTAAAACAGCTGACTTTCTAATGAACAGGCAAAGGCCTTTCAGTGCCAAATGATGCCAGATAATTATAATTTGAAAGAACATAAATACTACTACAGAGTTAAGGAGAGGAAGGCTAAGCATTGAGGTCACAAAATAACAAGTATGAATCACGCTTGACCACACTGTACTGGGTTCATTATTTGATCCATCCTGGGAGGTGTTCGCATCATCTGACACAGAAGGGCAGAAGAGAGGCTCAGAGGGATAGGGCCAGTGGTCTAGCTTCCACAAGTGGGAAGTGGATCTGTGATGGGAATTCGGCTTTCAGACTCCAATGGCTTCTACCATTTCTCCACACACCCTCACTGAGAAGGACTGATTTAACGATCAGGCTACAGAAAGCACAATCACTCAACTCGTACACACACACGAGGCAGCAGCCCTCAATTCAGGAGGCATCAGGCACATATTCCTCTAAAAAGATGTTATGTTCTATATTTAATGATCTGGATGTGATGTTAAATACTTTTCATTCTATTCTGTTTCTTATCAATGTATTAATGTGAAAGATAAGTTTTGACATTTCTACCACATATAAAACACTAGGCTCTTTAAATCTGCAAAAGTATTTAATATCTTGTTTACAGCTAGGTGGATTTCTCAGTTGATTCTACCTGTTATGTAACTTTTATGTCTCACATACTGCTTTCTGTTAGTCACCAATGTATGAATCTTATGAAAACTGTTTTGTGTTCAGGCCTTTACAGCATGGATTGTTTTAAATGAACCACATAAGGCATATGATGATTTATCATGTGTTTCAAAATGAACTGATAAGTGATGATGATAAGTGATCTTAACTTGTTGGCTTTGGTCAGAGATAGCAAAATCAGATTTCATTGAAGGACTCACCCTTTTTGGTTAGCAAATGATTGAACCAAAGGATGGCAAACCAGTCTCCAGAGTCAAACATAAACAATCTGAGTTCTGATTTATCCTGTAGCTAGATTATTTTTGACAGATTTGTAACATAATTATGTGTATTTCAATATCTATACATATATAAACATATATGTATATCACATATACATATATGTTTGTTCATTTATGCCCATAATTTTTGTGATTGTTTAATCATGAACAACTTGTATACTTACAAAGTATTTAACATGATACCTGACACATACTGTGTGTTCAGTGCAGGATAGCTTTCATTTTTACCAATACAACTCCCATTTCTATTTTACACACAATGAAGACAAAATTTAAGAATCCTTCAATCCTTTAGCTTTGTTTATATTCTTCATGAATACCAAGAAAATCTAAACAAATTGTTTGCTTTTTAAAAATTCTCTTGAAAGTTTTTTTGTTTAGGTTTTTTTTCAAACTTTTTCAAAAAAGAAACTGGAAACCGCCTTCTGTATTTGGAAACTTGTCTCACATTATTCTGTGACATTCCTAATAGAAATACCCTTTGCATTCTAAAGTTTTGTGACTACCATTCTGTGCTCCTTTTACTGGATACCAAAGCAAATCAGTTTTGAAACATTAATCAGAAAAAAGTTTGTATTGTTGCTTGTTTCCCTTCTTGTAAATAAAGCTAATAAGCTGACTGAAAATGGAACCATCTCGGTAAAAGATCTTTTATAAAAAGCCCTCCCTACCTCAGAAGTTTTATCTTTCCAGCAATAAAAAAATGTGGTTAAAGTCAAAACGAGGCCCTGAATTGATTTTTCAAAGTTTATTCAGTTCAGTTTTAAGAAAGCAATTCCTAGGATTCTTAATGTAGGTAGCTGGTATTTGCTGGGCATTGTCTTTGCAAACATTCCCAGTGGTAGTAAGAGACAAGAGTGTGCTACCAGCACATTCATGTTGTGAATGGGATTTTATTGACACCCGTGTTTTCACGGGGAGAGAAGTGCAGATTGTTTCTGCAAGAAAAAGGGTGGGAAAAGCCCAAGCTACAGCATGGCTAATGTTAGCACTTCTTTATATAGACAGATCCTGCTAAACCTGCACAATCTCATTCCTGTATTTTCTATGAAAATAACATTCTTTTCTCCCATGATAGAATTTTGCTTATTAGATAAAAGCAGTGCAGTGTGCACCTTTGGAGCTTTATTTTAAAGCCCTGCTTCTGTGTTGGTGGCAAAGATCATTGTAAAGGAGAAGGCAGGATTCTAGTAAGAAAATGTAGGTGAACCAGAATAGTTTATGAAAATACTGCTAGAGAAATCGTGATTCTGTTTCTTCATCCTCTGCCTCCTCCTTTTTCTCCTGATCCTTCTCCTCCTCCTGTTCTCTATCTACCTCATCTCTTCTTCCTTTGCTTCTTCCTCATCTTTATTATCTCCACCTCTTCCTCTTCCTTCTTCATATTCTCCTCCTACTACTCATCTCCATCTTCCTCTTCCTTACTTTGTAATGTTGCTGTCCTGAAACAGTTGTATGTGTTCTCAAGGAGAAAAACTATGGAATCCAAAAAGAAAATCAGCTTGCAATATAAGCTCAAAAACTACCCATATCATACTCATCTGCCTGTGAGGGGCCTATATATAAACAGAACAAATAATTCTGTGGTACTATGCACCTGGAAGGCTCTGGTCCCATGTTTCTGTGCTACTCTCTACCTTACAGCACCTCTACCTGTCCCATTCTTTATCCCCTGCCTGCTAAACTGCCATCTGTACTTTATAACTCAACTCAGTGTTCCTTTTAGTCTTTTCTTTTTGGTTGAGATTTCCCTCCCACCTCACAACCCTGGCTAATTCTCATGCTTTGTGCCTGTACTGTGTATTTTTAGGTAGGAGTTTCAATGTCTTTCTCCCCTATGGAACCTTAACCTCTTGTGTCTAGTAGGACAGAAGGGAAGTTCCCACATGCCAGTCACAGCATGTGCCATCTGTATCATTGTATCTTTACTTCACTGGGGATTTCTGTAGTGACAATAGTCATATCTGTTAGATACACATTCCTTAATGTTAGCAACCTTTATTCTCATGCACCATTGCGCTCATAATACCTTGCATAAATTATGTTCTCCACAAATGGTAGTTAAAAGAAGGCTATTCTAGTAATTATAGTGTCATAGGACATAGTACAGTTCCTGGAAATGGGAAGGACCATTTTCTGTTTAGAATTCACCTACTCACAGTCAGAATGATAGTGACTAATATAAAGAAGGATACTGATACACATGGCAGGGGGCAAGGGTTGGGGGGGGCGGCTGGGTAAAGTATAATAGAAAGATCTTTGAATCAGGGGAAATAGGCAAGTGAATTTTCAGGCTAAAGCAAACTTTTCTTGGAGAAGGTGTCTAAGGGATCTAAACCCCTTTGGGTTAGAGTAAAATTCCATTAAAAGGCCTCTGACCAATGAAAGGTTATTTAACCTCTTCTGTTTCCCAGTGAGAGGAAGCAGCTTCTATTTCAACCTTGTCATCTTCCATTGGCTCACTCAACAATGATAAGCCAGAGTGCAGGCGTGGAGCAGCAACTGCAGATACTGAATGCTGTTCTGTGAAAGCTTTTGCAAAGTTCTCAAGTTGTCAGCTCAGTGTCAGTGCTGGGCATTCAATTAGGAGAACCCAGATTGATTTTCATCATAAAATCCTCTATGCTTTTTCAATAGATCAAATATTTCTATTCACCTCTCAAACATTTCCTAGTGGTAAGAGTAGTCCATAAAGACTTATGTGAGAAGTACACATTAATGGTCAAATCCCATGATCATCAGAATTATTTTTCCTTTAATACTTTTTCACTACAATTCCTTTGAGGAAAATCTTGCCCTGCCCAAGACTAGCATTATATCTGAAGGTAAACTTGCATAAAAATCCTTTAAAAAAACCTTTTCAAGTATGCTTTAATATATGGAAAAAAAGTGTAACTCAGGCACTTTGCAAGGCACTTCATTAAATGCTAAATTTTAGTAGTATTCAACAAATGAGTGTGTTATATACTAAGAATTCCTGAGATATTGTAAATAGTTACACTGCCATATGAGTTATGCATTGTTTCATAATGAATTACCTCAAGCTTTGAAGGGCAATGAGCATTTGTTACTTCTAATTTCTTTGGGTCAGGGATTTATGTGATGCTCAACTGAATTGTAGCCATGTGTGGGCTAGGGGAAGTGTTGTCTTGACTCATAGCCAAGGCAGCTCACTCATGTGGTAAATTGGTACTGTTGGGCAAGGAGTCTCACTTTCCTTTATGGAGATCTCTTATTCAGAGAGACCAAGGTTATTATTCAAAAGACCAAGGCAATACTTTCAATGCCTTGTCTCAGAAGTCTCACACAGTTACTTTTGCCATGTTCTACAGGACTGAGTAATGTAGTTCTTTATGCTCACTCAGATGAAGGGGTGAGGGCTGGGAATATGGCCTAGTGGCAAGAGTACTTGCCTCAGATGAAGGGGTGAATAAAGGACAGAAGAAGTTATAGACATCTATCTCAATTGTGAAGAACTGGTGTTGTCTGGGCACTGTTAGTGCTATGTATCATAAGAACAGATGCTCTGGGATGTATATTGGTGCAGCTACCATTGGATAACATAGTCTGCCACAAGTATCAAAGGAGAAACTGTAAAAACACCAGGGCTAGTAATGAACCAGGCCTGGCCCTTACCTCAGAGAACTTACCATCAAATTGAGTGAGAAAGGAAAAAGAGGTACATGAATAATTGTTTCATAAATTATGAACAGCAGGTTATGGAAATATAGAAGAGGGACTAGAACTTGGGGGCTTGGACAGTTATGGAAGGTTACTAAATTATCTTCTTTGAAATACTTGAGTCATTATTATGAATGTGGAACTTGCAGTGTATTATATCAATACTATAAAACACACTATTTTCACATAAATGGTTTAGGGTTAGATCCACCTTCATTGTATTATTGAGGAAGAGGTAAGGATTTCCTTAGATCTTAATTCTTTTCCCATTTCTGTGTGTAAGGAGATGGTGGAGTTGGGGTTCTGGAGACCCAGAAAGGCCACGATGTCAACATACAAGAGAAACAATTTTTCTACCAAGTGAACTAAATCCCCAGTACATGATTTAGATTTTAAAGATTTAAAGACTTAAATATAGATGATTGACTTGTTGAAGACTATAAATTTAGGTATATGTGGCTTAAAATTTCATTTTACATTGGACACACCTTTGGATTTTTAAAAAATGACCTTGGAATACTAAGGTTATTTCTTTTTAAAGTGCCTAAATAATTATTTAAAATTAGTATTTTTCCTAGTATTCTAAGCTTTTTGTTTCCCAAATAAAAAAAATCCTTTTTATAAAATCTATTTGGCTTTAGTGAAAGGTATATATTTAAATGTTTAGCTTAAAAAATTTTAAAGTTACTGGTTATTTCTCTTCAGTCATGATTATTAGCCCATACGAGCATGTACTGCATCCTATGAAGAGAAAGTAAGTTGATATACAGGTCACTATGTTTTGGAGGGCCATTTGGCCTGCTTACTTAATCCATCATTTGGATATACATAAAGGGCATTGTGACTATTACTATTAATCATAACCTTAAAGGAGCCATGATTGTTCACATCCTTGAAATGAAATTAACTTAAAAGGAAATTAGGAGCCAAGATTGGTGGCATATACCTATTAATCCTAGCCATTTAGAAGGCTGAGTACAGGAGAATTACAATTTGAAACCAGCCAAGGCAAAAAGGTTTATGGGATTCTGTCTCCAAAACTGCTAGCAAAAGGCAGGTATAAAGGTACGGTTTAAATGATAGAATATCATCTAAGCAAGCTGGTGGTGAATGTCCATTGCGTCAAACCCCATTAAATGAATGAATGAATGAATGGAAAAGAAGCAGAGAAAAGTAGGACACATTTAATTTTTAAACAAGTAGAAAGAAACTTATATGTGTAAATCTTGTCAATAAAATATGCAACAAGAAAGGGAATACTGGGTTTCTGCCATCATGGTTGGCTAGTTTTGTTTGTTTGTTTTCATGTAAGGGGTCAGGCTTCCTTCTCTGTGAGTAATCATACCTGTGATCTAGAACTTGAAGGAAGGAGGATGATCACCATCAAATGAGGCAGGTAGGTATGAAAAATAAAGAATTAAAAGACTAAAACTAAAAGCATAAATATAAAACTATAAAAAGGAGGTAAAGACATCAAAGAACTAGATGGGGGAAAGAAAGGCTTGTTTTTCATCAATGAAACAAATTGTGGAACTTATTCTTAAATGCAGATATCTAAGCATGGGATTAAACTCTGGGCTAGAGAGTGACTGTAGAGTTTTGAGGTTTGGGGGAAACTACCAGTCAGAATCCTCCTGTCCCTGCTGAATGTTGAGGGTATATTTAAGTCTCTAGAAAGGTACTGATCAGATGCTAGAGTATCCTGAGTGAAACATTAGCATCCCTGATGACAGAAGATGCTAGTTGAGAAATGTGATAGCTTTTTACAAAAAGCTGACTAGATAATTGACACTTGCAAGGAAGACTTTTGAGCACTGCTTTTTATAGATTTGAGCTGTGAGAGCACTGTTATTGGAGGTGTTAAAGAATCTATAAGTCCACCTGCGGAGACCTGAGCTATAAGAATTCACTGTTGCATTATGCAGTATGAGGGCCTGTGAAACTGAAACCCAGTTTTGATTTTTGCATTTCTTCAGTGTTTATCCTTTCACTCAGGTAAGCTTATACAGAGGGGCTTTCCACTTTAGTAAATAAAATTCTAACATAAAGAGTGAAATATCTAGTGCCAATCATTTTAAATGTAATCAACAGACTCAAGAAGAACATTGGAATCACAACATGTGAACAACTGTTTTCAGGTTCTAGCCCAGTCTTTTGCTAGCTTAGTTACTTAAGGATAAATAAAGTCTCTGATTTTCAGTGTACTCACCTGTCAGTTGGAGACAGAAATTGCTGGCTTAAAAAAAGCAGTATAAGTTAGTAAGATGACATAAATGAATGGATAAGGATGATTGCTGAGTTATACAATTACCTGCAGAATTCATAATTAATTACTCTTTTGCAAACAGAATTGTGTCATGTTAGGCTCATAATTAACATTGCTCTTGTTTAAAAGATGGCTTCACTGATCCCCTGCATACTTTATCTTTTGAATTCTTAGTAAAGTCTTTTAGAAGCACCCACATTTCTCTTGCTCTGTCCTCATGCCTTGGAGCCAGGTACATATTCCAAGGTAAGCTATGATCATAAAGGTGAACTAACTTTTGAGAAAACCCATCTGCTATGGCATTAACACTATGGTATAGAAAAATAACCCTCCAGCCCCTTGGACATCAGGGTGGGGAGTGTAAGGAGCTGGTTATTGAAAATATCACGCTAAGGAAAGTTAAGAAAGATGAGCCAGCGTGTAATTGAATCTTTAGAATGTAGAAAGACACTTCAAAGCATTTTGGAACCAGTGAAAGAAGTATATTGTTTTAGGTAGCATAGTAAATGCAATTCTAATGTGTTTTACTGCTGGAAGTGGGTAGTCTGATGGCATATGATATAGAAGATGAAGGACTTCCAAAGCAATGCTCTTGGCATTGACAGATGCTACTTGGCAGGTCTACTGCCATGACTAGTACCACCATCATGAACATATGATTAGCCTTTATGCATGGCATTGCCTGCTATAAAAGTTTTCTCTCTATTACCTCATTAAACCTTGGTCAACAGGCTGGGCACCATGATTCTACTCATTTGTGATTTTGAGTAGTATCTGTTTTGTTCCATATTAACACTTGATCATTGGTCTTAGTGCATACACAAATTAAAGCAAAACAAAATCCTAGCCAACCAACCCTTGAATACCAAAGGCTATCTGTATATGCTTTGATATTGATAGAATAAGGTTGTATCACCTATCCCATTTCTTCATGGAACTCTATTAAATCTGTTGAGCAGAATGCAAGAATGGGATTGTAAAGGGATCAAAAGTGTGATATGGAATGGGTAGAATTGGTTGATGTGTCAGATAATACCAGGATGTTTCTATCACTTCACTTTTTATACTGTCTCACTATTTGTTAACTACAGCTGCCTTTTATTAATTCAGATTATCATCAGAGACTTACATTGTTGTTCCACTTTTAGAGGGCTTCTGGGTGACAGTGTGGGAGTCATGGGTCTTTTCAATGTGGCCCTGAATATCTGCATTACATTAGGAAAGATCAAGGCATGTGAACCCTGTAGTTTCCATTAGTCAGTCCCATGTGGAGCTCTTTGCCCTCCTCTGCCCTGACCACGTCAGCATTGTAAAGGCTTTTTAGTATAACTGAAGGCAAAAGACTTTTAATTGAAAAGTTACTTATTTTTCTAAAGTATTAAAGAGCTCACTCTTTACAAAACATTAATAAGAGTAAGTCAAGTATTTCTGTTCTATATGAGTAGAAGGTTTAGAAAAGGACTTCTATGAAAATGCTAAGCCAAAAACAAGCATTTGACTAGTAGAAAGACAAGGATAATTTTGATCTTTGTTTTCCTAGGCTAGACTAAAACTGGTAGGACATACTTCTTCCTTCTCAGTGTGAGAATTAGATTAAAGTCACTGCAGCTTTGAATTAGATGGCCAAGAGGAAGATACCATCTGTACCAAATCTTCTTCTCAGCTGGCTTCTCTATATTTGGATCCTTTTACTCAAAACTGGATCTTCATTCAACATTACCATCATTCATTTAGTCTGTCTTCTGTCTTAATCTTAAATTGGAGCTCTTTTATAGTCAGATACATTGGGAAGAACAATTGAATCACTCCAAGTACTTGATTTTCAAATATCTGGTTTTAGCACTCAATATTCTTGAGAGACAGGCCATAATAGAAAGCCATTGAGATGCATATTCATGAGATGATATCTTTGTTGGGTTGGGGTGTGCCGGACAGCACCCATTGGTTTAATGCCATTGGAAATACACATTTTTCATATATGCTTTCATGCTAAGGGTATGCATTAAAATAGGACTCTTCCTTAGAAAACATAAAATTAAGAAGGGAAAATACTTAAATTTTCATTAAGAGGAATATATATATGTGTGTGTATGTGTATGTATATATATAGAGAGAGAGGGAAAGTTTAAATGAATAGATTTATATAAAAGGTCTACAAAGGTCTATAGATAAAACAATAATTTGGTGGGATTATTGCTTCATCAATGTTTATCTTACCTGGGCTTTATTTTAAAATATGCTTTAATATCTGTTTACTATGCTGAAGGCTTTAGTCATTGGCTTTATAGACTGAAGAAATCAATAGTATTTAAACTGCTATGGTTCTCAAAATCTGAATCATATGAACTAAATGTATGGGAGACGCAAATAGGAGCACATATGCAAACTTACTATAATAACTAGGTCACATCTCAGTAACAAGTATACTAAAAGGTCCTTCATCAACTTCAATATATATGGTGGACAGACAATAATAGTTTCACCTTCATACAGACTCCTGTTAACTCTATAACCTGACTGGTTTTTCCTTTTTTTTTTTTTTTTCAATCTGTAATACAAGGATGGTGGTATGGGTTTATAAGATTAATAAAATATTTGGTAAGCATGAAGCATAGTTTCTGGCACACCTTAAAATTCCTACTGTCTCCATCATTGCTATCACCATGGACTTGGTTTCCCTTACTTATCATGCATCATTCACTGTGACTCAAAGCCCATGTTCTTTCCACATCATCATCTTGCCTACAGGAGTTAAGTTGAGCAACCCAGACAAATTGTTCTGGAGGAAATCATGCCCAAGAAATCAGAAGGAAGACAGTAGAGAATGCTATGAGAGCAAGGGAAATCCACTTGATAACCTTGATGTTTATGGTGCCCAACTCTGCTTTCCTGTTTTATCCATCATCTACTGTGGCTATGTCATGCTGTCAAGATCCAATAATTGGATAAATGTATTCAAGCTGACCCTTCAAATTACCTTCATTTTCTTCCAGCTTGTTTCTAGTAAAGGTAGGTGAGAGGACTGTGAACATTGCAAATTGTGAACTTACGAATTTGTTAGAAATGCATTAACTTACTAGATTCTAGACCTGGTGAATCTGCATTTTAACTAGATTTCCTAGATGTTGAAAGGCACAGTTAAGTTTGAGAAGGATCATCTTGCTATAATCTTTCCTTTCTCTTGGATACCTTGTTTCATCCATTTTTGTCACTTATAATAATTTTTCACCAGTAAGGTAAATTTAGCCATGAGGAATTGTCATTTTGAGCTACAATGTAGCTTTATACTAAAAGTCTCCTTCACTATATACTAAAAACAAACAACAACAACAACAACAACAACAACAAATCCTGTTGTATGGAAGAAGCCTAAAAAAGAAAACTCCCTTTCCTCCAAGTCTTTGTTAAAAAATTCCTCTGTCACTCAAGTTCTGGATCTTGGCAGATAGTCTCATTTATATGTAAGGGAAGAACAGTTTTCTATTCTTTGCTCATAGCTCTTAAATTTTCTCTTTGCACAAAGTAATTTTTATTTTCTGTCACCTTATTGACGGTTTCCTTTTTTTTTTTTTTTTTTTGTCATTTTGTTGCCCCACTGTGATTTCTCCATCAGACAGCAACTGGAAACTTGGTGCTGTTCTAGTGTGATCTACAAGTTTATTCTCTAAAGAGATTTTTTTTTTCCAGGCTGAATTTCAAACTTTGGAATCACTTGCTGCCTGTTCTTCAGAGAGACAGCTTCTCTGTAGCCTCCTCTCATCTACTCTAGTCTATGAAGGAATAGAGCTCACAAAATATCAATTGAAAATGCAGTTATCTCCAGTGTATCTGATAGATGAAAACACAGAAATCTACATATGGAAATTAGTGCTTGTTGTTCTTCAGATTCATGAAACAGACACACCCTACTTCATTATTTCTATTTGTTGTTTACATCATGTGAGTCTCGACCCCACATAATGAGGCAGGCTCATGAGCAGTAATCTCTCCAGCATTTCATCGACATTCATTTCATCGACTTTTTTCCCCCTAAAAATCTGTTCAATTACTTTTTCATGTGCACAGTCAAGTCTGTTACTACCATAGTAACAGGCAATAGAAGGCAATTTCCCCAGTTTTTATTCAGACTTACGATTTAGAGAAATAAAAACATGTACTTAAATCTATGGTTCAAAATCAATGATTAGACCACGTATTGTAATCCAGGTGTCTTTGATTCTGGGCATTGTGTCATTACAAGATGGTAAGTTTAAAATTCATTAACTTATTCATCTAAGAAAAAGAGTAAAGGATTATTGATTTATTTTACTAGGCTTATCCTTTCTTTAAACAGCTACATTTATTGACAGAGCCTCTTTTTCTTCATATTGTCAGGAGGGCTAAAAACAAAGTATTTTCAGCTTATAGATTTCTAACAAGGAAGACTGTAATTTAACTGGCCTGCACATATTCGTTTAATTTGTAAGATTGTACTTCTTCTAGGAAAGGGGCCTAAAAAGCAAACATTAAAATTCCAAAAAAGAGCAGCAAGAAGGTGTTTCTGGCAACAGGATGACTCAACTGAAAGATAGCTAAAAGTGGTATTGTTGTTTCGTTTATCTTTGTAGAGGTGTGCTGCATCACAGAAGAGGAAACCCTTTGCACATAGGTACAAATGTTGCTGAGCTAAACAGGGAGCTCAGGGCTGGAGCAACTCTGTGACAGGAACTGGATGGGAATCCTTATAGTGATACCACACTGTGTGATTGTTTTCCCATTCAAGTTTTATCTATCCCCTTATTCTCATTTTTTATATCTTTTCATTCTTTTAAGTATCTTGTGCTGTTTTCTCTATCATCATCTAAACCAAACAAGTGTTACTATTATTAGTTTTTGAGTGGAAGAACTCCAAGTTGTCTACTAATTCTATAAATAAAAGTGTGTTTATGTGGCCTAATAGAGTTTTCCCTCGGTATCTAGAGGTGGATTCTGGGATTCTCCTCCCAGATACTGACCTCCAATGATGTTCCTCAACTCTGCTACATAAAATAGTATAATATTCATGTAGAAGTTCTAAGCATTCTTCTGTATGCTCAATTTTTGTTTCTTTTTAAAATTATCTTTAAGTAATTGTCAAAGAGGGGTTTCAATTCAATATGTCAGTTTATAAGTATAATACATCTTGATCAATGTCACCCTTTTTCCATATTGTCCTCTTTTCTCCCACCACATCCATTGCCTCAGCTTTTTTATTCCATTTAATATTAAAATATTGACTATGCTGACTACATTCTTCCCTTCCTCTCCATTTTTGTACACATTAAATATATCTTAGTTACTTACAATACCTAATAAAATGCAAATGTTATCTCATAGCCTTCTGTATATTTTAGAGAATATGACAAAGTGTATACATGTTCATAAGACACAACCATTTAGTCCAAATATATTTGATCTGTAGTTAATTTAATTTTTGGATGAAGAACCCAGATGTACTTATAACCAACTCTGTATAGTTAAGTCAGATTTTTAGCCAATTTAAATTGGTATTAGCTCAGTCAGAAAATATATATTGCCTGCATAAGAAAAATGATCTCTCTGTAAGTATTCAGAAGCCCTTAACAATTCAGTTCTTCATTATTCTTATTTTATTGGTTAAAACACTAACTGGACTCCATGATCTCAGGAAAACCAGTATACAAACTCATTCACATGGCTTTCCTCTCCTTTCTGTTTATTGTGTTTTGCTGATGATAATTCCCTTTATGGAAATGTCCTGCTTATTTTTCCCTCAAAATCACTTTCCCTTTCTAGACACCAGCTCAAATGCCAATTCCCAAGAACAGTATAAAGCCCCAATATTTTTAGCTCCAGATTCTCACCTAGAAATAAACTCATTTTTCCCAAAGTAAATATTATCTAAGAGAGTTTCTTATGCATTGAAAGTCTAGATTTCTTAGGTTAATATCTTATTTGGGAAGCATACAGTCTTCAGGCCTGGCTACAACAAGATTGAAATGTATTATACTTTTGTTCACCTTTCCTATAGAGGACTCTGTCAAGAATATAAGAAGTTTTACAGCTTCTGTTGACCTTTTCAGAGCTATTCACCTGCTACACAAGAATTCGCTATGAACCATGCTGTAGAGTGTCGATATAAATTCCTAAATTCTGATGTTTGCAAGGAAACTGAATTGTTGTATTACCACAGGCATTGGTATCTTATTCTTCTAGCCCGTGTACCTCTCAGCCTTTCTTACAACCCTTTACAGTTTGAAAATCTTACATAGAAAAAGCTGTTTCAGAATATGTAATCTGGGCTTATTTGAAATTACAGAGTGGCGTGGGGAACATAATATTTTAAAATACAAGATGGGATTTTTAAAGTTTGAATACTCACTATGAACAAAGGGCCTATATTGTTCTTCCTAGGGGATCAAGTTTAAGACATTCTAGATGGCAGAGCATCTCCTGGGAGAAGGTCAGATATACCATAAGGTTATCTGATCAAAACTATTTTCCTCACATTGGAAAAACATGTTGAAATAATTGACTTAACAAATCTCTCTGTGTGGGAGCTCAGAGACCTTGTTGATTTATTCAAATTAACATCCATCATCCATTTATCAAGAAGAAAATATGTATTATGAACAGTTTGAAGAAAGATGGAAGAAAGCTCATGCAGTCTCAACGCACCCTACTTAAAGAAACCTTAGAGAATTCCTTCATCTGCAAAGCCAGCAATGCTTTCAATGACAGAATCATCTCCAGGATTTAAAAAATGAGTGAATAAAATCTCCCAAATGCATAAAGATCTACAGACCCTACCTTCTCAACTGGAAATCACTGTTACAACATGTACCTGCTATTGGCGGTGTTCGTGATATATTTATTTTCATTCTTATTTTTGCCATGATTTCTTATGCCTATTGGGATGCTATACTATATCGTAGACTGAATGGCTCTTAAACAATATTTTCCCAACAGTACTAGAGGTTTGGAAGTTCAAAATCGAAAGGTCCAATGTCCAATGAGGACCTATTTCTGACTCATAGGCTGTGTCTTGTCACTACATCTTCATATGGAACGAGGGGAGGGGTGTCTTTGAGAGCTCTTCTACAGTGTTCTGAGGCACTAATTCCATTCATGATGTCTCTACCTTCATGACCCAATTATGCACTAAAGGATCCACTCCATAATGCCATTACATTAAGTTCCTTGTGAATTTAGCAGCAGTGACAACAACATTGTGTCTACAGCTGGGAATGCCTCTTATCCTTAAGATTCTAGAAGAGAAATAAAGAATCAGAGCCACCAAGTTAGAAAATTCTTCATCTGACAGAGGAGATATGAAGTGTAAATGATATGACAACTTTCCAACTTTCCTTAGGAGATTTATTAAGTTGCAGAGCAGGTCCTGGAATCTAGATATCTTTGTTTCCCACCCCAATCCTATTTGCTTAGCTCCTGTCTAATCTGTAGTTCCATTCTATTCTTTTGCAGGCCTTGTTGTCTCTCAACACTTGTATTAACTAGAGCGTTTTCCAAATCAATCTCTTTTTTCCTCCAGGAAGCTTTATTACCATATGTCCTCTCCTCTCTGTATTCTATGATCCTAGTTTGCCTCCCATAAAAAATGTCCTTGTACACTCAAGACATGATGAACACTAAAATATGGAAATACAACTAAAATGGGATAACTTGAGGAACTCAGGTCAAAGGTTTGTTGTAAGCTTTTTTTTTTTTTAACTTCTGACTAACTGCCCTAAGCCAGCTGAGGCCACTTAGTTTGGGAGGGCTTGCCACATTGTGATGGTTGTCATTTTGATGATGCTGTGAGTAATTTTTCAATACCATATAACATATCAAGGTCAGAGTGGCTAGAGAATAATATGGCAAGCGATAGTGAGTCACAGGATGACTGCCTGGAGACAGCTCTCCTCTGTGATCTAATAGGCCAGGGCTCCCTGCTTGACTGCTCTTTCTGGAAGGGTAAAGATTTTGGAAACCTATTTTTCTTATGGAGCCATAATTATTGCTTTGTTCCCCACAGGTAGCTTTTCCTCCCTTAAGATGTAAACACTCACTGAGTGCTGAGTAAAATCTATCTTTATTCTTGCGAAGGAGTTTGGCTATACTATTTTTAGTGTGGAGTTTGCAGTAAAAAAAAAATCTTTTTATTACTGCTTTTCTCTTTCTTCTTTCTTTTCTTCTTCCTCTCTCTCTTCCCCCCCTCTCTCTCTGTCCTGTTTACTTATCCTCACATGGTATCCCAAAGGAAACAGAATAAAATCATAATAATAACAGAGATGAGAGAGAATTGTAAGTGAAAGAGATCAAGTGCCAGCACTATCCAGACATACTCTTCTCCTGATCATTTATATGCCATCTAAGGCTAATCAGTGGAAATGCAATGTAAAATACAAATGTCATTTTACTTTTTTTTTCAAGAGCCACGTTTAAAATCAAATCAAAATCATCAGGTGAAATTCACTTTAATCTACTATGTTAAAAATATTGTCATATCAACATGAATCAATACAAAAATTACTAGGGAGATACTATAAGTGAGATTTTTTTCTTAGTAAACCTTGGCATTCTGGTGTAGATGTGCTTCCCAAAGCAGATGCCACACAGCCCACACTTCCATGTGTGGTGATTCATGTATTTGATAGCAATTCATGGAATAACTATGAACTCGGTGGGTTCACACAGGAAATCGTTCATGTGCTCTCCAATTTGTCCAAGTTGTTTGTATACTACACCATGTCTGATATGACTTCAGAGACAACCTGATATGAATTTTCATGACCTTTGATTGGGATTAAATTCCAGTTTCTTAGTAATTAGGAAACTTTTCATAACTTGCTTTACTTCTTTATACTCCATATTACTTCAAAGTGCACAGTAAATTAAAAATAAGAAGATTGATTGTGTAGCAGTTGCTAGCCCATAATTGTTACAATGCCTTCCTTTTTCTCAGTTACTTTCCAGGATGGCTTTGTGAATGGCATTCCTGCCCGCACCTGCCAGGAGCACTTGGGTGTGGAGGGGGGTGCTCTTCATTGATTAGTAAGGTTGTTTAAGTAAATATCTCATTACTTCATCTCCAAATACTCCACTTCGCAGCATAGCTTCACTTGCTCAGTTCTTGCTGCTCAAGATCATTCTCTTTTCTTCCTTCCTACTGCCAAAATGCTTACAGCAATAGACACAGCCTCTGTTCCTTGGAAATGAATGACTCTGGTACCAAGTGGTGCTGTACAAGAGCCCATCCACTGGGGCCAACAGCTGACAAGCCACCACTGACAACTATGCCATTCTCAGGGTAACAGCATAGCCAGTTCTGTCCCTGATGTAACAGTTTCCTAGGCAACCTACACACACTGCCAGTGAAGGAAATGGAAGGAGGAAAAGACAAAACCTGCCTCATTTCCACAGTTTTGAATACTGTTGAAGTGCTAAATATTGAAGATAAAGGAATAACTGAGCAGAAGTAATATTATTTCTTGCCATGTTGCTTATGGTCTCTGTCATATCTCTAATAGAATTTCTAGTGATAAGGTTGTAGGAGTGAAATTGGGTATTTCTTGTGAGGTTAAATTGGTAGGTGTTGAATAGTAGTCTTATCCATTTTTCACTAGATCTGATCCTATTCTAATGTGTATTAAGAAATTGTAAATCCTACTTTAAATTCCCTACCCTAATTCCTTCATACTAATAAGTAAAGGTACAATTAAATCTTGTATCCTGTATCTAGAAACTTTGTTAAATTACTTGGTTGGTTCTAAGAGGCAGATTCTTTGAAGTTTTGTACACAGAGTAATCAAATCATCTGAAAACAATGAGAATTTTGATTTTCCATTTCCTCAGTGTTTTGTCATCTGAATAGAGCAATAGCTAGGACTTCTGCTACAATTGTCAGTAAAGTGGAAATTATAGACAGACGCATCCCATTAAGTATCATTAAGTATGTTATCTTCTGTGGTTTTTATCTAGATACTCTTCAATTTCTATTTAAGAGGCTTTCTTAAAAAAATTGAACTGGATTTTTCAAAGAGAGTCTAAAAGTATTAATAAATCTGTCATTTTTTTTCAAATAGTCAATATTGCTAGAGATATAGTTCAGTAGTAGAGTAATACTTACACTGCATGGAGCCTTAGATTAGATCCCTAACACCATACCACAAAAAAAGGAATAAAGGAAAGAAAGAAAGAAGTAAGGAAGGAAAGGAGGGAAGGAAGAGGGAAACAATAGTACTTTTGCATTTATTAAGATAATCATAGATAGCTTTTCCCTTCCATTTTGTAAAAATGTGGTTTTAGTTGGTAAATGATTCTGAATATTTTACTGGAATAAACCGAATTTGGATAAAAATATCTTTGTATAAGTTATTGGACTTTTTCTAATATTTTATTTAAAAATTTTTTACTATGCTCATGGCAGAAAATTATACATGCTCTATGTCATTATAAAATTTGCTGAATGTTTAATAATGAAGGCTACTTTGAGTTTATAGTTTAATGAAAATGCAGAAAAATATATGTAATAGAACAATCATTGGTTTGGGTGGGGTATTTCAATTTTTATAAAGTATTGGTGGTGAGGATGTTAATGTATATTAAATTTTTGTGGTATTAAGGTATATAATTTTATATAAAATGCTTTAGTGGTGGAGCATTACTATCTTAAATAAAGTATTAGTGGTAAAAGTGTTATTTCATATAAAATATTGGTGGAGGTGAGGTTCTATTTTATATGAAATATTGATAAACTTATCATTGTGTTGCATTGATGAAAACAGTAAAAAGTTCTTTTTCCTTTTCTAAACTGTTCATAATTCAGTCCATTAAGCATTATGATCCCAAAGACTAATTTATATGGCCTTTAATGTTGCAAGATTCTAATTAGAGTACAAATATGAGTATCTCTCTTTTCTCATTGAGTATTTCATTATTGAAATATGTTCTAGATTACCAATAATTACAAGGACCTCAATTGTTGGTGATTATCTAGTCTTTTAGTTTATTGCTATGTTAAAGTACTTAGTCTTAATCTCCTGTAGTTTGATTATTTTTATTTTCTTTGGTCTTTAAAGGTAGAGGCTGTTAACATTTGTGACAATAGGCCTTATTTTTCTTTAAATTATCTTTAGCTTAAATTTTCAATGGTGGATGACTTGAGCAAAGAACGTGAACATTTTTTGTTGGTGGTGGTAGTGGTGGGGCTTGAACTCAGAGCCTGGACATTGTTCCTGAGCAACTTTTGCTCAAGGCTAGCACTCTACCACTTTGTGCCACAGCTCTACTTCTAGTTCTCTGGTGGTTAATTGGAGATAAAATTCTCATGGACTGTCCTACTGGCTTTGAACTGTGATCCTCAGATTTCAGCCTCCTGAGTAGCTAGGATTACAGGCCTGAGCAACCAGGACTTGGCTCAATGAACCTGAATATTTTTATGGAACCCACTTATTTTAAGTCACATTAACTTTGTTAGCCAAATGCAGCATTACAATAAAAGGTCTATAAACCAAATGATCAGAGATTTTTTTTATGATTTCTAAATGTCCTTTACTCTTATATTATAACCCATTAGCAACCTTAAAAATCTAGTATCTATCCCTTCATGCTATAAACAGAAATCTTTTATACTCAATACCCTTAATATAAATTGTATGAATAACTAGATATTTTACTCCATATGACAATTCAGAGTCATCTGAAACCTAGGTATTTAGATAGATGCCTACTTTTGTTACTTTGGTGCAGTGTGATTTCGAGTAATGCATTTGCCTGCTAATTTTCTCAGTTTCCTTACTGACAAGATGAAAATAACAAAAATTCCCACTTCAGCATGGCACGGAGGCTCATGCTTGTAATCCTAGATACTCGGGGAGCTGTGATGTGAGGATCACAGTTCAAAGCTGGCTGGGCAGGAACATCCATGAGACTCATCTCCAAAAAGCCAGAAGTAGAGTGCTAGCCTTGAGTACAAAAAGACAGGGCGTAGGCCCTGAGTTCAAGACTCAAGACACAACACACACACACACACACACACACACACACACACACTCCCTACTTCAGAGGTGTTGTACCAGTTAATAAAGGCAAATCATTATGTGCATGGTAGGAACTTGATCAATGTCAAATTTAGTATGGCTGTACTCTGTATTCCTAGGTGATTGCACAAATAAGATCTTGGTGAGTCAAATTTGGAGGGATGTTTACTGGGAATGTTATGTTAGCTGTAGCTTCTAGTCACAGGATCAGCAGCGGATCTGTATTGTAGCAAAATTCAGGCCATTAGCCAGGCAACTCAAGGGCCAAATCTATCCTGTAACTTTCTGTGGTTATTTTACTTTTTCTTTTCTCGTATTGGGGCATGACCTCAGGGCTTGGGTGCTCTCTCATAGCTTTTTCAATGGTATTGCTCTAACACACAAGCCACACATCTACTTCTGGATTTTTGTTGGTTGGTTGGAGATATGACTCTCATGGACTTCTCTGCTTCTCCTCTAACTGTTAACCTCAGATCTCATCTTCCTGAATAGTTAGCATTATGGGCATGAACCACTGGAATCTGACAAGCATGATATTTTTTTAATAAGTTACTAACATTAAAATTTTTGAAATTTCATATGAAATCCTGGTTTGGGCTACTTTTAAAAAATATCAAAGATAAATCACAATTTGTTTTCTTTGTTCATGGCAATCATCAACTGGGGCAAAATAGCAAGTGCTTTTATTAGAAGAGTTACTGAGCAAGGCTACCTGTTTTCCAAGTCTGCTTCATTTCCCATTGGTTACATCTGGCCTGCTTCACATAGTCACGTTGCCCTCCTACCATCTTCTAGAAGGCTCCATGAACACAGGGTTTGAGACTTTAGCCTCTGAAGGTGGAGAGGCCTATGCAAGCATTCTTGTACTGGACAACTTGCTAATAAAAACCTATGTTTTTGATGCCTGGCTTACATCAGGCCGCTGGAGTCAACTAATCAGCAGACTCCGTTTTTCCTACCAGGCTCCAGGATGTCTCATTATGAGAGATGCTCTGTTTGTTTTAACCTTGGCCTTCTGGCCAAAGACATACTTTCCTCTGCTCTGCAAGAAGCATAAATGGAGGGAATTTGAAGGAATCCTAGAACATCTAAAGTGCTACTGTTAAAAACTCGGTGCACTTTTTTTTGAAAAAGACTAAGAAATGGTTGCCTTGAAACAGTGGGAACTTCATATGAGTCACAGTAAGCTCTATTTATATGCTTGAGAGAGTTTTTAGAGTCATTATTTCATGTTCTCTTGCCTTATAATGCATAGTTCTTATAAGACTAGGAAATGGCGGGGAAGCTGATCTTATGACAAAGGTGCCCAGGTTCACCATGGCCCTGCAGGGCCATTGAGGGGTACAACAGGTTGATAACTAGAGCTAATTGGCTTCTTCAGGTTTTTAAGAGCTCATGTTCAGGTTCCCATTGAACTATTCATTTTTCCCTGTTCACATGTTGTAATTCAAAGAGGAGGGAGCCATTGTATATTCATATGAACGTAAGTGCATGTACCTTCGTGATGGGGGATGGTTAGAGGAAAGAGTACAGAGTTGTTCTTCATTAAATGTTCTGCTCAGCAGATTAGGTAGGAAACATAGCAATGCATGGTAATAGAGCAGAGTTTGAGTTCTGGTGCTGCTACATATTAATTTCATGGCCTGGGATAATTTATTTAATTTTTTTCAACTTATTATCTCATCTATAAAATGAGATACCATTAGTACTTCCTTCATGGGGAAGAGGTTATGGGAAAGTATTCAAATTAAGTTTTTATGACATAAATACACAATGTTGTCTGTGATTTCTCAATATGAAAAATCACATGGTCCTTTCTCTCATGAATGCGAGAATCTCTTCATTTTTTTGTTATGCAAGACTTATTTTTGTCTTATAACACAGACATGGAAAACTTGACTGTCTGGTGCTGACTCTACCCTGCCCTACAAAGTATTTTGTTCAGTTTCCTGTTTATCATATGAAGACAAGGATAAGATACACTTATTATGTCTGACACAAAACAATAACATTAATAATCATAATGAAGAGCAGCAAAGCTATCATTTATCTATGCATTCCCTTTATTATTAGCTAAACTTATTCCATGTGGTTAGTATTAACTTATTATATTTGTCTCGTAGTAATCTTTAAAGTAATTTGACTACATGTCTCATCCTATCAATGACGAAAGTAAAGTGGAGGAAGCAAGACAGCTGTGAGGTATCAGTTGTGTAGTGTGATTACTAAGGAATGAACACCTTTCCAACTCATTATGATTGGTTCAGGCAAGATTTTTCAATTTCTTCTGAGTAATTCATTGTGTGGTTTCTATATAATATCCAGCTTGCTGTGGATGGACATTTCATTCATTAAGCACCAGCTTTGAAGCTCTTCACATTTCACATAGAAAGTTGTTTGCCTTAGCTCTGAACTAAATCTTCTAGACTTCTGTTCACTTGACAGATAGAACCAACGTGCAGAGAGAATGGGGCTGTCAGGAACACCCTGGAGACTCAGAATAAGAATTTTGGACAAAACATACTGTGGGCAAAGGGGTATGCTACTGAGAAATTAGATGAGGTTACTGTTTGCAACCTACTGAATCTCTAATCCATTTGTGTGCAGGCTCTACCTGTGAAGAAAAGCACAAGTGACAGCATACTGGGCTTACAGCAGTGCACCGACTAAGACTGACATTCATGGCTGATTGCCTACTTACAGGACTGGGAAGCTGCGCTGCTTCCACTGCCCAACTCTTTCTCTCTCTCTACTGTCAGGTCTGCGATCAGATTGCACCTTCTCAGTGGGGCCCTCCCTATCCAAAGTGTTTCTAGTCTGATTTCCCCCCACCCTTTGTTTTTTCTCCATGGCACATAACTCTATCTACATATCGCACCTTTTACTTATTCATTCTCTATTTTCCCCACCAGGGAAACAGAGCTGGCTAGTACTGGCTTCTAAGAGTTAGTTGTTAAGCCAGACACCAGTGGCTCACACCTGTAATCCTAGCAACTCAGGAGGCTGAGATCAGAGGATTGTGGTTTGAAGCCAGCATGGGCAGAAAAGTGCTCCATGAGACTCTTATTGCCAATTAACCACCTAAAAACCAAAAGTGGAGCTGTGGCTCAAGTGGTAGAGCGCTAGCCTTGAGCACAAAAAAGGTCAGGAACAGCACCCAAGCCTGAGTTCAAGCCCCACAACCAACAACAATAATAAAAAAAAGTTGTTAAATATTCAGAAATATGGCAAGCCAGATGGCAAATTGGCTACAGTAGAAGTACTTCTACAATGCAAATTGCTACAAATGCTACAGATGGGTTCACACATACCCTGTTTTGGCCTAAAGATGTAGTTTTCCAGCACATCCCTGCCCCTACTTGAGCATTAAATGTTAGCTTTATGAGGGAAGCAATTTTAATCTGTTTTGTTCAAGGCACCTTATATCTAGAAAGGTGATCTTCACATCATGATTTTTAAAAATGAGAAAGAAATAAAGTATGAGAGTGAAAAACTGAATGAATGAGGGACTAAATGAGAGCCAATTAGTTCCCCTCCATGAGATCACAGTTACTTTCTTTGGTCCAATGATTAAGCAGAAAGAGCTCAATGGCTAAACAAATTTTATGAAATCCCAGTGAAGTAAGTTGTAAACTTGAAGATAAAATCTAGAGCATATACTTTCTCTCTTCCTTTTTTTTTTTTTTTTTTTTTTTTTTTTGCCAGTTCTGGGCCTTGAACTCAGGGCCTGAGCATTGTCCCTGGCTTCTTTTTGCTCAAGGATAGCACTCTACCATTTGAGCCACAGTGCCACTTCTGGCTGTTTTCTATTGTATGTGGTGCTGAGGAATCAAAACCAGGGCTTCATGTATACAAGGCAAGCACTCTTGCCACTAGGCCATATTCCCAGCAACTTTCTCTCTTCTTGATTCCAAACTTTGGCTTTGAGCCAATGAAGGCCATTTTCTTGTTGTATTTAGTAAATCAAGCTTCTCTTTCCTTAGTAACTAAAATGGAAAAAAAGTTTTTTTTAAAGTATATGTAAACAGAAACCATGTTCATTTCCCCAGCTCAGAAGTATATTTATACACTTCCTTAAACAGGAATGATACCTGTGTTTTTTATGTGATTGCTCATAATTACACTACATACAAATGCTATCATACAATATTGTTGATTTCTAGGAACTGTATTATTTCATGTCATGAACTCTGAGGTTGCTTTAATGTACTTCCATTTCTAGAAGGAAAATAGGCATTCAGAAACAAAAGCATATGTCCAGAGTTGAAAGAAAACTTCTTAAAATATGATTAGGAATTTTTTTTTGCTTTTTTCATTGACTTCTTTTATCCTTTCTTTGCTGTCTCAGCATTGTAAAAACTGCATAATTTTCTGTATGTCAACGTAGCTTTCTCCTTTAAGTAAAAGTTGTCTGCCTGTTGGGAGGGTCCATGCTTTATTATTATTACCCCCTGGATGAGAAGAAATAAAGCAGAGAACGTAAGTTCTTCCCTTTAAGACATTTAAATAAATTTATGTCACTTAACTATTCCTGGAACAACTTCATCTACAGACAAGCTTTGAGCTGCTTGCCAAACTTCCTTGCCTAATTAACTGGCAAAACAGACAGGTACCAGATGATTGACTTATCAGCCAAGATTTATCCCAGGAACTCATGACTCGAATCCATTTCCCATGTGTTTCATGTCCATGAAAAAGAGAAGTCTCTGGACATTAATGTCTTGCTGGGAAAGAAAGAGTGGATGTTGAATAGACAATGAACAAATATCACAAAAGTTTGATTATCCTGAGATTCTAGATGTGGAAATTATAAAGCCAAAAGGTCCATCTATTTTAACAGTATCCAGAAGGTAGAATAAGGAGGAGGAGAAGAAGCACAGAGAAAAGAAGGAGAAAAGAAAGCAAAATATGAAGCAATCACCATGTGCTGGTCGCTCATATCTGTAATCCAAGCTGCCTAAGAGGGAAAGATCTGAGGGTTACCATTTGAAGCTAGCCAAGACAGGAAAGTCTGGGACTCTGGTCTACATTACATTATCCAGCAAAAAACTGCACATTGAGCTGTAGTAGAGTGCCTGTCCTGAGGGAAAAAGCCAAAGGACAGCTCTCAGGACCTGGAGCTTATTATTACAAGCACTTATATTAGCAAGCATTTATATTATACTCTACCATGTGTCAGATACTCTTTGAACACTTACATAGTAATGGAAATTAATACATTTACGTCTTACAACAAGCCTGTGAGGTAGGTGCAATTATTACGATTGCTATGTCATCATTGAGAAAACAGAAGCACATGGAGATTAAGCACATTGCACAAAAACTCGTAGATTGAGTTATGGAGCTAAGCTATGAATGCAGGAAACAAGGCAGCAATGGAAAACATGATCTTAAGCGGTCTAAGTTGACTGACCTGTCTCTCATGAAAGCTCATGGTTTAGCCATGAGAAAATTTACTGGCCTATTAAAGTATTTGTTCTTTCTGGTGAGTCTAATCTCTTGAATTTTCAGACCTCACAGCTTATCGGCTTGCTTAGACTTGAAATGGCCTTTCTGCCTTCTCTGTGCTGGTGAATTCATCTTTGATGACCAACTCTGTATTACTGAATAAGACTAGATACTTTCTGAATACAAGCAAGGTTGCTTGTGTTATATATTTATCCCACTCTCATTGTAATCTTTATTCTACATTGATTAAGCAAAGAAAAGTAAAGGTTACAAGAAAGATGACTTGTAAATGAGGCACATTAACAAAAAGAAGGGAAAAAAGCACCACCTGAAAGACTTCATTCTGTTTGATCAAGACATCAGTATAACCATTAAGTGAATTCTCTTTGAAAAAAAATTCATTTTTGTTTTATCATCCTTCTTCAAAGACTAGAGTAAAGCAGAAGAAACTATACTTCAGAAAGGAATCTAAGATTATAGCAGAGCCCAACTCACAGAGTAAACTGAATTTAGATTTAAATCTTATTCAAATTTGAATGTGGATATATACATATACATATATATGCATATATATGGTAAAATAAATGCTTTTCAATTGTTTATTTATTTTTCTAGGGCAATGAACTCGATCACTGTCAGAAGAACCCTAGATTTAGCACATATTTCAGAGGCCCTGAGATGCAAACCTAATGGCATGGTAGGTTTAGATTCCAGAGGCCAGTTCTTAAATCTTGGCTGCATCTTCTACCATTGTGAGCTTTCCTGCTATACAGTGTCCTTGCTTTTAAAATTTTTTTCAAGGACAGCACTTTCAGGTTGATTTTTTTTTAATTATTTCATCTCTAAAATCTTTACTGACAGAGCTCATCAGGCACTGGCTCCCTCTTCTTTAACCATGTTTCAGCCCTCATCCTTCATCTTCTATTGATTCTTCTTGGGCTCACTTCTTTTCTTTCACCATTTTTTTTGCTATTGCTACTTCCTTACTAAGAGTTTCCCTAAGGCAGTAGTTGTAACTCAGATTCCTCTGGAAGACCCCATAATTCTTAAAATGAAGCCAATTAGTTCTCATATACTTGTTGGCTGATATTGAAGATGGTAGAGGAGTGAATTACAGCATTTAACACTACTCAATTTCTACCAGTACAGCACTTTTTTGGGGGGAGGGGAGGGGATGCCACTTTGGGGACTTGAACTCAGCTTCCAGCTCATAATGGGTTTTGTTCTCTTAAGGTTGGCATTTACCACTTGATCCATAATTCTTCCTAGGACTTTTGTTGGTTAATTGGAGGTAAGAATCTCACAGACTTTACTTTTAGGTCTGTCTTTGAATAGAGAGCGTTGGATCAGTCTCCTGAGTAGCTAGGATTATAGGCACAAGCCACCAGCACATTTGAGGGGAGGAGGGGGAAGAAACAACAAATGAAACAAAAGAGCACGATACATTAAAAAATAAATGCCTCAAAGTAATAGACAAGTGTTAAATCTGGTTGGTGATATTGAAGAAAGGTTTTTGATGATGTTGTTCTAATGGATGCTTTCATTAGTATATCTTAAAGTTCTTAACAAAAAAATTGGAGTGCTATAAATCAATGCCTTGAGATCTTATAAAATCGCTTTGATTGGATAATGTGATAAATTATGACTTATCTGAATGAAAGCAATGGTGTTCTGGCAGGAAGTAGGCACCACATTTGAAGATGACTTGGGTATTAAAACATCCTCAATGTGCTTTTTCCTGTTTACCACTTTCAATCCTGATAATAGTACAGAGATGAAAAGATAGACAACAGAAACACAGACCTGTTAAAGTGTTTGTTAATGCATGTATTAAAGAAATTCTAGGGGCTGGGAATATGGGCTAGTGGCAAGAGTGCTTGCCTCCTACACATGAAGCTCTCGGTTTGATTCCCCAGCACCACATATATGGAAAACGGCCAGAAGGGGAGCTGTGGCTCAGGTGGCAGAGTGCTAGCCTTGAGCAGAAAGAAGCCAGGGATGGTGCTCAGGCCCTGAGTCCAAGTCCCAGGACTGCCCCCCCCCCCAAAAAAAGAAACTCTACATGACATAAAACAGTTCACTTTTATCTGTTTTTCAAATATAAGTGTGAAAGTGCTCTTCTACAGCCAATCCATCCAAGTTGTGCATACCCACTGTGCCCCCACTGATGTCCCACAATGGAACAGGTATATTCTTAGCTTTTCCTGGCTCAAGTAAGAAAGGCCAGATGTGAGCCAGGTATGGTGACACACACATGTAATCCCAGCTACTCATAGGAGGCGCATTGTCTTTAGCTACCATAGGCAAAAGCAAAAGACCCTATCAAAGACATACCAAAGTTAAAAAAGGCTGTGAACCTGGCTCAAGTATTACAGTGCTTGCCTAGCAAATGTGAGGCCCTGAATTTAAAACTCAGTAGTGCTTAATAAATGAAGAGAGCAAAGAAAAGAGAGGTCAGATATAAAAATCTCCTTATGTTACATCTTAGTCATCCTTAGTATTGAACCCTTTAGTGTATTCCTCTATTGGCTGTAAACTCCTTAATCCAAACAAGTCTTCCAAACAAACTTTAAAGTGGAGCATCATGCTAGAAGCCACCATAGGGCTATTAGCCACTTACCTTCAGAAACAATAACCCATGGGTTTGAACTCAGAAAGATTCCCCTTTGCTGCTCCTGTATTCATTTCTAGCTTATATCCTAAATTGGAAAGGAGTACCAGATGAAATAAATACATCCCTCCCCCCAGGAACCTTTTTATTCCCTTCTTTCTTGCTTACCCCCCATAGCCCCTCTCCTATGCTGCTAATAATTGTCCTTCAAATGGATATACAGATGCTCCTAGACTTACGGGTGGGGTTCCTTCCAAGAAAATAGTCTTCTGCCCCTAACCAAAAACGTGTTATTTTCCCTGGTGGGCTTGTAGCTATTTGGAAGCAGTGGCCCACTGCTGCGACCCAGCATTGCAAGAGCTTCCTGCCATACATCACCATTGGAGAAAGGGATTACGATGAGCAATCCTGATTATCCCATACATATGTCACCATTAAAAGAGCCTTTTTAACTGATTCAAGCAGATGATCATCTGTACACAGGAGAGACTGAGCTAAAATTTGGTAACTTTTCACCTTTAAGAGTAGAATGCATGAGCTAATTTTATCATTGGTTTAAATCAGAGGGACAAAGAAGTAGTCTTGGTGGTTACAGAAATGACATTTACTACTCTAGGGAAGTATGCCCTATGTTCCTGAAAATTATATGCTATGAGTTGCATACAAATTAGAGCTCCTTTTCCAAGAGAATGTTTCCTCTTGTTTCATTATTCAGATATTTCTAATCCTTCAGAACTCCATGGTGAGCTGAGCTCAACAAAATATTGTTTACAACCTTCTTGGTCTAGGTGAAGCCTCTTTACTACTGTAGAAAATAAAAGACTTGTATTAATTTGAGGGTGACTGTTTCTATAACACTTGTGTTGTCTGGGCTCTCCAGAGAAACATCAAGGAATTAGCTCCCAAATGGAAGCTAAGGAGTCCTAAAATGTGTGTGTAGTTGGTAAACTGTGGGCTTTGGGGAGCTGATGTGGCCATTTGTCATAGTCTGATTGTCTGAGAACCATGAGGTCCAGTGTACAAATTCCATCTAGAAACCAAATTTCTGAAAGTTAGAGAAGATTAGGTATGTCAAATGAAAGAAAGCAGGCTGAGGAAGTCCTTTATTAACCCTTTTTTGTTCTATTTTGTATTCAATTGTTTGAATGAGGTTCACCCTCCTTAGAAAGCCAATCTCTCTCTCTCTCTCTCTCTTTCTCTCTCTCTCTCTCTCTTCTATTCCCACTAATTCAAATGTTCTTCTCATCTAAGACATCCTCACAAAAAATGTATGGCATCTCATAGCAAGTAGACACATAAACCATCCTGATACTCATAACAGTTAGAAGAAAATAATAAGATTCAAAATACAGAAGTGTTTTTCTTGGTACAAAAACCTGGTTATTTGTTTTAGTATTTTCAAGGTTTCATTGCTGTAGGAAGGGTTATGACTTAGATATAGAATTCCATGATTTCTGTATTTTAATAGAATTTACCAATAGAAAGGAGCCATCTTCAAGTTAGTGATTTCATGGATGTGAACTGTGTGCATGTTAGCCTCAGAACTTTGTAGTTGTGTTGAGTTTGTGCTCAGAAGGACCCACTCTGTTTCACAAGCTACCCTCTAGTTACAGTTTGCACTGGCTTGCAAATTGTGTAGACAGTTCCATCTCTATGGAGAAGAGCTCTTTTCCTGCCATATACTCTTCTCAGAGATGAATTATCCTTTGCAGAAACATCCCCAGCAAGAATAGTTAGTATCATTTACTGCCAATCCAATGGCATATTTTTGTCATAGTCCACCTACCCAATACCAGATTTGATGACTGTACTGACACTTTAGTTATCTGACATTTGTACATGATGAATCTCTGAAAAACCAGCTTTTAGCTTTCTGAATGTTGAAGGACCATATAGCATAAGTGAAATTACTTTGTGCAGTTGACCAATTTCCCTTGGTGTTTTTGTGTCTTCTAAACATATTAAATTATATTTTTATTTCATTATATGTCTACTATGTTCTAATGTTTCACTCTACTTGGACTTGTTTAAAATGCATTAGTTTTTAAAAACTACTTACTACCACTGAGATGTATTATTACCAATGATAAACATTTATTTAATGTTGGGCAGTTAGTGTGAAGTCATTTTTCCACTGGATAAAATCCTTTACAGTGTAAATTAATAACATCAGCTTTGAAGCTTATATAAGTCCCACACATTTGTGACTTCTCATTCCTTTTCTTTACCTTAATGTATTCTACAGTTAATTTTCTAACAAAACAAACCTGATTTCTTGAACATAAAAATCTAATTTTGTCTTATAAAGGACAGATATCATCTTACTGTTTTGAATTGTGACATTTATTTTTATATTTTAAAAATATGTTTTTATATTTCACACCTCCCATTAAAAATTCCTATTAGGATCACCTATTGTCACAGTTTGTGAGAATATTAGAAAGCATCTAATCTGACATCCTGGCTTCACTAGTGAGCTCACAGATAGTGGAGAACTGCACACATGCCAGCCCATGAAACAGCACGCAAATCCTCTGAATGCATTCTTACCGGCTTTTATTATACTACACAAATCTCTTTTGATGCCTAAAATCACTAAGATTTCTTTTTTAATTTTCTGTCTCTGGTAAATATTTATACAGCCTTGAGCCTCAAGTTAAAGTTTAGCTTACCAAGGCCCTATGAATATGAAAATCAGAGACCTGTGGGGAAATGGTAGCTTTTCTGTGAAAGGGCAACAGTGTTTTGAAACACTCAGAGTCAGGTCAAAAAAAAATGTGCCTTTCCCATTAAATTCTCCTATCCAAGAATGTCGCCAGATGGTGTGAGTACTCTTCTAACCTGTAACATTTTATAAAAGCAAATTGCCCATCACATGGTGTCAGTAAACTTATGTCAGACTAAGTACATAATGAAAATAATGTAGCTGAATCTGGTGCTTAATGAGCAACACCAACAAGGTGCTCGATGGAGAGGAGCTTTATTTTATTCTCATCACAGTACAGGTATTTAAGTTGCTGGGGGTACATCTGGTCAGGAGGAAACAAATACATTTACAATGAAGGAAAATTGTGAGTTGTTTGCATCTAACAACAGGTCTGGCAAGGAGCCTTGTAAATAGGCAGCTGATTCCAAATTGCAACATTATTCTTATCAAAATGTGTTTTTATTTAAAAATATGTCCACCTGTGTCATGCTTCAGGAATATGTTTTACTTTTTAGGAGCAGGCTGCATGACATACACTCTCCAATTAGAACATAAATTTGCCTCTGGTATGGTTAGAAAACAAATGTTTTGGTTAAATATTCCTTTTTTCTTTTCTTTCTTTTTTTTTTTTTTTTTTGGCCAGTCCTGGGCTTGGACTCAGGGCCTGAGCACTGTCCCTGGCTTCTTTTTGCTCAAGGCTAGCACTCTGCCACTTGAGCCACAGTGTCACTTCTGGCCATTTTCTATATATGTGGTGCTGGAGAATCGAACCAGGGCTTCATGTATACGAGGCAAGTATTCTTGCCACTAGGCCATATTCCCAGCTTGGTTAAATATTTAAGGAGGAAAACAGAAGATCTTTAAAAAGATAATTGTTTTTCTTGCCTAGTGTTTGTAAGTTCAGTTCCATTACACAAGAAAAGATGAGATGGACTCATGGAGGAGTAACTCTTTTGTTCCTTACCCTTTTTTTTTTTTTTTTGGCCAGTCCTGGGTCTTGGACTCAGGGCCTGAGCACGGTCCCTGGCTTCTTCCCGCTCAAGGCTAGCACTCTGCCACTTGAGCCACAGCGCCGCTTCTGGCCGTTTTCTGTATATGTGGTGCTGGGGAATCAATCGAACCTAGGGCCTCGTGTATCCGAGGCAGGCACTCTTGCCACTAGGCTATATCCCCAGCCCTGTTCCTTACCCTTTTACCCCTTCCTCCACAGAGAATAAAAGTAGTCCTGTTTAGGAAAAGAGTTTCATAGTTCTAGGACCTAGAAGTAAAAGTTAAATACTGATCATATTTTTCAGTTCTCACAGTATTAAAAAAAATCATTTTCCTTAAGTAAATTTCACCTGTGGGGCTCACCCTTAACCTGCACACCACAGCTATATTTCTAGGTGCACTCGGTGTTACCATTCAGCCACTAGGAGGCGCCCTAGGGCTGGCAGACAGCACTACATTTGAACTTTGATTCTTCCATTTGTTGGGTATCATACTAAAGTTTTTAGCCATGTAAGTTAACTTCCTTTCTTCCTCAGCACCTTCTTTGAAAGTGAGAGACTATTTTATTAGTTTACTGATTACTTCCCATTCTGTAGCTGAATTGTTAGATGATATGTACAATAATATGTGAAGAAGAAAATTCTGGACTTAGACATCTCTTTCAATGACTTTTCTGCTAGGAGTCCAACCTGACACTGTATCCCATTTTAAAAAGGGAAGTGAAGGATTACCAACAGGTTGCTTTGACTATGCCAATGCATAGAATTCTCATAAACTGAGAAGGAGGTCATAGCTCCAAAATAACTTCAGTCCATCGCTGAACTCAGATTCTGACAGAAGTACATCCTTAAGCAATTTCTTGAGTTTAGCCCGGAAAAAGAATATCTGGTAAGCAACATGACATGTTTGGGACCAAGTCAACCTGTTGAGTTAAGCCCAAGTAAAATGTTTCAAAACCCCACACATCTACTATAGCTGGTAGAACATTCAAGGCAGAATCACATAGAATTCCTCTAAGTACAAGACTCTGTGGGAATTCCACAAAATCACACACCATAGAGTTTATCTGAAAGGACTCAAGGGAATTCTTGGATGAGATTCATGACACCGTCAGTATATGACTGATAGTTGGCCTCAACTTCATAGTCTACACACATCTCTACAGGAAATTGGAAACTTGTTTCAAGATGATAGCAACTATGTACAATTCAACTCTAGGTTATATTATCAGTTAAATGGCCTCTTTATGGAATAGGTCCTAGTTTTGATTTCCTGGGATATGTGGAAAGAGTACATGTGCTAAGGGATGCAAGTATGTACCATAGAGACAGTACCTAATGTGATGGACAACTTCCCTTTCCCTTCTCATTACATCATTCTAATGGTGTTTTCACTCTTAATGGCTTATAAGGGGAGCGCTTCTTTAAAACAACAGATTAGGGTCGGGGAGCTCACACTTATTCAAGAGTTACTTGTCAGACAAAGCATTGGTTGTTAGTAAGGGTAATTTTGCTCCATAAAGAACATTTAACAGAATCTAGAAACAATTTTTATTGTTACTGCTGATATGTACTAAGTAGATGGTAAAGGTACTGCTACAATGTCAACAACATAGAGAAAAGAAAGCCCTATACAACAGAAAAATATTTGACCCAAAGCTTCTTTTGTTCTATAATTGAGAAATCTTGTACAAAAGTAATTGGTTTTGTGCTGACCCTGTAAACATCCTATGAAGTAGATGCAGACAATGTAGCATTGTGAAGTCAAGAGGTTGTCTGAGATCCCAGAATTCATGGGAGAAAGTAGATGGGGACTAATCTGGATCCTAGATTCTCCACTCCTTGCTTTCTAATGGCAGAGTCATGTTTAGAATTACTTTGTTCTACTTCTCCTACAGGGCAGCCTTCTAAATTAATAATTAGATGAATGATTACAAAACTTGTCTTCCATGGAATGAGTTTTAACTGTTTGTGAAGATCATTTTTTTAAAATAGGGATTTTGTAACTGTAACTGGGCTGCAGCTTGAATTGCTTTGCTTTCACTGGAGTTGGATGAGTGGTAAAGTTGCTAACCTGGCTGTGCTAGGGAACTGATAGACATTCCTATCATTCTCTTTGCTTTTAGGCTTCTGCTTGCATTCATGCTATATGGCGCAATGTAACTCTTTTGGGAGATTCAGTGTCCTATGCTTTTAGGAAAGAATATTCACACCTTAGTTTTGCCTTGTAGTTTGCTACAAGGCAAGTTTGCTATTTGCAAACTACTTACTTTCTTTGAATATTTTGGTCTCTTTATTGACATGAGCATTGACCATTTATTTTTCTGTCCTGGATAATTTGTTTTATATGAGGTGTTTTCAGCAACCACTACAGCATGTTCTGAATCACTCCGAACTCTATCTGGATAAAAATAAATGCACTCGTTTTCTCCAATGGATGTTTTCCTTTGTTCCTGGAAGTTGTGATTAACTTTGATCTTTCCTCAGAACCGCTGTACAAATCCTTGATAAATATGTGAACACACTGTAAAAAATATAGCCTAAACACATAAAGCTACCACAGAAAGGAAAAGAAAAATATGGTCTCACTTTTGGCCTCCAGAGTCTCAGTCAGACCAGATTGTAGGGTCTTTGATGAGTTAAAAAAATATAAAAACATATATATATATAAATAATACATATTATATCAAAATGGAAAGATAAAGATGTTAATAAGGAATGGAGTAAGGGCAGACAGTGTTGACTTGAGAGTTCCTTTCATAAAGATGAATCCATTTAATTCATTTATTTATTTGTTTGTTTGTATGTTCATTTATTTCTGTCATAGTCCAAATGAAGGGTGATATACTATCATGCAGAAGTGCCATCAGGAGACCTTAGACACAGACTATTGTTTCATTCTTGAGCTGTATTACTGAGACAGTACACTATGAATTGCTGTCTGTTCTTAGTTCTCATGCTTCACTTGGTTCAGAGAATCACAGCCACAGTCTCAACCAGGACTCAGATGCCTCTTTGAAAAGAGAGCTGCTCGTTTAGCAGGATCTCTAGATTAGACAATATTGCTTCTAAGAGTTACAGGCAGTAGCATACTAACAGAAAACTATAACTCAATATAATTTTAAATAAAATAAAAATTGATTGGCTAAGCAGAAAGTGGTGAAATTAAAGGACTGAGTAGAAGTGTTGTCTCAATATGAGATGAGTCTGCTCAGGTGTAATAATTCTAGCAGTGGTGGTATTCTTTGAGTGCATTAGGAAGAAAAGTGTTGAGATATGTGTAAAAATATTGATCATATCCTGCCCTGCAATGCTGTGCCTGACACAATTATATTGTGGTTGAAATCAAAGCTAGATAATCTTTGAGGTAGGCAACTATGATAGAGGAGGAGAATTTCTGTCCTACAGAAGATTAAGATGACCATAACTATGCAGATCTAAGTATTTTTGCCATAACATTTTCTTCAAAATTTTCTGTTGAAATTTACTGAGTTACTCAACATTGGTTCAATTGGATACTTCTGCTTAAGTTCTTACAAATTATATTAAATAATTTCAATTTTCATGGTAGAAAAGCTTTATGATAGCAATAATTTTAATCCAGCTGAGTAAAGTCATTTCATGATAATCATCGTCATCAGTGTTTGATTCATACAGGAAGGGAGATAACTTGTGTTTGGATATTCTTATTAATTTAGTAAATAAAACCGGAAGGAAAGAGGTTTCACAAAAATATCAATAACACCAGGAACAATGAAAAGCAGATTCCTTCAGAAGCATCTTGTCAAATTTGTAAGTAGTGATTAGCAATGTGGACTGCCGAGGTGCACAGCAGTGTCCATGTTGGGGGCTTATCTTAGCCATGTTATCTTAGCCGTGGAGTTTCAGGGTAGTTATCCATAAAATGGGAAAATAATATCAACATGGAAATATTGTCATATTAAACGAGATCATCTGTATAATTCTCTTTCCAAATGTAAGAGTTCAGTGAGTGTAGGTAGTATATATTTGAAACAAGATAACACTTGGAGTAGTTTCATTCCCACAGTGAATGGTAGCAATAGGATTAGGGTGAACCCAATGAGATTAATTAGATAAAAAAAAAATGTAAGTGGCTACCCCAAACTCACTATTCATGATAAATTCTATTTTCATGAGTATTTTAAAAATCAGCACAAAAGATATTCATAATTAATAAAATATCAAACAAAAACAGAATCTGACTCGGTCTTACCTGGTTCAATAGGACTTCATTTCTATAGAGATTTTTCTCTTAGTTGTTGCTAATATTGCACTGACATATCATTTCTCTTTACTACTGAGCATTTTGGAACATTTTCAGGCCAAAATGAATGCTCACTTACTTCATCTGCCTTCTGGCTTTGGTTTGTAGTATTTTAACTTAAAGATTCAGTATCTAGAATTGAAATCTAGACAAGACCTTTACAGTCAACTTAGCCAGTCCATGACTGCCAATATTTTCTAAGAACTTGTCTTTAATGTCTAAGATTTACTTTCAGTTGCCTAGGACAGAAACATCATGTGAAATTGTTGACCTTTCACAGTAGCACAAAAAACCTTGCTTGTAATGTCTCCAGGATACATTGCTTGTAATGTCTCCAGGATACATTGAATAAGTATGACTCCCTCTTGCCTAGGGGCCTTGAACATGGCCTTTGACTCCCTGGGCATTTAGAGGGGACAGTTGCACTTCAGTTTCTGTGCATTTCTTCATACCTGAAGGTTTTCTCTGAGTTCCTTTGACTGTTGCCGTAGGGCAAATTTTGGAATCCTGAAAACCGAGAAACATCTCCCGAAATTGTTTCCTTTGTTGCTTTTAAATATTGATTGGATTCTAACAGAGGGAATATAATTAAACTCACAGCAGTAATCACGTTTCTTTTTATAATAAGCCTTTTATCCTTTTACCTGACCTGCCACTGCCTTTCCTTGTTTCTCAGAGTTAAATGGCAGGGAGCCATTTGGCTCACCAGCTGTACCTTGACAGGACTTACCATGAATCAGATGTCTCTCTTCTCCTCGAAGGCAAAATGTGTCTCTAACTCAGGATCACCTCACATTTCAATTTGCAAATGAGCACATGATTTCTATGTTACTCTATTGGCAACAGTTGACATATCAACCTAAATGATAGCCCTTGAACATGTAATACAACAGCTTTTCAAACCTTCCCCTACTGTTTTGAACCTGCTACCATTTAAATCTGTTTTATGCATCTTTAAGGTTACAATATACACCCAGAGATCAAAGATGGGACTAAAATCCTCCAAAAGGAACTGAAGAGACAGAAAGTACCAAGTTCCTTGTCCAGTGATGAGGAAAAGATTTAAAATCTAGATGGGTTTTGGTGGTCCCCAGAATGACATGCTTGATGTTTAATTTTATATTTCAATTTGACTAGGCTCTGGGTGACTGGACATTTGACCAAACATGATTCTGGGTGCCTGTGAGTGTAGTTTGAAATGAGGTTAACATTTAAATTGATAAACTGAATAAAAGTCTATTGCTTTATTCAAGGAAAGAGGGATTCCTTTGATTTGATTTCCTTATCACATTAAGTCTTTCCTGATTTCTGGATAGAATTGAAACAGTGGCTCTTCTTAGTTCTCAGGCCTCCCAGTGTCAGAATGGAACTTTAGGTTATAAGCCCTCCTGTTTGTGAGGTTTTCAAACTTTAAGTAGATCTGTGCTATCTGCTGTCTTGGATCTCTAGTTTGCCAGCTAGGACTTCTAAGTGCCCAGAAATTACTTGAACTAACTCCTTATAATAAGTTATATAGAGAGACTATTGTATATCATCATAATAATAAATGTATAACATAATAAATTATGTATATTTATATATTATTTATTATACATAATAAATCATATATATGTTTATAGCTTATTGGATCTATTTTCCTAAAGGAATGTGATTAATATAGAATGTTACCTATCATTTCCACAAAGAAAATTAGCTGTAGAACATTAGCCAGCTCAAGGAAGAAGCAATGAATATATCAACAGGCAGATTGAAGATTATAAAGAACAGTCACCATTTGTGAAATCTTTTGAGCATCTGAAACGCTTTGTGTGTGGAGAGGTTCCTACTCAGAAATCATGGTGACAAGCAGAGTCACTTTCCTTTTATAGAAGGAAGAAAGGGTTAATTAGGTTTTCACTATCCTTTTTATAGTATATAGAGTATAAGTTCCATATCCTCAGTTTTAGCAATCTAACTACACACTCTGAATTTTAAATATGGAGTTTATGACATAGAGAGCTGGGGGTTGGTGTAGAATTTTTTTTGAGGATGATTCCAGTGAGAGAGCAGTATCCAGTTTCTAGGATCAGCAATGGAAACAATAAGTTCAGTCAATCAATATCTAAATCTAGTGGTATTGACACACAATGACAAAATCCAGGGGCAAAGTCATTCTCATGGGAGGGGTTCGAGGGAGTTCTATGGCATAATTTTGACTGTAGGGCTGCCTTTCTTTTCTACATTTTTACATGTGATCCTCCAGCTTTCACTGGCAATTATCTTAGTTAATGAATTCATTTTCTGTTAAATTAGCCAATCATTCTTGGTCATTTATATTTAAGAACCAGGTCTAATTCATTTCCTTATTATTTCTTGAGTCTCTACTATGTTCTGAGTTCTCTCCTATCTAGCAAAGAAAAGAGTGAAGATGATAGTCAAGTCTTTTCTCTTATGAGATTGCACTATTTTAGGGAAAATCAATTAATGAGAAAATAAGAATACAAACAAGGGAAGAACAGCTCAATGTTAGTGAAATGGAGGAAATAACATAGGGTGGTGGTGCAGGAAAGGCTATCTAAGGAAATAGCCTTTATGTTTAGACCTAAGTGTTAAATAACTGTAACTCCTCTGTGCATCAACTTTACAATAATAAAAAAATTAAAGAAAGAAATAGAGAAACTATACTGATCGTGAAGAGAAACCCACAGTGGGAGTTCAGTGCTCTAAAACAAATACAGTTAATATAAATTAAACTCACAGACATTTTAGAGCTCCACTAACCCAAACATCCAAATGTATAAAGTAACAAGTACAAAATTTTTTCAAGTCTTTTCTGAAGACTTGTGAATGAAGTCAGTACAGAGAACATTGATTACAGATAGAAATGAATGGATGTACTTCTGTTTAAATGCAAATTCTGACATGTTTTATCCCTTAGTTCTTCAGAGTGTTTCTTATCTCACATTTTCCAAGACCAGTTTTCCCATATATCTTTCTCATCTCTCACTGCGCTTCATCTGTGGCATATATTAGGAGAAGGGACAGGTGAGCTTGTGGTACTATTTTCAGTTAGTGGCTTTCCTCAAATATATAAAGATGGGATAAATAACAATTTCCATTTCATTCAAATATAAGAATTATTAAGGGACAACTATGCAATAAATCAATGATAAGTTTGCTAAATTTTGGACAGACCATTATAAATTTTCTTACCTGGAAAAAATATTCATGAGTAAATTGATTTAAAGACTAACAGTCTAAAGACAGAGAGAGAGAGAGAGAGAGAGAGAGAGAGAGAGAGAGAGAGAGAACAGCTCTATCAAATCAAATGTAATGAATGTAATGATAGTACATGCTATATCATTTTAAATTTACTTTTGCTAAGTAATAGATCTAAAATATCATTTCCAAAAATCATTAACATAATATTGTATGTTCTGTTTATGGCGGTTTAAAATCTGTGCATATATTCCACTTAGAGCATATGTGAACTCTCATGGCACATGTCAAATGCTGAACAGCCATTTTGGCTGGTGGCTACCATTTGGAAAAGCAAGCTTAGCAAGAGGCTGACCTTGTTATCCTGTGCTTGGAGGGAGGAAGTGGGAAAAGTTCCCCTAGGCTATGCTTTCATTCCTAGTTGTATCTTTCTGTGTATTTCTTTCTTCCTTTGTTAGTTCTCTATATTCACTACCACTTTCTCTCAACAATATTTTTCCTCTCCCGTCCCTTAGAAAGTCCTCTATCATAGTTTTAAAGCATTTCCAAGCTTCCTTTGTTAAACTCTTACTTGGTTTCTTACAGTTCCCTTTCTTGGTGATTTAATTTTCACCTTACCCTTCACTTAGGAAAGCAGTATTAGAAGCACAATGAGTCCCTCTGACTCAGTCCACACCCTCCTTTGTCAAATGTCCCCTTCCTCCCATAATTAAGGCTTTATAAAAGGAATCAGAAGTGTCTTTCTAGTGTTTAAAACACAAAAATAGACATACTAGAAAGTTTCCTCTCTCTATGATGTTAAACTTTTTTTTCTTTTTGAGTCACAAACTGGTTTGTGTTTTACATTAACATTGGCTTTATACACATTTAAGTTTGATGTGCCAAAAATGAGTCTTGTGCAAAAACCATCACTGTTTATTTAGATAACTTGAATTCCACACACCTTTGGTTTTTGTAGCTATAGTTTTAAGAAGTCCATTCCTATGTTTAACCTATGGAGTGCTACAAAAGTATTAGTGATCACAAAGTAAGAACAATACACAAATAGCTTGTGCTGTTCTATCCATTCACATTTATGTTTATTATTATGCTTTTATTTTATTTCCTCCTTGGTATTTGAGGAAGGCAGGTAATTATTAAATCAATGCATAAACAAACCCATGTGTTCTAGACCACTTCTTTAATATTAGAAGATAAGAAAATCTATTTTCTACAAGATGAAAATCTCAATCAACTACATTGGGTAAAGTCAAGACTTATCAGTTATGTAAAGATGGTTCATTCTCCACATAACTGTCATCAATCAGAAATAAGGTTATGACTATCATTTATCAAAGAAGGCACAACATTTTCTATCCCATTCAATTACTACTTTCAGTCTCGGAGTTCCTTCAGTTGTCTCAGGAAGAATAAAAAGGAACCACATGTTTCTCATTGTTTTCCATGTCAATACTCATGCAGAAAATATATAGACACTGACTGTATTAATAAAAGAGGATGATGTGCAATGAGCCTTCTACAATGGTAGTAGTCCGAAGGAAAAATACCTGTGTTCCTATCCATGGCTAGAAACTCTAGTCTAGAAGTGTGTTTTTTTTACTATCAACAGATGCAAACATGAATGTTTTATTAGTTAAAGTAATGAACTTTGGGGTAAAAGCTCAGAATAATGCATTTTGGATGGTGGTTTGTAAGGTTATCTTTCCTTATGTTATGAATGCCAGGCTTACCTCTCAGGAGATGTGCATTATAAAAAGGAGCGCACACCTGGCAAGGTTAACCACATTACTACATGGTAGGTTTTATAGGTGATCAAAATGCAAAGCTACTACTACTCAGAAATGAAGTAGCTATTTGCCCATGAAATAACCATCTGAGAAGAAGGAAGGAATATGCAAACTATAGTAAGCCAAGAGAGTATGATTGCTAGCACATTCCATGCAGAAGGAGGTCACTTCTGATCTCTTCTGGATCAACTTTTCCTACTCGCAGTGAGGGATGTCAGAGCTCAACTTTCTAATTAAGTCACCAGATAAGTTGAAAGTTTAATGCTTGGCAACGAGAAATACTGCATGCAAGCTACACAGGGCCTATTAATTCCACTACTCTGAAATACTTAATATCACAAACTAAAGTCACATTCGGGAAATCTGAAGAAATATAAAAGGTTCCTTTCTAAGATATTTAGCTGTCCCTAAGATGTGCCAAACATCTTTTCATATGGGCTAACCTAGGAGGTAACCATTAACATTTGTTGACTTTACAAGATACTATATTTAATGCAAATTACTTCATGGAATCTCAACAAAATATATAAAATTATATTTCTTATTTAAGGATGAATCTCAGAAAAACAGAAACTTTTCCAATAATTTATTTATGTAATAGAGCCAAGGTGTGAACCCAGCTATCCTTTTTTGGCACGGGGGTGATGGGCTTGAACTCAGGGAATGGGTACAGTCCTTGAGCTTTTTCAGCTCAAGGCTAGTGCTCTACCACTTTAAACCACTGAATACTTTATTAGAGACAGTCTCATAGGGACTTTTCTGCCTGGGCTGTGATTACAGGTAGGAACCACCAGCTCCTGGCCCCAGCTCTCCCTTTTAATAAATCCTTTTGTTGAACTGCTTGATTTATTCTTTAACAAAGACAGCTCCTCACCAACAAACTTTTTTTACAAGAACACAGGACAAAGAAATATTGGAGGAAGTGTAAGCATGGGCGATTAGTTGATCTACATAAACTATTAATTTTTCCTAATTCTGAGTTTCTATCATGTATATGCTTTTCTTTCATTATTGGAATCTTTTACCATAATTATAGGAGGAAAATTAATCTTTTTGAGTTTATATATTGTCAGAACAAACCAGCTAATTAAATCAATGTTACTGCCTGTAAAAGCATTTGCTTTCTGTTTGTGGGTTTGTTGTTGTTATTTTTCTTGCCTTTTTTTTTTTGTGGTGCTGAAGAATTCAACCCAAATTTCTGCACATGCTAGGAAAGTGTTCTACATCAATGAACTACCTCCCCAGATCTTGTTACTGTTTGTTTCTGTTTCCTTTCTTTTTTCCCTTTTCAAGCCTCTGCCCCCATGATTATCATAATTATTTTTCTAAAGTACATTAGTACATAACACTGTTGTAGCAAAGATAACCAAGAAGATATTTGGCCCCATCAAGACTAATCTTTAGCTGGGTGCTGATGGCTCATGCCTGTAATCTTAGCTACTCAGCAGGCTCAGATCTGAGGATCATGACTTGAAGCCAGGATAGGCAGAAACGTTCCAGTGCAACTCTGATCTGTAAGTAACTATCCAAAAAACTGAAAGTGGTGCTGTGGCTCAAAGTGATAGAGCACTAGCCTTGAGCAAAAGTACACAGAGATAGCACTCAGACCCCCAGTTCAAGCCCCAAAATGGACAAAAATAAATAGATGAATAAACAAACAAGATAATATCACAATGAAACCTATTTGTGCAATTAATTTATGCTAATAATTTTAAAATAATGGTTCTGTAAATGAATCTGATGCATCCAATAATTTTTCAAATTTGCACCAAGGGTTTTTCAGGCAGTATCATATGTCTAAATAAAGTTGACCACATGCTTAACCCATTCGGTGATACAAAGATATTCTTTTAAGTTAATATTTATTTTAATTTTTGTAATTTTATATTTATATAATTATACAAAGTTGCCATTTTACAGGTTCAGTATATGAATACAATGCATCTTGATTGATGTTAAGTTAGTATTTGAATAAATGTAACTCATAACATGGTTTATAAACTATATAACATGGTTTTATAAGTTATAAAGATGTGAATGGTGACCTACATAGATGGGCAGGTTGTATGTTACAGAGGCCAATGTTAGAAAATAAAACAAGATAAAACTGGTCAAAGTGGAAATGTCAGATTCCCTAAAAGTGGTATGCAGGACAAGGGTCAACCCATCAATAAACAGGTTAAGATGGTAATAATGTCCTATTTAATTCTGAAATCCAGCTCAGTTGCTTGAGTAAAGTGCTTGTTTCCAATGCCTGTAAGTGTTGGTAGCTTGGACAAATGGCAGGATTTCTGTAGATAGGTTCTTTCTCTTGATGTGATCCTGCAAGGGCTCTGCTGTGTTGCAAGGGCATGTAAGTGGCACTCAGCTTCAGTCAGTCTTAAACCTTTGCTAGAATCTAGGAGGAAGAAAGATTTATTTATGTCAAGTGCATATTAATGGCCAGGAAGAAAAGAAGTCTACTCTTACTTCTTTACTTTTTCCCTTATAGAACTGTATAACTTTTGCAACACTTTAGGAAATCAGTTAGGAGCCAAGAACTATCCTTATACTGAAGAACATAAGTAGGATTGGAAATCAGTTAGGAGCCAAGAACTATCCTTATACTGAAGAACATAAGTAGGATTGGACTTACTTTTTATTTTATTTTATTTTTTTGCTAGTCCTGGGGCTTGAATTCAGGGCCTGAGTACTGCCCCTGGCTTCTTTTTGCTCAAGGCTAGCTAGCACTCTGCCACTTGAGCCACAGCAACACTTCTGGCTGTTTTCTATATACATGGTGCTGAGGAATCAAACCCAGGGCTTCATGCATGCTAGGCAAGCACTGTACCACTAGGCTGGACTTACTTTTCTGTTGTTGTTGGTTTTCCCTTTGAGAATTTATGAAGGAAAAATAACCATTAAGTACTTATTAAGTTCTAACTACAATGAATGGGCAAACACTTTGATATTGACTAGGAAGTCTTCCAAAAGGATGATGAAAAAGTTATAATTTTTAAATCATGGTTTTGGAAACTGAAAACTTCTGAAAATTTGCTTTGCTTATCCAGAAGGCATTTAGAAAATATTTATTTTTATGTATCCATCATTCATCACTATAAAATATATTGCCAAATTTCTAACCCTGTGTACTTTATTTTTATATTATTATTATTATTATTATTATTATTATTATTGATGTTTCCATACATGGTCTTGCTATATAGGCCAGCTTGGTCTTGAACGCAAGATCTTATTTCCTCGTGTTCCTGAGTTATAGGATTATAGATATATCACAACTTGTTCATTTTGTATTTTAGGTCCCAGAGAAGATGTCAATGGAATTACAGTAGGCTCCTTTTTTTCCTGTTAGTCTTGGAGGAATAATGTCTGTTGGAAAGAGGTCTCTATCTGTGTGTTTAAACAGCCTGAGACAGATTTCACTTGTTAAGCAAAAGCAGAGATAGCCACTACTGAAACATATCTATAAAACATCTTCAGGCTATAAGTTCTTTCTTCCACTTATACACACAGGACATTTGAAATATGTAAACCATGTAAGCTGAAGAATTGAATTTAAAACCATATCGGTTATTTGATCCCTAGACATGTACATCTGGTATGTATATTCAGGAAATGAAGCCTTTGGCAACCTTTGTCTGGGATCTAAATATTTGGCTCTTGGAGACAGCAGTTTCCTGCACTTGTGTCTCATCCTCTTTCTCTGATCATATGTTTTGACATTGGACAACCTTGTTCCCATAAAAGGTATGTGGAAGGATTCAAAGGCTCCAAGTGGCTCACACATACAGTGAATGGAGGTAGAAACCACTTGAGTTTCAGCTCCTATAGCATCTGTGTGAGCTATAGAGGGACGTGGCAAGTTCCACAGTGAGCTCAGTGGATTAGAAGAGATATCGTATACTTAGACCTTTAAAAAAAAAAAAAACCAGATACTTTTCTCAGCTTGCAACAGGCCTGTCATAAAGACAGGGTAGCAAATGGTGCTTTGCGGTCTGCCCTGCTGCTTATTCCTTTCTCGGTTTAAGTCTTGTAGAGAGCCCTGTTGATCACAGCTCTACTTCTCTACCTCCTCCTTCTGTAGTAAGCCTAGCTTCCCTCCATTTTTTCCCTTAAGGCATTCTCAAACTGTCTTATTGATGTTAACTACCCTGGTGAGTAGGCACAGCAGCATACAGCAACTCCAGGCCCCCTGCCTGCTACTGTTGATCAACCAATGAAATCAATTTGTTGTCAACATCTGTTTCTCTGCATACTCATTCAAATCTGTATAGATCATTCAACATTTTCTTATGGAAGTAAATCCTCACCCAGATGTTGGGGAAATGGGCAGATCTGTTCAAATTTCAAATTCTTTTTTCCCTATAGCATGTAGATTTCCTCATTATCCCACTAAATCATTTCTCTCGGAGATGACACCTATGCAGAATGATGCCAGAGCTGAATGAATGTGTCTTCATGCACTGAAGATAGATGTTTACCATTGATTGCAAGCCTGCTTCTCAACAAAATCAGCAAGGACCAGTTTAACTATCCTGAGATTCAGAATTCTCTAGATGGAGCAGGAAACTCTCTTGAAAGGAATCCCTTGATTTTAGTACTAGAATTCTTCGCCAAAAACTAAAATAATTAATGAATTAATTAAACATTACATTTGTTTTATTTACATGGCATACTTCTATTTTATATTTTTATGACATTTTCAACTACAGATTCAAACCTTGCTTGATACCTACCTCATAAAAATGTACCAAAAAAGACATATAAAGAAGCGTGGTTGTTGTACATAATTTTTCTGGCAGATAGCAAAACACATATGATAAACTACATTATACCAGCTACAAAATAAAGGCTTTGAATTTAAGAAATATTCTTAACATTTTGCTATAAATATTTTAATAGTTTTATGCTTGGGATTTTAATAGTTATATTTGAGATCTTCTTGGCAAATTTTTTTTTTTTTTTTTTTGGCCAGTCCTGGGCCTTGGACTCAGGGCCTGAGCACCATCCCTGTCTTCTTTTTGCTCAAGGCTAGCACTCTGCCAACTGAGCCACAGCGCCCCTTCTGGCCGTTTTCCATATAGGTGGTGCTGGGGAATCACAAGAGCTTCTTGTGTAGGAGGCAAGCACTCTTGCCACTAGGCCATATTCCCAGCCCCTTCTTGGTAAATTTTGTAGATAAATATTCCTAGTGACTATTTTTTGTCAGTTGTGGAGTTTGAACTCAGGGCCTGGCACGGTCCCTGAGCCTCTTTGTGCTTAAGGCTAGCACTCTACCATTTAAGCCACAGCACTACTTCTGGTTTTTGAGTCCTTAATTAGAGATAAGAGTCTCATGGAAGACTTTTCTAACCAGGCTACCTTAGAAACCCAATCCTCAGGTCTCAGCCTCTGAGTAGCTAAGATTACAGGAGTGAGCCACCAGCACCTGGCCTTAGTGACTTTTTTACTTCTTAGAAGTTCAGAGGTAATTTCTTATCATAATTTTGAAATCTGAGTAATTACATTCAGAAGGGTTTAATCAACTCTTTTAGTGGTAATGATAAGGAAGGAATCATATGTGATTAAGCAAATAAGGTCCTTAAATTCAAAGTTACAAAACGTTGAAATCATGTTTGCACACACCACTTTAGGGATGCACTGATGTCTGTGTAGATGTACCTGTGCTCTTGTACAGAAAACTGGATTGTTTAGGGTTGTACCAAGGGACACATCATAGCTATTTATATCTGATGATGCCTCTACTTTAGATAACAGTTAGCACTTTCTCAATGGACTTCAACTCTAACTTTGATCCCTTTTCTGTCACTCTCTCTTCTGACTAGGAGCAAAATTACCTAAATCTTTCTCGTTCAGCCTAGAACAAAGCCCTTCACCCATATGTTGCTCTTGAATATTTTATGACTGTGTTTTATAGCAATGAAGCATTACAAAGAAACTGATCAGAAGTAATTGTGCTTTTAAAGGAAGGACATGGATTTAAAAGCAATTACTGAAACTTTCTGGAGCAAACATTACTGGTTTTGGGGTGGGGAGAAATGATGGCATTACTGAAATAAAGAGAAAAAGTACCATGAAGTATAATATTTAGTTTTGATTTGGAATGAACTTCTTGCTCTGTACTTAACAGAGAAGAGCATGTCATTATCTGATACTAGTAGCTATGAATAATATATAATTAAAATGACAGCATTTCTTTTAACCTTCGGCATACTATGAATATTCCCATACTTGGGCTCTACCAGGTTTAGCTTACTATGAAACACTGATTATCTAAATCTGATTAAATATGAGGGGTGTGTGTGTGTGTGTGTGTGTGTGTGTGTGTGTGTAGAGAGAGAGAGTGAGAAAGAGAGAAGAGAGAGAGATGAGAGAGAAGGGAGAGTACAATCTTCAAAAATATATCAGCAGAGCTTTAAGAAAAAAAGCAAAAGACTTAAAACAATCTAATATCTTTTGTGTCTAAACTTTTCCTAAGGGTGAGGGGCTGTCGTTTAACTTATTCAGAGATATGATGGTGTAGCTAGACGGGAACTTACCTTGATTCTTTTCTGTGAAATGGCTGAGGTACGGGAGGAGGATTGTTGAAGTGTACAGTGTCTAGATTTCCATTGCTGATTCATATATGCATTTTGATTATACAGCAAAAGTCTGAAAAATTCTTATCATGGAGTTTAGTCTTAGAGCAAGATGGAGGCCCCAACACTGGCAGCTCTAACTTCAGCATCATATTTTCCTTTCTGTCTTGTCTCCAGCAAACAGTAGGAATGTTGTAAATGTTGAATCAAGGGGTGCTAATTAGACTACTAGGTTGGTCAGAAGGAGGCATCTCCAAGAGGCAAAAATAACCATTGCTGGTATTGTCATCTTGACCAGGTGGCTTATGTTCTGCACTCTCAACACTATGGAATAAATAGTGCAGCTCATATTTCAGGCTTAACTTCCTTGTCATTCGAGGCATAAGTTTTGCTTACAAATGTTGTAAGCAACTAACAGAATGAAAAACCCTCAACTAGAGTAATTGGAGAGAATATGAGAGAGAAGACTATAACTTTATTTAAATCTGTCTAGTGGCTCAGAGTAAAAATAAGTCAAACCCATAAATTATGTAATTACAAAAATCAGCTTTATGTCCCCATGATGTTTACTAACACCAAACAGATATACTAACACCAAAATAAGTACATTTTAGAGTTACTATAAAATGCATCAACTTGATGATTTTATTCTTAACATTTACAACACGCTTTCAGCATTTAAAAAAGGTAATATTATGGGCATGCATTTCCACTACAAAATTCTTTTCTATATTTTCATTTGATTTTAAAATATCTAACAATTACAGTTGTCTGAGCAGGTAAACAAATTACTCAGCAATATAAAGATTGGGCCAGAATTCAGAATTATAATGAAGAAAAATTGCTAATGTTTGTTGGATATTAGCTTAAGGATTCCATATGTACTAATTATCAGTTATCACAAGAAATTAATAAAATATCGTGACAACATCTGTTTTACAGATAGGGCCTAGGAAAGTTGACTAGCTTGCTCATGATCACACAGTCAGCATGACAAATAGTCCAGGCAGTCTGACCTAAGAGCCTATGTCCTTGTCCCTGTGCTGTCTCTCAATAGTAGAATCCATTTATTGAATATGTATGATGTACTAGGTCACTGCCAAGAGTGCATCTTATTATGATTCATGTAATTTAATCCCTTCAGAATCCAGGTAAAGAACTCCTCTAGCCATTTGCCAGGAAAGTAAAAGAAGATATGAGGCAAATAGTCTTAATTCTGTTATTTTTCTTGGTGGTCTTCAGCATTCTGTGGCCTTAATTAGTACACTTGCTGTTTCACATGCTTGGTGAAGCTTGCATCAAATGTACCTCCTTGACCATTTTGTCACATTTTGGATTGACCTGTTTTCCTAAGTGCTGTTAAGATTACAAAGGTGAGTAAAAAGGGATTGTTGGTTATAAAATATCAAATAACTACTTATAAGCATCAAGAAAATTTTGATTTCTTGGAATTTATTAAAACCTATTTTGTAAAATATAGTTGTGGGGCTGAGAATGTAGCTCAGTGGTAGCCTGTACTTACTGGCACATCTGGGGGTCTAGGTTAGCTCTACAAGATAGATAGATAGATAGATAGATAGATAGATAGATAGATAGATAGATAGATAGACAGATAGATAGATACATACATACATACATACATCATACATACATATATTCATAGATAAGTCTATAGATACACACATACATATACACTTAATACATAATAGATACATACATAATACATAATAGATAATAAATAGATAAATAGATATATGTCAGATAGATGGTACATAGAAAAATCAACTGATTAGATACATAGATCCATAGATAGTAGGACAATAATAAATTTTAAAATGCTGCAAAAATAGGATCATGAAATTATTTTATTGTGTCTAATATGGGCTAAACTTTTGAAAGATTAATGAAAAGTTCTACATTTGTGAGTCAGCCTTCCATGTTATGAATCTTAGGTGTACTTAGTGACTAAAGAATTATATTATTCAAAAATGTTTTTTATTTTATTTTTTTGGCTTTATTTTTTTTCTTTATTGTCAAAGTGTGATACAGAGCGTTACAGATTCATATGAAAGGCAGTGAGTACATTTCTTGTTCTACTTGTTACTTCCTCCCTCATTTCCCCACTGCCCCCCCTTCCAATCAAATAATTCAAAGTATAGTACAAAGCAGTGTTGTGGCTTGTCATCACAGAGATATGGTATTAAACTCTGTCTTCATAACTTGGATATTATAAGAGCCATGATATAGTATTTAATCTAGTTTTACATAGAATAGGTTTAAGTATCTACTTAGCAGGATTGTGATAAGGAAACAGCAGGTAAAGCTTGTATAACTCTGTGGTCCAGGTGGCCAGGGTTGACAGATGGCTGATTTCAAGCTCACTAGTGTCACATCAGTTTATTGCCCTTCCAGCCATGACCCACAGGTCTTTGTCCTTACTAACTCTCTAGTTAAGGATTTAAAGAAGGTCAAGTTTTTCAGAAACCAAAAGAATTCAGCTTTGAATCTGCCTCTTAGTCTTCAGGATTCCCAGTAAGATCACTTGATGCAACACATACTATTAGCAGATTCTAAAATGATGAGTCTGTTTTTTAGATTTGAAAAGGTAATACCTTTGAGAACAATCTTTTATACTTGTTTCAGCTTTCACCTTGAGAAACACCCTGGCATTGTTTCCCAGGCTTCAGTATATTATCATTACCATCTTTGAAAATAATGCACCGGTACTTGCTTAATATACTTCCCAAAATATGCTTTTGTTTTTAACCCTAGTTTTTAAAAAGGTTTTATTTTGGCTTATTTGTACCACAAACATAAAACAATATCACTCGTCATAGTAGGCATTTTAAACAAATGGATCTATAATTACAAATAAAGTTGTCTGTTTAGTGAGATTAACACTCAGAAGTGTGATTTTAAAAAGGTTATTCCAAAAGGAATCCAGGAAAGAAACAAGAGTAGAAGGTGATTAAAACCTGAGAGACACACATATTAAAGTGGTTCTTATTTTAGGAAATGCCATTGGATGATCTAAGGGACTGACATGCTCCCTGCAGAAGCTGTATATTAATGTTCTACATTATCAGAATCATAAGCCAAGTGAAAAATTTCATGTAGATATTATGAGGAAAAAAATTATTGCTTTGAGTCACAGAAACACTTAACAGGAGTTGCATTCTTAATCTGACAAAAATTATAAGTTAGTTTAAAAAACATATATTTTTCCTACTGTTTTGACAATGTAATGCAAGAGACCAGGAATTGGGTTGTACTTTTATTGTAATATATTTCTCATATTTCTATTTTTTACATGTGCTTAAATAATTTGTATTTAAGTTTCATGAGAAGAAAAAAACTGTATTTTAAATTCAAATAGTCACCAATAAACAGCACAGGTGTGTTTTATCAGTGAGAGTCACTGATCCCCAGTGAAACCGTGGAGAGGGAAAGGATGAACAGTAAAACCTAAGGAGCCTTATGTAAAAGAATTGAAGGACTAGTGAAACAAAATAAGATTTTAATGGTAACCATGGAAACCTTCATGGATAAGGAAGAACATGAAGCTTTCTGGTCATTATTATTATTGTATTTCAACATCTATTGACTGACTGCCTTTGCAGAATTGGGGCTAATCATTTTTTTTTCTTGAGAGAAACAAATGAATGGGGATGAGTTTTCTCTATCAGGAAGCAGTGCATTCTAAGAGCTTTTAATGAAGTTGAGACTGTCAGGTGACAAAGGAATGTTAAGTTCTCTGTGTAGGGAAGTGGAGAAAAGTAGACAAATGTAGTGACATTTGTGCTAGAGATATCTGACAGGTAAACAGATACATGATAAAATCAGTGAAGTGGAATCAAAGAAGCTGAAGGTTAGAATTTAGATTAACTAGGTTTTTGTTCAGAGAGAAAGCCAATTATGTGTATAATATATATTTTATATCATGTATAAATATTACATATATTTGATGCATCTGTGTGTATACATATATGTACATATGTATATATGTGTATATGTATATATGTACATATGTATATATGTATGTGTGTATATGTATATGGTGCCAATTCTGGAGCTTGAACTCAAGAGACCAGGTGCTGTCTCAAGCTTTTTTGGTCAAGGCTAGCACTGTACCACTTAAGCTAAAGCTCCATTTCTGGCATTTTGTTGGTTAATTGGAGAAAAGAGTCTCATGGATTTTCCTTCCCAGGCTGGCTTTGAACCACAATCCCTACATCTCAGCTTCTGATTAGCTAAGGTTGCAAGCATGAGGCATTGGTGCCCAGCTCAATATTGTATGTTCAGTCAAGCACCTTCTTATGGTATTCCCAGGGTAAGATTGGTTTACTGTCGTAGCACAATCAAGGCTGTACTCTCCCAAAAAACAAATGTTTCTATTGACTAACTTCTGAGATGAACTTAGCATGTCATATCCTGATGCAGAAGAACTGTTAGAAAGCAAACATCAACTGACTAAAAGGAAACCTAAAAGCTCCACTGCCTTGGGACAGATAGGCTACGTACATTTGGAAGTTGGACAGCACAGAGAATGAAGTAGTAGACATTTTTCGGTCTGCCAAATGAAAATTATCAGAATTAAGAGCACAATGTGAATGCAGTCCCTTCTCTGGGTTCATTTCTTGAATGAATCATCTAGAATCTGTTTTAAATGAATGTTTACACTAAGTGGAATCCTATAGATTCATCAGAATGTGGTTGGACTCCAGAGTCCTCATTTTAGCGAAGTCCCACTTGAGAACAATGAAGATGATAGGACCATGTCTTTGATCATAAGATTCAACTTTGTATAGTAGATCAAATCTTAACTTTAGAAACTCCTGTTGCCCAGGTTCTAACCCCCAAACCAGTACTATTTTGACAATGTAACAATAGGCCCAAATTGGGTTGTTCAGTAGAACACCTGAATAGGTATAATCTAGGGTCTGAGAACCACAGCAGCTTGTAGGTCAAAGGTTAATGACAGACACATCGTTCTGGCTTACATGGAACTATACAATTTCTTCTCACACATAAAAATACAGAGAGATCACCTGTAAAACCCATATTTCCAGGTTTTTATTCAAAAGGCAGGTCTTTCCATCTGTCTGCCATCTGCCAAAGCCAGTCACTTTGTTCCTTTTAGATGGGGCATGCAGGGTTCAGGTCACCTGCCCATTTTTTTTCTCATTTCTGTTGTGAGCCTGTCTCCTGGAGGCAATTGCTTTTGCAGCTCTGTCCACAGAGCCTGTGCTGTAACATGGTTTGGAATCCTGTTCTTCTGTTCCTTCCTTTCATCCTTGATTCACACATAGTAGAAGTACTGGCACATTTGGAGTTGAGGATTCCCACTGAAGCACTGACGTGGCAAAATACTGGTGGAGTCAGGAGCTTGTCTGCTTCTGCCGCTTCCTGCACTATTGATAGTGAACAAGGCACTCATGTCTCTGTGTCTTAGTATTCCTCATCGTTAACGTATGCAATTTTGTCATTGAACCCAACATCTTTTGATGATGCTCAATGGGTTCAGCCACCATTATTCATTCACTCCACAAACTCTTAGGGAGCATTTGCTCATTCTGTGCCATTCTGCTTTGAATGGAGATGAGATAAGGGGGATGTGTACCTCCTCCACCTACCAGTGCTTTGAGAACTGAAAAAGTTCTCTTGATGGTAAGGCAGGGACCGGGGTGATCATACATTGCTTTTGCCTGAGCAACTCAGTTTATTTTTGAGATTTATTCTGATGATTATTAACCATGCTTATTTCATTCACAAAACTGTTCCCACTGGTATAAGAAATCATTTTGTCTATGTAATTAGGAAAGGATTGCACCAGTGAATTGTAGGGCAGAGGAGCCAATGGTATACCAGAGCTGAAATAATTCCTGGATATCTGCAGGCATAAGCTGTTGGCTCCCAGCTTTATTCATGTGCCTTGATGGCCCAACTGCTTTCCCCATCCACCCTACTCTCCAGCTTCTCAGAGGAGTGTTCTTGAGTGAGACAGCACAAGGAAAGTATGAATTTAGCCAGATTTGGGATATTTTGTACACTCTGATCCAACTATAGCAGCATGAGTTTCTGCGATTGTTTTCCCTTTCCATCCTCTCTTTTCTGTTCTTCCTTGTTGTGAATCGTGTGCCTTTCCAGGCATCTTCTCTGTGATTCTGCTGCTGAAATTCCTCTTCAAGTTAAACAAAACAAAACAAAACCCCAGTGACCTGACATTTCAGAGGGCCACGTGTACGCCTACTGCTGCCATCTAGTGGAGGTCTCAGAATGTCATGTTTGTGTTTATCTTTGATCAAAACTTGTGTAGGCTAAACTTCACTAGAGAGAATTATTCAGTCTTTGCTTCCAGTTAGGTGGGTAGTGATTCAAAACTGAAAGTGATTTTGAAAATTATGCCAATATGTAATCTCTGTTTAAACCATTTCTTTTCTGAAAAAGTATTTTGCAAGCTAACTCTAAAGCTACCAGAAGGCCAGTTCTGCAAGTACACATGTAATATTAGCTTGAGGAATGCACAAACAAAGGACCACAAAACGAAAAAGAAGTAGCTATTCATTCGTATTCAGATTTTATTTCTCTTGTCAAATAAACTGTACTACACTCTGTGTCTCATTACCTGACAACGACCCTCCAGCTCATGATCCATTCTCTAATTTATTAATGGTAGCTTCAGAATTTCAAATTGAAAATGTAAATTCTAGTTTTCCTCTTGACATTTTGTTTTATTGAAAGACAAACAACAATCAGCCATCTTCCTAATCACGACTAATAAGAGGTATTTGCTTTCTTCTTATCTCTTTGTCTTTTTTCTTTCTCCTTTTTCCAAAAATAGGCATCCTTTCTCATCACCTCCTCCCTATTTCTTATTCAGTCTGATGATGTTTATCTCTGGTTTCTTCCCACAAAGCCTTCTCATCACTATGAAGACTCCCATCTAGTTAAGTAACCTGAATGGATTCAACTGATTCTCTAATTGCTGAGAAAATGTTCCCTTTAACATTCTTGACAAATTGGGTCACCTGAATATGAATAAAAATCAACAATGACTAATATAAATTAAGCAACATCTATATGGTAATGGCTTTAGCAATACTATTCCTGAGAATTTCTCTGAAATGGCTAAGAAGTAGTATATTTCAGGACATAGTTTACAGAGGTCAGTGGAATATTTAATATTTCCATAATTATTTTTGAGTTACAATAGTTATTCCAAAGCATATTCTAGGAATAAATCAACAGTGGTTTTACTCAGATCAAGAAGGGCATACATTGAAATATGGTCCTCATATTAAATTATACTACTATATAATGTTTGTAACATTTGGAGCTGTGTCATCTTTGATATTTCTGTGGCCAGCATTTGTCCTGAGCTCATGCTTTCCAAAAATATTACAAAGATTCTTCTGCTGCTTTCAGTACCATTATGGTGCCTCAATTGAAATATCAAATTGCAGATATTTGAGACCTTGGCATTTTCTGGTTGGAAAATACCTTAGATGAAACAGACCAGTTTCTTCTTATTTTAGCATCGAAGTGTCTGAACCAAGAGAGACAAATTACCTACCAGGGGTCACATAGCTTTCTGTCTACCAGTTTTCAGCTCTCATTGACTCTTTAGAGTGGCATTCACTTTATTTATGCAAACATATGAATGGATACATAAACTCACGGTATTATGTCCTATGTTTTAGAGTCTTAACTAATTTGTAAATCAAAGATCACAACATACATATATATATAAATGCTATTTTTCCTTCTAATATTTCTCAAGGGTTTTTGTTTATCTTTCTTTGTGCTTGTGCTTGAACTCAGTGATTTGAGTTTGCTAACCAGGTACTCTACCACACGAGCTACCTCTCTATTCATTCTTGTATTTATTTTCAAAATATTTCAAGAACTTTTTAGCTTTTTACAAACATTTGTTTTAATATGCTATTATGATTGAAAAACCTATATTTAAAATGATGTCAATCATTGCCTAAAAGTGTCTTTCCAGACAAATCCACAAGATTCTTATCTCCAAATAACAGAGCAAAAAACTGGAAGTAGAGTTGTAGTTCAAATGGGAGAGCAACAACTATGGCAGAAAATGTCACAGGAGAGCCGGAGAACCCACGTTCAAAACAAAACAAAGCAAAGCAAACAAAAACAAAACAACACAAACAAAAGCCCCAAACCTGTCCTTGGTCAAGAAAATTTTAGAGGAGAGAAGCATTCATCAGTTCTCTGAGGTTAGATTTACAAAATATTGCTACAGGAGCACTGTCATCTTCCACAAAACATTTAATTAAAAATAACAATTAAGGGGGCATGAGGGACAAGGCAACAAACAGTACAAGAAATGTATCCAATGCCCAACGTATGATACTGTAACCTCTCTGTACGTCAGTTTGATAATAAAAATTTGAGAAAAAAAATGTCAATAAAAAAAATAACAATTAAAATCAGTTATACATGTCCTAATAACCAGTTGACCTTAACAAGTGGTAAAAAGATACTCACGTTTTACTTTGCATAAGTATATTTAAATGTCTTTTGATTTCAAGGATGCTCTCAGGAAAAACTATATTGCTCTTTTCTTTTTCCTTTTTTGTGTTAGGCAAGTCACTTTTGCAAAGGGATATTTCTAACAGTCAAATATTAGTTCCTTCTCCTAACACCTCTGAGATATTTTTTCTACTAGTTGGTTTTATGACAGTTCAAGTTCAAATTACTGAAAGAATTGTGAATATTAAAAAGAATTCTTCCTGGTTGTTTATTTAATTGTGTACTGATATTTTGTTTTTGAACAGAATGCAGTCCTTCAAGTTCCTCTTTTCATTCTTCCTCCCTTCCTCATTTTTCTTTCCTTCCTTTCATCATTCTTTCCTTCCTCCCTTTCTCGCCCCTTTCCGTTCTCCCTCTTAGCTTTCTCCTTTTCTTTCCTCTTTCCTCTTTCCCTTCCCCCTCCATCCTCTCAGCCTTCCCTCCCTCCCTCCCTCCCTCCCTCCCTCCTTCCCTCCCTTCCTCCATTCTTTCCTTCCTTCCTTTCCTTTCTTTCCTTCCTTTCCTTCCTCCCCTCCCTCCCTCCCTCCCTCCCTCCCTTCCTTCTTTCCTTCCTTCCTTGCTACTCTCCCTCCCTCATCAAACATTTTTTCTTGACCTACTATGTAGAGCATTTTTTAAAATGCTCTCTCCTGAGATTTAAATTAGGTTAGATCATAGATGTCATTTTCTTTCATGTTTCCAAAAATACACATCAAGCTCATGGCGATATCCTGAAAGTTTATGTTATTTTTACTTCAATCATTACAATAATTTTTTAAGGAATATTCTGATACTCAACAGAAAAATGTTTTTAATCATTACCCTCAGGACTGTGTTTAATTAAAGAAAATATACACACTGTATGATCAATATATTGTCGTCCATGTGATCAGCATTATCCACCATACATCTTTTATCCAAACGGGATTGGTGTGGCCTAGAAATGTATCCAGTGGACATGGTGGGAGAGGTTTTCTTCCCTTGTTCTATTTGATAAGAGCACTTCAGCAACAATATTCCCATTCATTAACTACAAGGCTGATTTAACAGAAGAGTTGCGGACTCCACCCCATTTGGAAGCCACAGCAGGCAGGCCTGGCATGGGCTTCATTAGAATCTGGGAGGATGACAGCAGACTGGGAAGCAGCTGTAAATGATCAGAACCAGGCATAAACTAGCTACAGCTTCTGCCCTGCCCAGCATGGTTCCAAATACCTTCTAGATTCAAAAGGAAACATGCCAGTCTTATATTTGGTGATCGCAGGACACAGACGGGATATAGGTTTAAAGCTTTGAAGTTTTAGAAGCAATGCTTCTGATTTCTCTGTCTGTCTTATAGCATATGTCAGCAGAAAATGACACTTGAGCTGAATATGTTTGTTCACAGCAATTCGATGGATAATTCTCAGTTTCCCTCAAGATAAATTTGCATTTAAAATGCAATGGGACAAGGACTTAGAGATCATAATATATTGGCTTTTTGCTTTATAAATAAACAGAAAGCTCAGAGGAGTGGGATCCACATGGGGTTATGAAAAGTGTACAGCCACACACAGCACTAGACCCCAAGAATGTGGACATGAATAAGAAGGGCGTCCTCTAAGTATTCAGGAGCACAGTGTTTTGCCCATCATTGACAGTCCTTAATTAAATTAATTTACAAAGATCAAAGGGCACTATGAGGCATGGTGATATAGACATATAGATAAACAGATTGAGAAAGGCAATATCATTTATATGAGTATGTGTGGAATAGTACATTAAGGTACTCTATTTAATTAGCCTAAACGTATAGTGTCCTGATGTTCAATTAAATTAAAAAAACTACCAGGTATAGATGCATTAAATTCACTTCTAATCCTAAAAGGCAAATTATGTCTATGTGTGTGTATATAAGTTTTCACATGCATGTTTACCAATGAAATCACCTTCTGTTGAGGGTTTTCTGATGTTTTGCTTTCATATATTTTCATCCCGACAGAGTATAACATACAGTTGGTTTGTGCAACACAAACAGGCTGAGAAATACAGAGGAACAACAGGTAGTCATAAGAAATCCTCATTTTTTTTGGATTTCTCTTGGACCTTTATCACTCTTACCTTTCATTCTTCCTATCTTGACTCAGTTCAAGATTTGTTGTTCTGTTTTATTAGTGATATTTTAGAAAACTCATTTAGAATAACTTTGCTGCTGTTTTCTTCATTCTTGAGCCCAACAGATTTCAGAATATTTTGTCTGCTTATTTGTCCTCAGCTATAATCACTAAAAATAAATAAATAATAAATAAATAGTTTCTAATTGGAAATCTATCTGAGAAATAAAGTGACATAGAAAATAAGGAGGTAGAGAAGAAAAATGAGGGACAGATAAAGAAAGAGAAAGAAAACACAGGGAAAGAACAAATACCATGTGACTAAAAGATGACACAGTTGCTCTTGGGAAATTATGGTAAACTCTAGTAAAGTTCCAAGGTGCTTCTCATCTTGACCAGCAAGGATTTTTTAAAAAGTGATTTGACAGAAAATCACCAAAATAAATAAATGAAATGAATGCCCTGGATACATTCCTTAGAATAGCTGCCTCCTCTAAAGGCTTCCTTTCAGGAGTTTCTGTAAACATAAATCTGTGCACAACCCTGTGGTTCAAGTGGCCAGCGAATACAGGATCAACTTGCAATGCAAAATTGGCAGCCAGAGACTGGTGTGTGACTTTAAGGGGACCTTGTAGCAAAAGTCACATCCTCTTGTAGGTGCTAAGAAGAGCTTTTGTGGCACAAGTGTCATCCTGGACTATGACCACTGCCTAAGAGACTTTTCTACTCCCAGTTCCCAGAGCTTTGAAATCAAAATCTTTTCTCTTACAGGAAAGCCATAAGTTAATAGAACCCATGAGGGAGAAAGAATGAGAGTGAAGTTCCATTTCCTGGTGCACAGGGCAGAGTAGAAGCAAAGAGAGAGAAGCTAAGGGTACATGCACTGACACAGAAGGCGGTGAAGAACTTCTTTGAAAGGGTGACTCCTGAAATCGATGCTGCTAGAGAGATGCTTTCTGACTGCTCCAACACCTACGCCTCTGAATAGCTTTCTATTTTTCACACATCCTTATGCAACCACTAAAATCAATGCTCTTATTTCCTACTTTCTAAAAAACTTGCAGCAAATTCTTATCTGCTGAGGTCATTTTGAGAGTATCTTTAATCCTGACAAGATTAAATATTCCCCAAAGAATTCTTTACCTTTGATCCACTCGTCTAGTTTTCTCATTCTTCTATAACCAATTAGTTTCTTGGGAATAGTGTATTTAAACACCCTTCATAAATTCACTAATTCCTGATGAAGCTTTGAAAAAGAGGTTTAGGGACTCTAGAGTAGTTGTAACAATGATTTGGGAGTCTGGAAATTTGTCAAGGGAGTATGACAGCGTGTGTAACATTTATTATGGAAAATGACTGAGCCTTGTATGAGGCAGAGTAGCAAGACTGCAGCATTAGCCCTGGGAGTGATTTAATCACCTTCAGACCCTTCATTGTGGGCATACCAGTAAGGTAATGGAAAAGCTGCATGTTGTTAGACATTGTGAGAAGTGCTAGTGATCTTGGTAATAAACCAGTGGGAAGGCCAACACTATATGTAGATGGACATTATGGTCTTGGTTGAGACAAGCCACCGGATGGCAGATTAGCCAAAAATGTAACAGAGAAAGCTTGTGAATGAGTCAGCCATTGTGTAAGGTCGATAAGGTCCCACATAGCACTGTAGGGATATGTGACTGTCTGCATACATGTGCACAGAGTTGAAAGGCACAATAAGATGACTCTGTTTCACGTATCTCTAGGGAAGCATAAGACCATGCACAAAATGCAGAGGAGAAACAGGAAGTTCAGGATAAAGTACATGTTGGATCAGAGTTCAACTGCCTGAAACTTGAATGAGATCCTTAACACCCACATAGATTTTCTGCACAATATAAAAATGTATTTGTCTAGCTTGTGTGAGTGCAACTTTTGACCAATATTAGTTTACCAATAGCTATTGAAAAATAAATTGTGTGTGTGTGTGCGTGCGTGCGCACACACATGCACACACAGGTCTGGAGATTGAACTCAGGGCCTGGGCACTGTCCCTGAGCTTTTGTGCTCAAGGCTATTGCCCTATCACTGAGGCACAGCAGTTTCTGGCTACTCAGGTGTCTGAGATCTGGGGATCATAATTCAAAGCCATCTGGGCAAGAGACACCTGAGTAGCTAGGATAACAGCTTTGAGCCACTGACACTGGCTAAATCTTAGATATTTTAACAACTAGCACATATATTATCACTGTTATGCAAAGAAGAGTTACTAGACAGTTTAAACTGCTACTAACAGCAATAGAACCCCAAAGCAAAAAATTTTTGTAGGAAATCATAACTGAGTCTTGTTTGATTACCTGTTTTGTTCAGTATTTATTAAAATAAAAGCCATGGGGTATGCAAAAAAGCAGAAATACATGACTTAACTAAAGAAAATAGTCAATAGGAACTTCCTGTAAGCATCCTAGATGTGAGACAGGAAACCGAAAAATCATAAATAGGTTCAGGGAAAAAAAAGAAAAAGTTTTGTTTCAAACAATTTAAAGTTAAGGAAGATAAAAATGATTTGTCAAATACAGAATATAATAAAAACAAAAACCTTCAAAGAGAACAAATAGAAAGTCTGTATTTGTCAAGTATAATGTCTGAAATGAAGTTTTCTCTGGAGTATCTAGACAGAAAACTTAACAGAGTAAAAGGAAGAATAAATGAATTTGAAGACTGATAGAAATTATCCATCCCGAAGAATGAAATAAAAAGAAGTATGAGTATGTTTGTGTACCTTTTTGTGTGCATATATGAAGAATAGGATTTTAGAAATCATTAGTACATTATCAGGTAATACCAAATACATACAATAGGAGACCCAGAAAGGAAAAAAGGGGGGAAGAAATATATTTAAATTAAGTAATTGTAAATGATATAAGTTTTATACCATATATTTCAATTTACATCCATCCAAAAATTTCAACAAATGCCAAGTAGACTAGGCACAACCACTTCCATATCTAGACCCATCAAATTAAATCACTGAAAGCTGAAGACAGATACTAGAATAGAATGGCTATTAAAAAAAAATAGTACCAACATTGAGGGGGAGTACCAGCATTAGGAGAACCTGAAATCCTTCTACACTGAGGACTACTGGGGTGACTCTATAGTGCCTACATGTTCAAAGACAACTTGGCAGGCTCCCAAAGCATAAAGAACTGTAGCCAAAAAATCCAACAAACTAGTTGTAGTAGTGGTATACTTCTATAGATTCCTCCAATTTTAATTGTACAAATGGGTAAGAGTTATGGTATGTAAATTATGTAAATTATGCCTCAAAAAAGGCAAAGGGGGGTGGGAGATGCACACTCATTGTCACATGCAGCAATAACGAGCACATTTTTTTAAGGAAGAGAAAATGTATCAATAGTTGTTCCCATGGATTTTAATGTGTGGTAGTAAGCAAGAGATAGCATGGAGAGGCCAATGCCACTGAAAGAAAAACATATCACTAACAATTCCCAAGAGAGGAGGGCATACTACATAATACAGAGCTGCTTGGGGAAGCTCTAGTTTTGGACAGAAGGCAAAATAACCCCATCTTGGAAAAGACAAGGGGAGCATAGGGGACAAAGTAAACAGCTTTGGTCTGGCCAGTGTGCATAAGTCCAGTAGCTTCTGGCACACAGTGTCTGTCTGGCATCTGTTCTTGAGTTGACTTGGAGCAAGAAGAATATTGGCTTGGTAAATGAAAGTTTAATAAAGGAGAAGATTGAAGGTCTGGGCTCTGGATTGGTTAGTTTACATATGAAAGGCATGCTCTCACTTGAGCCTCTGGCTGTTTCCAAGAATTAACTAGCTCTGGGATGGTCAGTCTCTCCCAATCTAGGGGCCTCTGTATGCTAATACAGCCAGTGGCTCATTCCTGTAATCCTAGAAATTCTGGAGGCTGAGATCTAAAGATCTCGGTTCAAAGCCAGGCTGGGCATGACATTCTGTGACATTCTTATCTATAATTAATCACCAAAAATTCAGAAGTAGAGCTATAGAGTGACTCAAGTCGCAGAGCAGTAGCTTTGAGGAAGAAAAATCTCAGGGACAGTGCCCAGACCCTGAGTTCAAGCTGCAGAACAGGCAAGATAAATGAAGAAAAAGGAAGAAAGAGGAGATCAAGAAGAAAGAGAAGGAAGAGGAAGATGAGGAGGAGGAAAAAGATCAGTAATACAGTGAATATAATTGGACTATGATGAATAGGTGCCAAATAGACAAGCACAGAAATCAATGAAGGGGCAAATTTAAATGGCAATAAAATTGAAGCTTTGTTTCTGTTTCTCAGTATATCTCAACAACAGTAATTTTCAAAGCTGTTTATGTTTTTCCTGGGAGAAACAAAATAAAACCCTATCCATATGTTTTTAACCAAACAAACAGAAAAATAGTGCCATTTATGTATGAACTTTTCCTTAAAATATCTACAGTATTACTACAGCAGTAAAATAGTCTAAAACACCTTTTACCTGGTATGTATTTAAGAAAGTCTTGGTACTTGTACCTGGATACAATACCTTTTATGATCAATGAAATGTGCTACTATCAGGCCAAGGGCTTATAAGGGGGCAAAGAAAGAATTTCAGACCTTTATCTTTACACACTTATCATAATGGTTATTAACTCAAAGAATTTCTGGTCACTCAGAATCATATGAGGCTGAACTATTTTAACCACACTCTTATTTTCTTATATATGTATCATCAGCCATGCAATTTGCTTTAAAAAATAATGAAATAAAATGACCATAATTGAATTAAAATTTCAGATGCTATTGTTTCTAAATGGTTTATGTTTAGATAAAGGAATAAATTATACTTGGAGATATTTTGTAAAAATAAAAAAACAAGAAATGAATGAAACCCAACATCAGAAATTTAGCATGGAAAGCTTAGAGAGCTAAAGCACAACATCCATTTGAGCAGAAGCGTCTAACAGATGTGTAAGCAAATGAATGGCATGTGCCTTCTGCATTCCTAATGAATTTCAAAGAATACTCCTCAATCCTGAGAAATGTAGAAGATCACTCAATTGATACCAGCCACTAGAAAATGGTGTTTAAAAAGTCTGAGGTCATGTGTCTCATATCATTTGAGATCATGGTCTCATAGAATTCTTATATGTTTATGTGTCTGTCTTTAACACTCTGTTGAGCTCAACTGCTGTTTTAAGATGTGAACCTTTCCCAGTTAACACATAGCATGCTGTTGCTTTTGTTTACATTTGCGTTACACATCTATTGGACACACTTCATTTGTGATTTCTTTCCTGTTCTCTATGTTTTAGCCAAGTACTATTACGAATTTTTTTTTTTTTTTTTTTTTTTTTTTGCCAGTCCTGGGCCTTGGACTCAGGGCCTGAGCACTGTCCCTGGCTTCTTCCCGCTCAAGGCTAGCACTCTGCCACTTGAGCCACAGCGCAGCTTCTGGCCGTTTTCTGTATATGTGGTGCTGGGGAATCGAACCTAGGGCCTCCTGTATCCGAGGCAGGCACTCTTGCCACTAGGCCATATCCCCAGCCCCATGAATTTTTTTTTTTAAGGAGACAAAAATGCTTTGTTAGTAGCATGACCATGGTGGGCCTTTTAGGTTTAAACAAATGGAAAATCTACCACTTCAGGAAAACAATGGAGCTTCGTAAGATGGATACTGAGGTTAAAAGAAAATAGATCTTTCTCTTCAGAGTATAGCTGTGTTTCTAAAAAAAAAAAGTAATCAAATAGATTTGGAGACATTATCAGATTAGCAAATTTGGCCCATGATAGATTTCTTGAATGTTTTCTGAATCAGAGCTACTAGGAAACAAAATTGCTGGTCATTGGGGATAGAATCTGAAATGAAATAAATCCTTGGTTTTCAGAAGTTTCAGTTTTTCTGTTCATCTGAGAGCAGGAAAAAGAAAGGAGAATGTGCAGTTTGATGGCACTGCAATTGGGTAGCCTGTTAAACTTCTTAATCAGGTTAAGAGGAGTCTCTTCTACATCAAAGAAAAACGTCTAAGTTTTAAAGTCAAATGTGTAATAATTTGGACCTTTATTGCTTCATGTATTAGCTTGGGGATTTCCAGAACCCTTCTCGAAGCCTTAGGATTCTTTGCAAAATGATTTGGTTGTAATGATTAAAGTGTGAAGATGGAAAGGCCAATATAGCCTTGGAATCCTATGTGTAAATCTAAGGAATAAAACCTTATGAGAGACGCGATGACTGATAATAATTGCAGAGTTATCCCCCCAGGTCTCTGTGATTTTGATAATGTCTCAACACGAAGAGCCCCCTTAGTGATGGTTGGCACCACCAATGGGGGATTATTTTGTTAGTGCTCTGCAGGTCCTACTATGTGGATGGTGGGGTGTGAGCATGTTGTATATTCACTTAGCATTTTTGCCATGCATCACACTGCATATAGAGCCTTGGTCCTATAAAACTCCAATGGTGTGGAGCAATCTCTGTTACCTAGGGATACCTTAGCCATTGCAGTCCTGAAGCACAACGTGTTACTCATGTGCTTGTGGTGATGCTAGTGTGAACAAACCTATTGTGCTGACAGTCATGATAATGAATGGTACATGCAACCATATGAAGTACATTAATTGTTGATGTAATCAACAATGGTTGTTGACTTACAATATAGTATGCTATACATCCATCATTGGCTTAATGCATATACTTGTACCAGTCCCTTTTTAGAGCCTGAGGACTCTCAATAAATGGCTAGTAGGGCAGGCCCCTCAGGAGTTGTTCCAGAAGAAGGTGTTGTTGCCATGAATAATGATTGCTTCAGGGCCTGCTATGGCCCCCAAAGCTCTTCCAGTGGGACTCAATGGAGGGTCAAGGCAGTGCTATTGATGATTCTTTCTGGCTGGTCCTCCCTAAGCTTAGGGTAGCATGTGTTTGTATCAATTTGAAACACAGAAAAAGCAGAAAATAAAATTGCACTTCAAAGTAATTTGTCATTTAGCCTAGATCTGTAGTAAGTTCTACCACCCAGGTTTATCTATGAATACTCTGTGATGTCTACTCAACAACAAAACCACCAAAAGGCCCTCATGATTAAGTGATGCATGACTGTATGTGACTAAGTTTGAATCCTGGGGACTGTTGTGCAGGAACCATGAACAGGACACTGTGTTCCAGTCCTGATATACATGGTTTACTTGGAGATAGAATATCCAGACATAGTACCTAACTCTGTAACACAGAAATCCTCCATGGCACCCTGAGGGGATGGAGTGTAGATTATTTATATATTGCTTTATCATTTGGAATTCTCATCTATCATCTCTTTCCATTGTACTTTTTGAAACAGGTATGAAAACATTATTGTATAGGTAAGGAAGCTAGATTGGACTTTAAAGGGTCTACTCCTAGTGCTTAGCAGAGCTTTGTTTCGAGTTTTCCTGCCCTAAGTTCACAATATTTTCACTCCATGCAGTGCATTCCAACTGTCATTCAGAGCAGGTGTACCATTTTAAACAAGGCTAGTAAGGTTTGCAGCTGGTACCCTACTGCTGAAACTCATAGCTATGGCAGAGTCTGTTTTGGGGTGACTGAACTCCAAGGCCATGTGCCTTCAAATCCATATCACAGGCTGCAAGCAACCTTTTTATCTCTCTCCTGCCCAGTGCAGGCAGCTGCCATCGGCCAGTATATCTGCCTGTTCATCATGTGCACAGCTAAGTGCAAAACATGAAGTAGCGATTGAAAGGGGGCAAACTGCTGCCTAAGAATATGGCATTTTCCTGGCATTGATGAAGGTATCAGCTGTGAGTCAGTAGAGAGTGGAAATCATTTCAGGTTAAGGATCACTTGGTCAAAACATGCATTTTACATGTTTTGGGATACATTCCTGTGGCAGCTGAAACACCTGCTCAGCAAGAAAAGCAATTTTGATGCTGGAACATTCTTGCTTTTTAAATGAGACAGGAGTTTAGCCAGCTGATACTTCACCACACAATGCATGCTTAGGAGGCTGGAGGACCATCAGCTGTTAGAAACATAAGATGGGCCTTTTGGGTGTTTTCATTCCTCCTTATCTTCCTATCACAGTTGTAGAATTTATGGGATGGTCAGGTTTTATCATGTCCATGTATGTAAAGTAGAAGTGAAAACTGTAGATTTGAATTTTCTGAGGTTGTTTTTGGGAAAATCCTTTCAGGCAGGGAAATGCCTCTGACTGATGAAGACACTAAGAATGTGCTGGTGGATGACCACTAAGCTATTTTGTTTCCTCTTTTATACAATCAACCTGAAGTTTCATTTAACAAAGCTAGCAGTCAGTCATAGGGTATTTCATCATGAAATCTTTGTGTAGACAGAAACAATTTAATCGCTACCTTCAAAGATACCCTCTCTTTTCTCTTCCCAGACAAGTGTCCGGATAACTTGGACTCTTAATTACATTTACAAAGGGATGGGACTGTAGCTTCTTTCATATTAATGGCTGTGGAGTTTGGTATGAAGTGCTCCTCATCGAACCCAGCTTTGATTTAGTTGTCCATCGGGTGGCTGCTTTGATGGGAGAAATGCATCAGAATTTTAGGCTTGCATTGGTATTATGTGAGTTTTACAGGTGACTGATTTTTATTAGTAGTCATTCATCACTAGGGGAATAGTGGCCCTAATTTGTATTTCCTGGGCATCAGTAAGATACAAATAAAGGTATAAATAAGTATGTTTTTTTAGGGTAGAGTGAATAGTCCCTGCCTACATACATAAGCATTAAATGGCTTTAAAGTTATGATCTGTGCTCTTTGAATTAGGTGCTACAGCATCTCTTAAAGCCATCTGTAAGCATGACAGCCTAAGCCTGTTTTCCTCTCTCTGCTTTCTTTCTCTTCTCTCCTCTATTATCTCTCTCCTCTCTTTCACCTATCTCCTTTTGTTCTCTCTCTCTCTTCCCAGATATGTTATGAAAACATCAATTATATTGCCAGGATTTTTTTCCTGAGAGTTTTGTTCTCAAGATCTTGGTTGATGGTACAGAGATAACCTTTAAAACATAGTGACCAACACCTGTAGGAAACAGGAAAAGGACTAAAGTACATCTGTAAACTGGTATGCTGCTGTAACTTTGGACAATCAATTTAACCATCAGCCATCTGTAGAACAATGGCAGTACCCACCTTGTAGCATGTTTGGAAGGATTAGAGATTTTATGAAGGTTTTTTTTCTTTTTTTCCTAGCACAGTCACTGGCTGACATATGGCAGGTGCAAAGTAATTATCAGCTACTGTTGTTGTGGATCAGTAGTACTATCTGTCTATGAAATTATAAGGAGAAAGGATGGAAAGGCTTTAGTGGTTTTAGCTCTTGCATTTGTGGTTAAGTATATGAAATCCAGCTGTAGAAGTCTCCCAAGTAACCTTCTATTCTTTCTTCTCCTCCTGATATTACAGTGCTAGATCTAGGAGGTACTTCCAGAATTCCCATGCCTTCAGAGATTTATCCTGAGCAAACTAAATTATTTGTAGCTTATTTATTCTTCCTCCTTCTTAAGGTGTCTTAGGCAAGTGTGGCTAACATCCATTGAGCACAAGCAAGACATTTGAACTTGACTTTCTCTTTGCTTGTCACATTGAAAAATCACTGCTAATGAATTCTTAAACAGGAAGAGGGGAATTGAAGGCACAGTAATCTCAAAGCAGCCTGAATGAATGGATGTGATAGATAGCACTGTCGCGTTCTAGAGTGAGCCACTCTTTCCATGAAGTCTTGACCCACAGACATACTTGATTTGGCGTCTTACCTGTGTATAGAGGCCACTCCCCTACAGAATGTAATTTTCAGAATAGTTAACTGACTTGCCAAAGGACACCTAAATCCAGAGTTGGCAAACATGAAATTAGAAGTGAAGCCCTATCACCCCAGGTCATTCTGCATTTATTCTACCAGCACTGTCTTCCATTTCCTTTCAATCAATTGCCTTGTTCTCAGGATCTTGAGTAATGGTAGAGAGAAAAACCATGAAACCCAGAGATTAACACCTGGAGGAAACAGTTATGTCTCCTGGCATCCTTGTTAGCCAAGCAAAGTTTACCTGAATTCCTCAGGAGGCCTTATGTCTAAGTAGGACAGACGTTTCCCCCTGACTTTAATTAGTGTAATAGAAAACTGGGGGTTATGGTTTGGGATACTAGAATCTGATCTTTGTCTTACCTTTTATTTCCTGTTTGTTATCATAAATAAATTGTTCTGACTCTGTTTTTTCTGATCCAAGTTAATATATTTTTTCTAAAAGTATTTAGCATGTCAAATGAGATAACATACAATACTATAAATACAAGTGTTCTTTAAGTTGTCTTGTTCTATGCAAATATAGTCTGTAATATTGTGCAGGGGTGGAAGGTAGGGAGATTACTGGGGCTTGAATTCAGGGTTTCTGTGCTGTTTTTTTTTTTTTTTTTTTTAGTTTTTTCACTGAGGATAGATAGTGCTTACCATTTGAACTACAACTCTACTTTAGGCTTTTTTAGTGGTAAACCGGAGATAAGAATCTCACAGATTTTCCTACTCAAGCTGTCTTTGAATCATGATCCTTAGATCTCAGTCTCCTGAGTAGCAAGGATTATAGGCATAAGCCACAAGCACGTGGATAAAATATTCAGTCTTACCTTCACTGTCGAATATAAGTGTTTTATGTAACAGTGATTATTTTTATTTTACAGTTTCCTATCTTCATATATATTTTCTTGTACCATTATTTGCTCAATGCTAAATTCTTAGAAAATGTAAACTACATTTTTAAAAACCTATTTCGCAATGACAGCAGTAGAGGATTCCTTGCAACTTAAAGTTTCTGAAAGCCTAAAATATACCAAACAGTATAGCAGTACAGTATGGTAAATCAATGGATTTTTTTGTCATAACTTGGCAGAGGTTTCTTTGAAAAAAGATTACTAAGATAGAGTAACGTTATCCATCAAATGATGCCAGGATACAAACAGCCAATGATTATCATTGCCAGTTTTGACCCAATCACCTGGCTGAAGTGGTTTGGCTTCAATACTTTTCTACATGACTTATCTGTTTCACAGTTGGTTTACTCTGGCCTTTTGTTGGGAAATCCTGAAAGCCTATATCTCGCAAGTGCTGGAGGCATTTTGTGCAAGGAGCTGCAAATTTTGCACTTAGAAATGAACATTTTCACAGTCTAACAATGGACTTGGTTTTTCTCTAGGGAAATAGCCGGCTTGCAGTAAAGGGCGAATCTGATTAATCAAGAAGCACTGCAAACCACCTGGAGCCAAAAAATTAATTGATTCTATCCCCCAAATGTAAAACCTACCTAATTGGCAGTTTCAGATCAGAATTCTAAAACATGTAAGTCAGGAAATGGGTTTGTAGGCATTTGGTCATTTTAAAGAAGGGCCCAGTTACTTTACAATAAACACTTTAATCTGTAGTGGGGCAGTGATATTCTAGGAGGTATGGGGATCCTAGTTCTTGTACCAATGACCAAGTCTTGTGTGTGTGTGTGTGTGTGTGTGTGTGTGTGTGTGTGTGTGTGTGTGTAACAGTATAAGAGTACAGGGGCTTGTACTCAGGGCCTTCAACTCTTGTCTTTTTCTTTTAAGCCTGGTGCTCTACCACTTTAGGTGTGCTTCATGTTCCTGCTTTTTTGCTAGTTAATTGGAGAAAAGAGTCTCATATACTTGTCTGCCCAGGCTGGTTTCAAACTCTCATCCTCAGATCTCAGCCACTATTTACCTCTGTCTCTAATCCATCTTGGATTATAGATGTGAGCTACTGATACCTGGATAATGACCATGTCTTGTAAGCAGTCATATAATAGGATTATTACAGGCTTCTTCTTTCTTTGTTAGATTTGGATGATTAGTCCTATCCCATGTATGGATCTTCATTGTGTTGATAAAATGAAATAGAAGATTCTAAAATGTATTTCTCTGTCACAACCTATCACTATGAATTCTAACCTGTTTGTGTTTGGAAAACTCCAATCATGCTTACATATTTTGTCTTGGTGCTCTATTTAAAAGTAAAGATATCAGTAGATTTCTGTTATGGTTAGAATATCGTTTCTTCTCACAAATTCATGACTTAGGGATTGATTCTCGAATATTATAGCAGCCTTTGAGAGGTGACAGCCCTTTAAGAGTTAGTTGAAGTTCCAGATAGATTAATATCATTCAAGGACTGGGTTGGTTCTCACCAGAGGGGATTGTTATAAAGCATTTGGCTTTACACATGCCTTACTTCTGCCATGAGTTGAAGAGGCACAAGCCCTCAACAAAAGCTGAGCAGATGCTGGCTAACACAATCTTATTGGATTTTTAGAATCATGAGTCAAAATAAACATCTTTTTTTATAAGATAATAAATACCTGTGATGGGGTAACTACAACAGAGAATGGACTATAGGCACCGCTAAACAAAATCCGAAGTGTAGCTACACCATTGCTACTGTTTTGGAGATGTAAACTGTCCTTAGCAAAAAGAAAAAAAGTCTAAAATTTTTAACTTTGAAGACATAAACACCTACCCATAGCTTCTCTGAGATTCCCAGGGGCAGAATGTTCTCTGAGATTTGATGCTAGAGTGTGAAGAGCCCAGAGGCCTTTCTGAACTGCTCCCATTTAACTGAGTAAGTGCCACATTAAGGGACTTAGGTTGAAAAGTGAAAAGTGTCTCTCTCAGTTGAGCAAAATGCTAGCTGCTATGGCCTTTGTGAATTTGAACAGAAAAGATTTTGTTGAATTTGGAGAATTCCTTGTTCCCTGAAAAGAAAATACTGAAAATTAGATAAAACTTCCCCAAGCATTTTGGTTTTTCTTTTTAAGTAAATATTTAAGAATCTTGTAATATGAGAGTTGCACTTGAAATTATCCAGGACTATTTTTTTTCTAAAGTTTTTTTTTGGATGAAGACTATGGGAACTTAAAGAACATGTGCAATCAGATTTTTACTTACTAAGTCAGAAGGGGAAAATGTTCCTTTGAAATTAAGTATATTCTAGTCCATCTTCTTTGCTGCATTTTGTCTCCAAATAGCATAATTTGATTCTTTTAAAGTAAAATTCTGTTTAAAATGTGAAAATTTCTTTGGGTAAAGTTCAAGCAATGACATCTGTAAATATTTAACCCTTGAGATTAAAAATGTCAAAGTAGATACCATAGTTCTTCTATCTTAAGAAATGTTAAGTTACACTGGGCTCTCTAGCACAGAGCCTATAATCCCATTCCAATTATATTAAAGGTAGATAGAGTTCAAAGAAGCAAAAAAACAAAATTAGCAAGATCATACCTCAGAAACAAAACACAAGCACAATAGGGAAGGACGCATGGTTCAAATTGTAGAAGTATTACTGCATTGAAGGATAATTATCTGAAAGAATTATAATACATACACACAGCAACTAATTTCAGCACTGAACAAGATCTTGTGAACATTATGGATTCTGTAGTTATGATATTGCTCCAAAGATTTACTACAAGTTAAAAATTGAGATAATCATGTTTGCCCATTTCGGTGCTTGTGTGGTAGTAAAAAAGAGTTTCTTTGCCTAAATCATCTTCTAAATCACCTCTCTGGGAAGATAGTAGGTACAGATAGAAATTAAGACAGTAACTGAAAGAGTCAGGAGGTAAAAAAATTCTGGTAAATGGATTTCCTGCTTCTATTTCAGTTAAGTGGAACGCCGAAGAAATAATCAAAGTATATTGAAGTGTAAGAATGCGGGCTGGGGATATGGCCTAGTGGCAAGAGAGCTTGCCTCGTATACATGAGGCCCTGGGTTCGATTCCCCAGCACCACATATACAGAAAACGGCCAGAAGTGGCGCTATGGCCCAAGTGGCAGAGTGCTAGCCTTGAGCAAAACGAAGCCAGGGACAGTGCTCAGGCCCTGAGTCCAAGGCCCAGGACTGGCCAAAAAAAAAAAAAAAAGAATGAATACAATACCGATGACCTGAAATATTGGAATCTTCTAAATTTACTATCCCTGTAATCTTATCTCAGTATATTGGAAACCATGTATACTGGTATTAGAACTAGGAAATTGAAAGGGAATATCAAAATTGAGAGACACAGGGTAAAAAAAGACAAACAACTACAAAAGCAATACTTGCAAAACTGTTTGGTGTAAGTGAACTGAACACCTCATGGGGGGAAAGGGAGAGGGGGAGGAGGGAGGGGGGTATGAGGGACCAGGTAACAAACAGTACAAGAAATGTATCCAATACCTAACGTATGAAACTGTAACCTCTCTGTACATCAGTTTGATAATAAAAATTTGAAAGAAAAAAGAAATAAACATGCAAATGTAAAGAAACCATGGTTTCTGTAGTAATTAGTTCTTTCTAAAGTCCCTGGTTCCTTCCTTGCTATTAGATTGTGTAAGGACCATTTCTATCATTGGATGATAATCATATTTGGCAGTTTTATTGAGGAAAAGGTAAGAACTATTCACAGAAGGCCTGAGATGGTTTTCTTTCATATTCAGGCCATCTCAATTTTGGTCAGGTTTGCTCTTGTTGTACTTGATGAGTTATAGATTTATGAATGAGAAAGTGAAGTATGTCAAACTTAAATGACATTAAGATTCCATCTTACTCCAATCAGAATGGCCATCATCAAGAACTCAGATAATAAATACTGTGAGGATACCGGGGAAAAGGACCCTTATACACTGTTGGTAAGAATATAAACTCCTACAAACATTATGGAAATCAGTATGGAGATTCCTTAAAGGTCTAAAATAGAGCTGTCATATGATCCTGCAATACCATTCTTAGGCATTTATCCATAAGAATGCAACACACCTGTGTTCATGGTCATGTGTTTACAACAGCCAAGCTATGGAAATAGCCCAGATGCCCTATAATTGATAAACAAATCAGGGAAATGTGGTAGAGATGCACAATAGAGCATTATTCAACCATAAAGAAAAGGGCAATTGTGTTCTTCACAGGGAAATTAATGGAACTAGAGAATATCATAATAGGTGAAATAAGTCAGGTTCAGAAGGACAAAGCTCACATATTTACTCCACATGTAGATTCCAGATCTGAAAGATAAACATATAATACAAAAACACACAGGATCATGTAAAGCTAGACATGAGTATATGCATATGCACAAATATACACACATACACACACACACATAACATGTTGGTAGTTGTGAGACTGTTTAAAGGGAGTTGAGGGGCTAGAGAATCAACAGTATCAAAATATTGCATCTTTGAATGAGGGTAGCAGCTGACTGAAAGTGAAGATGAGGAAGCAAAAAAGTGAGAAGGTCAGTATTATAAAAATGCTATATATGTATGTGTGAAATACCATGGTGAAATCCCATTGAACAATTAGTATACACTAAAAAGATGAAGAACAAGAATATAAAATAGGCCCTGTCTGAGCTGGGTATACTAGTGGGAGAGGGGAAGAGTAAATAGGGTAAGGATAGGTGAATATGGTCAAAATATTTTATATATTCTTATGTATAAAATATATATGTATATATATGAAAGTGGAATGATGGAGCTTGTTGATATTAGTTTGAAAAGGGGGAAAAGGGAGGAATAAGTGTGTTGGAGAGGGTGAGTCTAATCAAGGTACTTTGTATACATTATAGATTTGTTAAAATTACCTAATAGACCTGTTAAAACTACAACTAATTGAGGCTATATTTTTAAAAGCAAAGTCGGAAATAACTGAACACGATTTATGACTAATCAGGACTGCTAATTTTCAACTACTTTCTTTTCATGAACTTGTATCTCTAGTTTTAGTCATACTTACACTCATAGTTGTTTCTAACCTTTATAGATACTTTTCCTCAGTCAACAATGCTCAGATTCTTATGAACCTAAGCTTCTGTGCAAAGGAGAAGAATCTACAAGTCACTGCCTTACTGGTCATAAGTCCTTATCTTTTGAAAAGAGCAGCATTGGAGTAGCAGAACACAAATAGAGGTTAGGACAGAAAACTTGTTTTATTTCTGGTTCAGCTCAGGAAATTATTTTGGCCAAATTATTGAACTTCTGGTACCTATTCTTTTCTCATCTATAAAATGCAGAGTTGATCATTTTGACCTTGATTCTAATAGTTCATGACTACTGGAATTGCCCTTCTGAATTATGTTTTTTTTTGCTCCCTTCCCATTTAAGCCAAGACTTATCATTGTCTCCCACATCCTTTTCTTTGTAGCTTTAGGTATTCCGAATCCTGATTCTTGCCTTCAGGCTGTATCTTTCAGATTTCCACATCTGTCTCTTTACTGAATTCATAAGAGCCCATTAGAATTTAGCTCTCTAACATTAATAATCTTCCCAGTTGAAATTATCTAGAGCTATTTATATTTAAACTTGGGAATCTTTTATTTCATTTACTTTACCAGAAATGAGTCTTCATTTTTACCACTTTAAGCTCATTGGAGATTGTGATTATTGTGCAAATGGACACCATGAACAAACCAACTCTTCACAATTTAAGCGCCCCCTCCAACATCAAGCTTTATTTTTATATTCTCACTTTTAAGTCTCAACTTATTATTTTAAGGAAAACAAATTTTGTTTAGAATGAATATGTACTCATTTCATTAATTTTTATGGCAATTCACTTTCCAAGCTAGTGCTATGATAATGTTTAGTGAATCTACTCCTTATCACTTCCTCATTTTATTAATTCACACTTGGACTGGCATAATATCAATTCTTCAGCCTGTCTCTAATTTCTTCCCAACACAAATGTGACTCAATTTATCTATGATTAGTATGAGAATTAAAGATTCTTTTAAAATTTATTTCCTTAATGTAGTCATTGTGCTGATAGTGGCACCTGGAGACAGAGTTATCTGGGTACCTGGACAGGATACAGAAGCTATCACTTAGATTTAAATTGTGTTGGTATAAATAAGTTACGGGAGCAGAGTAGATTTAGGAAGGTTAAAAACTAGAAACCACCCCTTGAAGGGATAGTAGTAAAGTTAGACAATTAATGACTATTTAGTATAGAAAATGTTGGATGTTTATAGAAAATGCAATCCATCATAATAGTTTTAAAGAAATGTGTTAATATGTACCTTGGGGATGACCAGTTGCAGTCTTCAGACTAAATCCAACCCTCTACTTTCTAGGTAAATTGTTTTATTGGAAGGTGGTTGTACTCAGAAATTTAAATGCTGTCTGTAGCTGGTTTCATACCTCCATGACAGAGTTGTATAGCTGTGGTAGCAACTATATAGCCTGCAAGGCCTAAAGTTTTTTACCCCTCTAGTACTTTATTGTACTACTAGGCATTGAACTCAGGTCACTTGAGTTGCACCCTAGCCCTTCAGTATGTATGTATGTATATATGTATGTATGTATGTATGTATGTATGCATGCATGCATTTTTGTGCCAGCCCTGAGGCTTAAACTCAGGGCTTGGGCACTGTCCATGAACTTTTGTGCTCAAGGCTAGTTATCTACCACTTTAAGCCACAGTGCCATTTCCAGCTTTTTAGTACTTAGTTGCAGATCAGAGTCTCAAGGATTTTTCTGCCTGGGCTGACTTTGAATCTCAGTTCTCAGATATCAGCCTCTTGAGAAGCTAGGATACAGATGTGAGCTACTGACACCTGGCTGTATTTATGTTTTAGATATGGTTTTACCATTTTAGCCTGGGCTGGCTTCAAATTCTCCATCCTCCTGCTTTGGCCTGTAGAGTAGCTGGGATTATATGCATGCATTGCCATATCCAGCTCCAAGGGCCTTTAGCAGTAACCTTAACACCTGTAAAAAGAAAAAGTCTTAATACTTTAAAACAACATTAATATTTAAAATTAAAATAACATTGGCTATGAATTGCTTTAGTTAAAATTTTATTGCCTATCCAGGAATCTTTCCTATTGCTACTTTTATGTAGGCAATAAGTAGCAACTCTAATAACTCCCAGGACTGTCATGGTTTTTGGATCCAGATGGTTTAAGAGAAAGGGAACTTCCTTTCCTCATCAAAATTGAAATCCTAAGCCCAATGTCCTGGCTCTGACCTGCAATCTTAGATTACTACAGGAGGATCATATTTTGAGGCCAGTCTAGACAAAAAGTTCAGAGACCCCCTTCTTAACCAGAAGTTGAGTGTAGTGGTATGCACTTGCCATGTTAGCCATGTAGGAGGCTAAGTTCAAGTGCTCCAGTTAAGCCTCTGCAAAAACATTGTGACACTCCATCTCAACCAACCAAATCTTATCTTGGTGTCATGAACCTATAATCTCAAGTACAAGGGGAAGCATAAAAATAGAAGAAATCTGGACTAGGCATGTGTCTGGACAAAAATCAAGACCTTATCTTTTTGTAAAACAGTGCAAAGAAAAAGAGAAAGCTAGAGGCATAGCTAAGCAATAAGATACCTGATATTGAGTTTAAACCCCAGTACTGAGAAAATAAAACTAACAACAACTAAAGAAAAGCTTTTACTTCTGTCTCTCTACTCTTGTAAGTGTGGAATTTGTTGTTTTGCTTATGAGTTGGGTTTTGATTTCTTTTAATTACATATAGTATGAGTTACAGTGGTCTTCACACTCAATCCTCCAAAACTGTCAACAAATGGAAATCATCAGGAGAGCTTTTAGAACTAGGTAGGTTGCCCACCTTACCCTCTAGAGAACTTGGTTCACCTACACTGATTCTAGTAACAGGCATCACCATTTAAACCTTGGGTGTAGCATGCACAAAGAACACTGAGTGAAAACAATGTGCTTTTTTTTATATTGATATGCATTAAATTGTGCTTACTAATGGGACTGGTCATGCCAACCACAGTACATTTTAAGGTCTCATTAAATCAACAGCAAAAGAATCCAAATTCTGTAAGTTAATAGTATAAATTCATCTCTTGCAAAGGAAAGACTCCAATTGGGTTTGAAAATAGGCTAAGTATCCTCATTACCTTCTAGCAAAAGACAATGTTCTTAGAACATAAGTGGCTTTGGGAGAAAATGTTTTGTTTTGTTTTCCATAAAAAACCACACTCAGGGCTAGGAATATGGCTCAGCAGTAGAGTGCTTGTCTTGCATACATAAAGCCTTGGGTTTGATTCCTTAACACCACATAAACAGAAAAAGCCGGAAGTGGCACTGTGACTCAAGTGGTAGAGTGATAGCCTTGGGCAAAAAGAAGCCAGGGACAGTGTTCAGGCAATCCCCAGGACTGGAAAGTAACAAAACAAAACAAAACAAAGTGCACTCAGAGGAGTAAAATAAGAGCAGGAATGAAGCAATGGAAATAGAAAGGAGTCAATCATTAAACCAGTTGTACATTATGGTGACTGGAAATAGCTATATAAGAAATTACCATAATATGGTTGAGGCTGCAAAAATGGTGAGAGCTTTTGAAAGGGGGATTCTGGAAAAAAGAAGCCAACTAAAAAATGAACTTCATGATTTTGCCTTAGAAAGGTTGCTGTGGAGTGTTTCTGTGTTGGAGGAAGATAGACAGAAATGTCAACCAAAGTATAAAGTTAGAACTTGAAGAAACATCTTTGAATACCAGCCCAGTCATTAGACCAAAGTACATGAATGTAAAGCTGATACCCACGGAGTTTAGGCAAGGAGGTTGAATCTTTGTTCAATTTCCTCACAATATGTTGAGAATCTGCCTTAGTCTTTGGATAATGAGGGAAGAAAAAGTAAGATCATTTCCAAAAGGCAATATCTTGAATACTTTCTGTAACTGTAATATCCAGCATACTCATTTGGTAACATCGATATAATCTCAGATTGTAATAGTATGTAATGTGGCTAAAAGCTTCAGCTGCTGGTATGTGTGAAGTATATCTGTCTGCCAAAGTCAAGCTGCTAGCATGCATTATTTACAAAGTACAACCATTTTATGATTCATAAAACCACACACAGTCTGTCTTCTCTCCCAAAACCACTAACAAAACTGAAAAATCTAATAGCTAATATATAAGCTAATTGTATGAATGTTTGCTATTTTTGAAGTGTTGAGGAGGGGAGACCAGAGGGTCTTTTGAAAAGAGAATGGCTAAGAGCATCAGTGCCAAGTTGTCATTGCTGAAGGAGGAATGATTCTTCACAGGGATGATGCTACAGTGTGCTGTAGTCCAATTCCCATTACTACAATGAAATGCCTGAAGAAGGCTAACTTCGTAAAACAGTTTATTTAGCTCACTGGTTTGGAGGTTCCAAGGGATAGCACTGGACTCCATTCAGCTCTAGAAAGCATTTTTTTTTGTTTGTTTTAACAGTATCACATTATGGGAACACTTGTGTAAGGAAGAGTTTGTGCCTCAAAACAGAAAGCCATTCCCACAAAGACCTAAGAACCTCCCAGTAGGCTCCACCCCTTAAAGGAACCCATCTCTCACCACTGTAGCAGGGACCTAGCACATACACATTTGAGAGTGGGAATGGGGACAAAAAATATCTCAGCATAGAAGAAAATACAAAAAAGTATGACAGTGATGTGCTATAGAACTTTCTGGAAGGATGGGATGGTCTCTACTTTTCTGCTTAGAAGTTACTAGCCCTCAAGATCCTTTGAGCACATGGCAAGGGGCTAATGCAACAGAGTAGATTTTTGTATATTATTTATTTTAACTGATTGCCATTTAAATGATTTCCATTTAAAATTTAATAATTCCAATTACAAAATGCTCATTTGTCAGTAGATACCAGATTGGAGAGTACCACACAGAGGAACCAAGTATGCTCAAGATGGACTATAAAGAGATTGTAAACTATGTTTGGCAGAGAGATAATCTGTCATAATTGGCACAGATGACAATGAACATTTTTTCCCTAAGTGATGCCTTTTAACAGAATATTTGGGCAGTTATGTTGATAAGGATTTGCCCTTAATAATAATAAGTTTAACTTGTCAAAGGAAAATATGCTATAATTACATAGTCACAGGAAACCTCTTCCATATTCTGGTTTAAAAAGCATGGTGAATGTGCTACATGTTGCATTTAGGTTAAACAGGATAACACACACACAGACACACACACACACACACACACACAGTGAAGCAGATTTGTCATAGGGGACATCTCATCAAGTAGTTAATTTGTAGAAAATTCATTTTTTTCAATTTGAAAGAACAGATGGCCTATTCATTAAAATTCAAAAGTATGTAATTACTTGATTCTAGTATTTTTAGCAAGAGGACATTTTTCTAATGTTATGTTTGGGGAAGACTCATAGGTCTTCAAATGTCATGTGCTGGTGGACACGTGATTCTCCACTATCTACCACTGACTGCTATGATGAATGAATAAGCAACTTAAAATAGTTTGATAACTTTTTCTCAACTCTGAAATTTTCGCTATAAAAAAATCAGTCATCTCTCTGTAGAAACATATTCACATTAACCTCTAATCTCTGCTCAAACATTCAATCAGCAAATATTTATCCTTTTCGTTTCTGGATGCTTAAAACTCAAGATAGATATTTGAAAAAAGATTGCACCTGCCTCTAAGACGTGGACTCCAATGGTGAATGTGATTGATTGAAATGTCTTCAATTTTCTTTCAATTTAGTGGCATTCTACAACTTTTTTCCCTCATTGAAATAGTTCAATAAAGGTGAAGCGTCAATAATTCATCAGAGAGTTTTCATCTGAGTTATAGTACTGCATGGGTTAGTCAGATGTTGACTGGTCTATCCCGGGTATAACCATGTTAATTTAGAAAGTCATTTACTATTCTAAGCCAGTTGTTTGTCACCAGACCTGTTCCTCTTAATCCTACAAATGTAAAATGGAAGAGAAATAATTTAATTGTTCAATTTTCTTGATCTTTGGAAAGCTCAGAGTGAAGTTAGTGCTTCATAAGGATAGCATTCCTCATCTGGGAACTCTTTAACTGTTTCTTCCTCTCTTATTTCTTAGTTCTTTGTGGTTTCTCTGCAAGTGGAGTTTTACCTTGCTATAGTATGCTTTCTAATGAATTCATAGTTTTCGAATTTTAAACTGCGTCATTTTCCACAAAATATTTTTAAGGTTCTTACAAACTGTCTTAACATTTAAGAATATGGAGTTCACCTTTTCTCCATGAGCCAAATTATATCAAGTAAACTTATCTCCCTGAAATTCCAATCTTGGGAAAACCATTGTCTTCCTTAATTCATCTTTCTAACTTAGAGTCTGCTCTTTTACATAGAATTTTGTCTATTTGACTTTACACCTTGACTTTTTACTTTGGGAAGTATTACCCCCATCACAGGCCTCTCCCTATCCATATTGACAATCTTCTGATTGAATCATAGAGATTAAAAATATCAGCAGCACAATCACTTCTGAGTGGCAAGAATGTCCCTAGGTGACAGTCATATAAGGAACCTTCCAAAATAACTGGTGAAGACTTATCTAGAGAGTACAATAAAGTAATACACATTTATAGGATTTTTCTAGAAACATATGCATCAGATATATCAGAATTCATTAATTTTCATCAGAACAAAAATATCTCAGGAGAGTAATAGAAGCTAGGCGCCGGTGGCTCAAGATTGTAATCCTAGCTATTCAGGAGTCTGAGATTTACCTGGAGAATTGTGTTTTGAGGTCAGCTGGGGCATAAAAGTTGGCTACACTCAATTTGCAAAGTAACCAGTAAAAAGCAGGGAGAGGTTATGGCTCAAATGGTAGAGATGGTAGAACTTATCACTCACAAACATGAGCACCAGAGCTCAAACTATAATACCACCAAAGTGAATAAATGAACATAGAATAATAATTCTGAGTATCATTTGTAACTAAGTAGGTTATTCTGCAATAAAATATGTGAGTATCCATTACATATTTAAAGATAAGTCTTCTCTTGGTTTGTGTCAGTGACTATTTTCTTTGTTGTCAAGGTGATGTACAGAGGGGCTACAGTTATTTAAGTAGGGTAGTGAATATGTTTCTTGTCATACTTGTTACCTCCTCCCTCATTTTTCTCCTATCTTCTCTCCACTGAATCCTCCACCCACAAGATGTACAGTAAATTTTCAACATATTGTCTTGTGAATATTGCTGTTGTGTTGGTTCACCTTTTATCCTTTGTTTTACCCTTTGGATGATCTCCTTCCCTTCCCTAATTCATATAAATATATATATGTATATATATAGTATATATGTATATGTATATATACATATATATGTACAATACTCAGAGTACAAAAATCAAATACAGTGACAACATGGACTAAACCATAAAAAAGAAAAATGAAAGGAAAAATAAATAATTTCATAGTACATTAAAATCAACAACAACAACAACAAAGAAAAGCACTCTATCATTTATACTACAACTCTAGATTTTGTTTTTTGTTTTTTTGAGATAGGGTCTTCCTAACTTTTCTTGGGCTGGTCTGGAACTCAAAATCTTCTTGCTTACATCTTCCATGTAGCTAGGAGGTGTGAGACACTACATATGCCTTATGTCAGATTTTGAAGCCAACTGAGAGAATTGTTTTATGATTTAGGACACTGATGCATAGATGACAATGGGCCCGATTGTAAGTGAACTTCTCCCAGTTCAACCATACCACAGCAGTCTCCTTATGGGACAATTCAACTAAGCCCTGTGTGCTAGGCACAGATAGAGTCCTTTGAAGAACTAACAAAAAGACTTTGCATCCTTTGCATGATACTCTCCCCAGTTTTCAATAGTATATCAGAAAAAAAGTTATTATAATGTAAATAGAAATCTCTGGGCAACCAGAAACACTGAGCTGTTTTTCATGCCAACTTGCTTCATTTATCTTTGCCACTTTCTATCCTATTTTCTTTATCTTAGCTCTTGTATTAGCATACAATCCTTTACTGCTTTTATTTTTTTTTCTGAGTCATTTATCCAACTCTTCCTTCTTTATCTACCTTTTCTGTAATGTTCAGATCCTATGCAACATTAACTATCTCTTCCATAATTAGACATAATGCCAGATTTGGTTTTAATTCTCTTCAACATTAAGTCCAAAATAATTTAGTTCCTTGCTACAATTGTTTGAGAAGAAATACCTGGAAGATGCCTAAGCAGAATTGTAAAAAGCTGTCCTTGAGCTACCCTCACATATGCTAGTGAACATGTCATTGTTTCTTAGCACATTAGTATAAACTTGAAATTATAAATGGCTTCTCAAAATGTAGATAACCAAAAAATAAATAAATAAAATGTAGATAACCACTGTCAAGTGAGTACTTAATGTCTTTAGGAGTATCATTTATTGTGAGGACAGAACAAAACTAGAGAACATTTCCTGTCTATCAAAAGCAAATTGATAGCCACGTTTGTTCCATCCAACAGAGGTACTTTGTTGTTGTTCTTTTCTTTCCTCCTGTAATTTGTACATCTAAGTGTATTTATGTCTTACCACATGTATGGATCATTTCTAGAAGTGTTTTTTTTTTCTATTTATTGTCAAAGTGATGTACAGAGAGGTTACAGTTTCACATGTTAGGCCTTGGGTACATTTCTTGTACTGTTTGTTACCTCCTCTCTCATTCTCCCCTCCCTCTCCCCCTTTTCCTCTCCCCCATGAGTTGTTCAGTTGGTTTACACCAAATGGTTTTGCAAGTATTGCTTTTGGAGTTGTTTGTCTTTTTATCCTTTGTCTCTTGATTTTGATATTACCTTTTGCTTCCCTAGTTCTAATACCAGTATATACAGTTAAACATTTCCGTGCGTGTGTGTGTGTGTGTGTGTGTGTGTGTGTGTGTGTGTGTGTTGTTTGTATGGTTCTGGGGTTTGGACTCAGGGCCTTGTCTTTCCTAAGCCAAATACTCTAGCTCTTGTGCCACACCTCCAGTCTTTTGTTGCTTGTTATTTTTTAGATAAGGTCATATATGTATATATGCATTTACATATATACGTATATGCATGTATGAATATAGATATAGATATAGATATTTAACCCTAGTTGGGATAACTGGGATTACAGACATGCAACATCACATTTGTCCTGTCTGTGCCTTTATTTCATTTTGATATTGTCATGATACCACATGAAGGGTTTTACTTTCCTTTGAAATTCAGCCAGCTTCTTTCTTAACGTTGTGACTGTACTTTCTCCCCAGAAATCTGGAGAGGTTGATTCTTATTCATTTATCAAGTAGATTTATCGAGCGTCACCCTGGTGTATTTTCTCAATATACACAAGAAAAGCATAACAAGAGCAAACAGATTTGTGTCTGTGCTATAATCTTCTTAATGTCCTAAAACCACAGGTCTCTCATACATGTCAAAGGCATATTTGAAGCAATATCTGGACAGGCAACCATAAAGCTTATCAGAAAGTTATTTATCCTACAAAATCTTAATTTTCAGGCTTTATGGACACCTGGTTGTAACTGTTAGTGTTGTGCTATTTAGTATATACAAACACATTATTCTACCATACTGTATGTTTATTTGAATGAATATACAATGATGAGGATTTTATGAGAAATGTTTCTTTTGATATTATAAAAAATAGCACATGCAAGGTTTTCGTTAAAGCATATGTCCCAAATCTAAACCCAAATGACAGTAAAAAAAGAGGAAATCAAAATCTCAGATAGTGACTTGATTTATGAACTTAATAGGCTTCTTAATTGCTAAGACATTAGTTAATGGAATGATAGATGCACGAAGTGATCTATGAATTTTGACATATTTCAGCCGTTTCATGTAAGGGAAGAATGGTAAGCAGCATTTCCTCTAGTACAAAAATGTATTATGTTAGCACAATAGATTTGTGTTTCGCTTAAGAACAACTCGAATTGGCTAGACCTTAGCTATTGCAGAATCATGGATATAAAAGCTTCTTTAAAAGATTTTCCTTTAAAAAAAAAAAAGAGCTCGATGGGACGGAAGACGGCGGAGGAGCGGCTGTGCCCTGCAGAGCTCCCTCCGATACCGTAGTTTTCTCACCTCATAGAAACTGTTTCTCCGAGATAGACAGCCAAAGTAAGTTCTAACAGTACAGGGATTCTCTACAGGAAGGAAAAATCGACTTTGCTGGTCTGAAAACACAGTTTTGAGCTCTGGGCGGCGTCCCGCCGCCACGCCAGAGCCGGCTCCGGCACAGTGCCGGGCACAGCCCCCCGCACTCCGCGCAGCTAAAGCGAGAAATACTCCAGACGGCAGCCGAGCACGGAGGACCTGACATCGCAGAGACAGCGTGAGTACCCCGCAAAAAAAAAAAAAAAAAAATTACTCTCGCTTGTGCCCACAGTCCAGCTTCTGGAAGGGATCCCTGTCCCCACCGCCAGAGCAAAGCGCCATCTTTGCCACTGGCATAGGGTCAGACCAGACTGGAACTGAAGCGGGCCTGGGGAAAGCGAAGTCAAAAAAGCCATCTTTGAAAAGGGCAGGAGGGGCGGAATCAGTGAGAACCAGCTCCGCCCAGAAGAACACCCCCTGCCCTGGTGGGAGGCGAGTCCGGGGCCTAGCCAGAGAAGCCCCGCCCTGCCCGCCGGAACTTCTAAACTTAAAGCAAAAGCTGCGAGCAGCTACCAGGGGCACGGAAACAACAGACGGAAGAACAAACAGTTCCGGGGACAGCTAAACGGTCCCGTCACAGAGGAAACTAATTCCCAGCCCAAAACGGAGCTGCATTCCATAGCTACCTATGCCAAGGAGGCCGCCTCCCTCAGGCAAGCAACTCTTAGTGGAGCAAAACAGGCTAGAGGCGCCACGCTCTGCTGAGTTCACAGTCTAGTCAAGTCCAGGCATCAAAGGCAGCGGCCCCACAGCAGACAGAGGAGCCACAGTTCCTGTGACTGCCCACGTCCCCATCGACAGAGGACGCCCAAGGCCTGCCTGCAAGCTGTGCGAACCTCAGAGACCCACGATTGCACCAACACGGGAGAAAGTCAGAACAGAACCACCCCTTGCCAACTGAAATCAAGTCAAACCAGCCAATCAGGAAAATAGACTGCAGTCCATTGCAGGGAAACGAGAGACTGGTTTCTTTTTCTTTTCAAACATTTTTTTTTTAACTTTTCTTTTAAATTTTCTTTTTAATTTTTTCACACCTGAAACATCATTGGCTGTTTTTTTTTTTGTTTTTTTTTTGTTTGTTTGTTTTCCATTTTTACTGGTTTGTTTTATCAAGTTTTTTTTTGTGTTTGTTTATTTACTAGGTTTGTTCCTTTTCTGTTATTTTCCTTTTTATTTACTTATACTTCCGTGTTAAATAATTTTTCTCTGTTTTGTGTATCTGTCTTCCAGTTTTTTTACTTCATTTCTCTCGTTGCGTCCTCTTCCTATAAAAATTACTTTCCTATAAATAACACCTACACCCTTTTCTGCTAACTCTCCAGTGTCTGTCATTTTATGAATGTTCTTTCTACTGATTCTACTCTTCTCCACATTTCCACGTCACTGAAACTAAACCAAAATCACCACCCCCGCCCCCAATACACTTTACTCTATTCTCTTTACTACCTCCAACTTACCCTCCGGACTTACTGCCTGGACCTCCAGGTTCCATTGACTCCTGGTTATTGGATAGAGGATATCCCAGCTTAATACGAGTGAATCAAAGGGGTTCATAGAGAAAGCCAGTCCTAATAGAACTTAATATAAAAATAAGAATTGCGTATAAGGTTGTAACAGTAAATAAGTAACTACTGAATACAGGGCCCAGGATCAGATGTTATATTGAAATTGTATTCTTTAGGAACACCAAATCTAACTTTATAGACAGGTATACAAGTTATCTGTTTATAATTGTGAAATTGTAAGATTTACACAACAGTGCTTGGTAAGGGCTGCTTTGGGTCTTAAACAGTGCTCACAGGTGCTGGTAGACTGGCATTCCCAATTCAAATGGGCAGAAGAAACACAAGAAAGATGGCAAATAATGAAGTCTTATCCCCCACCCAAAACAAGCAGGAAGCAGAGCAGTCAATCAAAAACATAGAAGAAAACCCCCAAAATGCTCTACAAAGTTTACTGATAAACATGATAAATGAAAAGTTTGAATCTCTTCAGTCAATTATGTTAGAGCGTGAGGAGGCAAAGCAAAAATTAATGGAGAATTTCATGGCATCCACAAATAGAAAGATAAGTGAGCTTCAAGAGTCAAATGAAAAGATAGCTACCCAACTTAAAGATTTGAGAGACAACACTCAAAACCAAAGTAATGAAGTTAATGAAGTAAAGAAGTCCATACAGGACCTAAGAAATGACATGGAAAACATCAGGAAAGACCAGTCAGAAGGAAAAGAGATTCGAAATCAAGTAGTTAGCCTACAGTCAGGACTAACTGAAGCAGAGGATCGAATCTCAGGAGCTGAAGATTCCTTAGATTCTATGGAGAAAGATCAAAAATCAATACAAATCCAGTCCAAGCAACAAAACAGATCGCTACAGGAGATTCAAGACACAATCAGGAAGCCCAATTTAAGGATAATAGGTATTGAGGAAAACTTGGAGAAAGAGGTTAATGGGATAGGCAACCTATTTAACAGAATATTAGCTGAGAACTTCCCAAATATCCAGAAGGAAAGGCCTATACAGATACAAGAAGCATTTAGAACCCCAAATCGACCAGACCAGAATAGGACTTCCCACCGACACATTGTGATCAAAACAGCTTCAGCAGAGTGCAAGGAAAAAATACTCAAAGCTGTTAGGGCAAAGAAAACAATCACATATAAAGGAAAAGCAATCAGAATTACCCCAGACTTCTCAGCAGAGACCATGAAAGCAAGGAGAGCCTGGAATGAAGTATACCAAACTCTAAATAAAAATAACTACCAACCAAGAATTCTGTACCCCGCCAAACTCTCCTTCATAGCCGAAGGTCAAATAAAAGTCTTCCACAATAAGGAAAAACTGAAATAATATATCTCCACCAAACCAGCTTTACACAAAATCCTTAAAGATGTACTATACAGGGAAAATAATCAGGATCCCAACACAGACAGAGAAATGAACCCTAATTAGTAAACACTAGATCAAGAAATGGGAAGAGACAGCTTTAAACAAGACAGTGATAATGAAAGGAACAAACGATCACCTCTCAATCCTAACTGTCAACATTAATGGACTTAATTCTCCAATCAAACGACATAGGCTCATAAGTTGGATCAAAAATCAAGATCCATCTTTCTGCTGCCTCCAAGAGACACATCTATCCAGCAAAAGTAAACATCTTCTAAAAGTGAAAGGCTGGAAACAAATCTATCAAGCAAATGGCCCCCACAAGCAGGCTGGAGTTGCAATCCTAGTATCAGACAAAATTGACTTCAAATTAAAAAAGGTAAGAAGAGACAAAGAAGGTTACTACATACTAGTAAAAGGATCTCTCCAACAGGAAGAAATAACCATCCTAAATATCTACACGCCAAATGCAGGAGCACCCAACTTCATCAAACAAACACTACTTGCTCTAAAAACATTCATAGACCCAAACACAATGATAGTGGGGGACTTTAACACTCCACTATCACCTCTGGACAGATCAACACGCCAAAAACTGAACAAAGAAACCACAGAACTAAACAATTGCATAGACCAACTAGACTTAATCGACATCTACAGAATATTCCACCCAGCAAGGACAGAATACACATTCTTTTCGGCAGCACACGGAACATTCTCCAAAATAGATCACATCTTAGGGCACAAAGAAAAGCTGTACAAATTCAGAAGTATCAAAATCATTCCCTGCATTCTTTCAGACCACAATGGAATAAAATTAGAGCTCAACTCATTCAGCCACCACAGAAAATCCCACAATTCATGGAGACTAAAGAACACACTGCTGAACCATCAGTGGATCATTGAAGAAATTAAAACAGAAATTCAAATGTTTATGGACTTCAACCAAGTTGAGGGCACAAAGTACCAGCTCATTTGGGACACAGCAAAGGCAGTACTCAGAGGAAAATTTATATCTCTGAGTACATACATCAACAAACTGGAGAAACAGCAACTCAGTAATTTAAGGAAGCACCTTAATTTTCTGGAGAGAGAACAGCAAGCCAAACCCCAAGTCAATAGACGGAAGCAAATAATTAAAATCAAATCAGAATTAAATCAATTAGAGACGAAAAAAACCATCGAAAGAATCAACAAAACAAAGAGTTGGTTCTTTGAAAAACTCAACAAGATAGACAGACCCCTGGCAAACCTGACCAAAGAACGAAGGCAGCACACTCAAATAAACAAGATAAGAGATGAAACAGGTAGCATCACCACAGAAATAACCGAAATTCAGAAAATAATAAGGGACTATTTTGCAAACCTTTATGCCAACAAATTCGAGAACTTGGAAGAAATGGATGATTTCCTAGAAAAAATTGATACCCCCAAACTCAACTATGAAGACTTAAACCTTCTAAACAGACCCATATCCAGTATTGAAATAGAAACAGCAATAAATGATCTCCCATCCAAGAAAAGCCCAGGTCCAGATGGATTCACCGCAGAATTCTACAAGGCCTTCAAAACAGAACTCACTCCAATATTTCCCAAACTCTTCAATGAAATTGAAAGAGAACGTTCACTGCCAGACTCATTTTATGAAGCCAGTATAACCCTCATCCCAAAACCAGGCAGAGACTCATCACGGAAAGAGGACTACAGACCAATCTCCCTGATGAACATAGATGCAAAAATTCTCAACAAAATTCTGGCCAATCGACTTCAACAGGTCATCAAAAAAATCATACACCACGATCAAACTGGATTCATCCCAGGGATGCAAAGCTGGTTTAATATACGCAAGTCAATTAATGTAATCCACCACATCAACCAGAGCAAGGTAAAGAACCACATGGTTTTATCGCTGGATGCGGAAAAAGCGTTCGATAAAATCCAGCACCCATTTATGCTAAAAGCCCTGGAAAAACTGGGATTCCAGGGAACATTCCTGAATATAATCAAGGCAGTTTATGACAAACCAACAGCAAGCATAACTCTAAATGGTGAAAAACTAAAGCCATTCCCTTTAAAATCAGGAACAAGGCAGGGATGTCCACTCTCTCCCCTGCTCTTCAACATAGTACTAGAATTCCTAGCCAGAGCAATTAGGCAAGAAGAGAATATAAAGGGGATCCAAATAGGAAAAGATGAAGTTAAACTTTCTCTCTTCGCAGATGACATGATCCTATACCTAAAGAATCCCATAGACTCTACCCCCAAGCTACTAGAGCTGATACAAAACTTTGGCAAAGTTGCAGGATATAAAATAAACCTTCAAAAATCAACGGCCTTTCTCTATGCTAACAACCCGAAGACCGAGGCTGAAATCAGGAAAGCAACTCCTTTTGCAATAGCCCCCAAAAACATAAAATACCTAGGAATAACCTTAACCAAAGAAGTGAAAGACCTCTTTGAAGAGAACTTTAAAAGCTTGAAAAATGAAATTAAGTCAGAACTAAGAAAATGGAAAAACCTCCCATGCTCCTGGATTGGGAGGATTAATATAATCAAAATGGCAATATTGCCAAAGGCTATCTACAAATTCAATGCAATACCCATTAATATCCCAACACCATTCTTTAATGAAATAGAGGAAGCAATCCAGGAATTCATATGGAATAATAAAAGACCTAGAATAGCAAAAACACTCCTAAGCAGAAAGAACAGTGCTGGAGGAATTACAATACCCAACTTCAAGCTGTATTATAAAGCTATAGTAATAAAAACAGCTTGGTATTGGCACCGGAACAGACCTGAAGACCAATGGAACAGAATTGAAAACCCAGAATTAAACCCACAGAACTATGCCTACTTAATCTTTGATAAAGGAGCTAAAACAATAGTATGGAAGAAAGATAGCCTCTTTAACAAGTGGTGCTGGCAAAACTGGCTCAACACATGCAACAAACTAAAACTAGATCCGTATATATCACCCTGCACCAAAATCAATTCCAAATGGATTAAAGACCTTGAAATCAAAACAGGCACCCTGAAGACACTAAAGGAAGGAGTAGGAGAAACACTTGGGCTCCTTGGCACAGGACAGAACTTCCTTAACAAAGACCCTGAAATGCTACAAATCAAAGAAAGGTTGGACAAATGGGACTGCATCAAACTTCAGAGCTTCTGCACGGCAAAGGACATAGCTCTCAAGATAAACAGAAAGCCCACAGACTGGGAGAAAATCTTTACCGGACATTCAACAGACAAAGGCCTCATCTCTAAAATATATGCAGAACTAAAAAAATTACCTTCTTCCAAAACAAAACTGCAAAGAACAAATAGCCCCCTCATCAAGTGGGCTAAAGACTTACAAAGAAACTTCTCTGATGAGGAAATGAGAATGGCCAATAGACATATGAAAAAATGCTCTACATCACTGGCCATAAAGGAAATGCAAATCAAAACAACATTGAGATTCCATCTCACCCCAGCAAGAATGTCATATATCAAGAAAACTAATAATAACAATTGTTGGAGGGGATGTGGCCAAAAGGGAACCCTACTTCATTGTTGGTGGGAATGTAAACTGGTTCAGCCACTCTGGCAAGCAGTATGGAGATTCCTCAGAAGGCTCAATATAGAACTCCCCTATGACCCAGCAGCCCCACTGTTGGGTATCTATCCAAAAGACCACAAACAAAATCACAGTAATGCCACCAGCACAACAATGTTCATCGCAGCACAGTTTGTCATAGCGAGAAGCTGGAACCAACCCAGATGCCCCTCCATAGATGAATGGATCAGGAAAATGTGGTACATTTACACAATGGAATTTTATGCCTCTATCAGAAAGAACGACATTGTTCCATTTGTAAGGAAATGGAAGGACTTGGAAAAAGTTATACTAAGTGAAGTGAGCCAGACCCAAAGAAACATGGACTCTATGGCCTCCCTTATTGGGAATAATTAGTACAGGTTTAGGCAAGCCATAGCAGAGCATCACAAGGCCCAATAGCTATACCCTTAGAAACACATAAGATGATGCTAAGTGAAATGAACTCCATGATATGGAAACAAGTGATATATCACAGTTATAACTACTTTCAACGTCCTATGTGTATGTGTAGTTTCTATTATTGATGATGTTTTGTATCACCTTCCTATGTTTGTACCTACACTATCTCTGTAATCTTATCTGAGTATATTGGAAACCGTGTTTACTGGTATTGGAAGTAGGAAATTCAAAGGGAATACCAAATTCGAGAGACACAGGGTAAAAAAAGAGAAATAACTACAAAAGCAATACTTGTAAAACTGTTTGCTGTAAGTGAACTGAACAACTGGGGGGGGGGAGGGAAAGGGGGGAGGGAGGGGGGCATGAGGGACAAGGCAACGAACAGTACAAGAAATGTATCCAATGCCCAACGTATGACACTGTAACCTCTCTGTACGTCAGTTTGATAATAAAAATTTGAGAAAAAAAAAAAAAAAAAGAACAACTCAATTTTAAGTCTTAAAACTTAAAGATAAATAGTCTTTAAACATGAAAAAGGAAAGTAGAAATCTTTATTAATGTGTTTTTCAGACTACCTTATTTGCTTGCTGTGATTCATTATTCCCAGGAGTTGTTTCAGATTTCCACTGACCACAACCTGCTCATTTTCATAGGCTTGGTTGTGGTCAAATTTGCATATATCCAAAATGAGTGTGTGTGTGTGTGTGTGTGTGTGTGTGTGTGTGTGTGTTTTCAATCAGCAGGGTGTGGTGTTGCTCAGGAATAGGCCTCTGATTTTTCTTGCTATGTAATGAATAAAATATGTGGGAAATGTGTGAAACTTATGTAAGCTCTTTTGTCTTGGTCTTACTGAAGGGCTTTAATTTTACTCTTCTTTTTTAATCCTGGAGATGTCAAACTGGCCCCATGACATCTTTCAACTTTATACTTTTCTATGGAGACCAAGGACTTCAAAGTCTGACAGGAGAACGTGAAAAATAAAGGCCCCTGGGTAGTGATTGTGAGCATTACTTTCCCTCAGGAAGCTGTAATGTTACCTAAGAAAAGTATGTTGTCTTAGCATTTGGGCATAAATTACAACTATATAGTGACTACAGAAGCTTTTTGAATTCTAATACACTTCCTAGTAATGTTGCTTGAGTATATTTTATATGCTGATTTTCATGTCAAGAATAATGACTGGAAGCATAGATTTCTTTGTGTTATATCTGTTTTGTAATTCTTGCAATTTAAAACATAATTTTTTTTCTTTCTGATCTGTTGATAGTCATTACTGTGATGGAGTCATAGTAAACTTTCTTCTTTCAAAGAATCTGCATCTCTGGGGTATGGGAAAGAGTATATGAAGGAATGCAAGTAAGACACCCAGAAAAATAGTCCTAACTGCTTTATGTGAATCAGTGGGTAAATAAAAATCTGGAAAAGTTGTAATAAATTGTTGGGACCTCAAGGATCCCTTTTTCCCCCTATCTCCCGGGGAAAATGCCTGAACTCCAAATTATGAAAGAGCACTTGGCTTTAACTTCCGCCAGCAGAAGGCAAAATGTGCTCTTGTGGATCCCATTTAGCCAAGAAGAGAGTTGCCGGGAACCTTCCCCCCTGCCCCCTCTCACAGGTCAGAGATCGGCGCAGAAAGAAAGACTCCGGGAAGACAGCCTGAGGTTTGAACTGAACTCCTCGCCCAGGGAGCAGGCAGAAGGATTTATTATGGTGACCAGACGGGAAGGCCGTAAGGGAAGGACTTGGCTAATTGGCTGCGCTGGGCTGTTTCAGCAAGAGTGGCACCCTGGGACTCCCCCCACAGGCTGACGTCATGCCCCAATAGAACCGCCCCTGGGCTCTGGCTGTGCCATCTTGAAGGCATCCAGGTGGAACTGAGATGGAGACTGGAGGTGGGCAGAGCCAGAACTACTCCTTCCGGTTCTGGACCAGGAAGGCGTAGGAGTGGCTTCAGGCCATAAGGCCCCAGGGCGGGAGGAGGGGAGGGTCAATCAGGGACCGCCCCTCTACATATACAGCCAGCACCCCCACAATAAATGTGGACATAGAAGCCACATGGAGGTGATTGGATTCAAAATATAAGTGATATTGGATATTTCTAGACAGAGACGATTTATTTATATATATTAGTTCCTAAAAGTGATGTTGCACAAGATCTTAAATCCTATACCATTTCATTATAAAAATTGCTGCTGTTGCATTATTGATGGTTGAAAGGGAAAGTCCTTCAAGTAAATGTGTGGAGATGAGTTTTTCCAAGATCCAAGAGGATGTTTGTTTTTTATAGCTGCCATTTAAGCACTATATCTCACCTATATTTTCAAGATTTTTTGTTTTCACTTTTCTTTGTTTTTAGATTTGTGCTAAAATAGCAAAAAGAAAAGTCACTCTCTACTCCTTTTCTTTTTTTTTTTTTTTTTAGTTGTCAAACAGATGTACAGAGAGGTTACAGTTTCATACGTTAGGCATTAGATACATTTCTTGTACTGTTTGTTACCTCCTCCCTCATTCCCTCCTCTCCCCTCCCCTTTTCCCTCTCCCCACATGAGTTTTTCAGTTGGTTTACGCCAAATGGTTTTGGAAGTATTGCTTTTGTAGTCGTTTGTCTTTTTATCCTGTGTCTACTCCTTCTTTTGACCATAGACATATTAATAAAATAACTCTCTAAGGTGAAAGGCAAATTATATGGCCAGGGAATCATTAATGTTAGTTGGTGAACAGTGAGATGAAATCGATGACGCCAGACTTTTAAGAAGGATCCAACATGGGGCTGGGAACATGGCCTAGTGGCAAGAGTGCTTGCCTCGTATACATGAAGCCCTGGGTTCGATTCCCCAGCACCACATATATAGAAAACAGCCACAAGTGGCGCTGTGGCTAAAGTGGCAGGGTGCTAGCCTTGAGCAAAAAGAAGCCAGAGACAAGTGCTCAGGCCCTGAGTCCAAGGCCCAGGACTGGCAAAAAAATAAAAAAATTTAAAAAAAGAAGAAGAAGAACCCAACCAACTACAATGACTTGGGTTTGGCTTTGTTGTTGTTGTTTTTCAAAGTCTAATTTCTCAGACAAATAATGCACCATCAGTTGTAGTCAATACAATGGTAATATTCCATGAGGAAGAAACATTAAGTAATGCTATATAGTTCAATTCAATAAGAGGAAAAAAAATCACAAGGATATATGTGTGTGTGTTTGTGTGTGTGCATATATATACACATATATTTGCATTTATAATATATATGCTTGTATAACATAGTTTATGTAATATTCTATACACATATAAAATACACATACAGTATACATACATGTAGATATACATATTTTAAATTCTCTTTACATCCTGTTAAAATATCAGCACACAGTGCTGGCAAAACTCGTTCAACACCTGCAACAAACTAAAACTAAATCCTTATATATCACCCTGCAATCAATTCCAATTGGATCAAAGACCTCGAAATAAAAACAGATACTCTGAAAACACTAAAAGAAGGAGTAGGAGAAACACTATGAGCTGCTCTGTGATGTCTGAGTACGACAATGACAAAGATTCAGTTAGGTTAATTACAGAAGATTCCAATTGGTGGTTCAAGTGGGAAATCATTGCTAGCAATTTAAATTTGACTTTAGCATGGGTTATTCTGTCACAATATTATAAAGTAAAGATTTCTGCTCCCTTTGTAGTATACTTCGATAGGAGAAAATTCAGGGAAATAGTTGCATCAGTTGTCCAAAGGGGTTTAAGTTAGCAATAGAATGTATATTAGGTGGACTTAATTTACTCACATGAAGAAGTATTTGTAACATTTCCTGCATGACTTCAATGATGATTTCCTAGAGAGAAGTTAGGATGCTAATTTTATAAGGAATAACTAATTTGAGGGGGAAAATGAGGAGAAGTGGTGGAAATTGTTAATGTAATTGCCCTAGAGGGAATAGGAAAGTAGTTACTGTGGAAGTGTGAAAGGCCAAATAATTCTTAATAATTATTCTAAAGGAATTCTGATTCTATTGATGGAACAAATGATCACACATATCACTGAGCAATTACAATATACCTGTGCTAAAACCTCATTTTTAACAACTTCACTGACATAATTCACATACCATACATTTTACCTACTTATCACACTAAATTCAAAATCTTGTAGCATATTACAGTATTTTATACTCTAAGCCAAGGTTAGGACATTTTTACTTCTCAAGAAAAAAAACAAATACAAAAAAACTCCATACCTTCTAACTATGGTACCTTGAGCTTTTTATTGTGTCTTTTTACTGTGTCTCTATATTTTCTGAGTGATTGTTCTGGATACCTTCTACACATGAAAATACATAGTTTTGCATATTTTATTGACTTCTTATACTTAGTAGAGTTTCAAGTTTCACTTATATTGTAGTGTATATCCAGCATTCATATTTTATTATGGCTAAATAGTGTTCATCAGTTGATGAAACTCTTCATACATTACTTCATGCTACAATTTCCTTTGTCTACTACTAGGCAGATGCTAAGAAGTTTTCTCTCACTTTAAATTTCTCTTGTTAAAATCTATCCATTAGAAGTCTACTTTGAGGCCCTTCTTGAAACAGACTCACTACTTTCCTATCACAAACTTATGCTTGCTCTGCCTGCTCTATCACACACACACACACACACACACACACACACACACACACTCCTTTACACTTGGTTCCACCTTCATTGGTGCTAGAGGAAAAAAGTAATTACTTTCTGAATGTGTGGTAACTTTTCAAGCACATTTTTCTCCTTCTCTGCCCACTGCAGTCCATTTGAACAACCTGTTTTTTGAAAAGTCAGTTTAAAGTATTTTTTGTCTTTTTATTGATGTCCAGAGTATTTTGTGAAATGCATGGTATAGTTCTGTTTGTTCTTCTCTCCTTCCTTTTAAAGATGTGGTGGTTAATGCATATTTGCTGTATGCTCCAGCGAATCCTGGCATGGTAAAAAGGGAAAAACTACACATATCACTTCAAGTATAGCTACTTTACAGTGTCAAATCAAAATTCTCATGGTAGGAAATGCACTTTATCAATTTGACAGATACAATGGCAAGTAATATGTGGAGTAAGTTATAGTTCAGACATGCTTTGAATAAGAGCAGTAGTTTTTGGTGCTGCTCATTGTTGATGGTCTTCTCACTACACAAACAATAAGCAAAATGTGATCTTAAGGGTTTGAGGTAATGTGATCACAAAAGTGGTTATTTTGGGGAATATTCCATTTCACTTATGGGTGTAGGTAAAGGGGCTATTGGACTTGGGAAAAGGAGACATAATGTCTATTTGGAGCAAAAATCCCCTTCTTGACAGTGCTCAGTTTTCTAAAAACCTTGAAACTGAGAAGTGAAATTAGATGAAGTACCCACTGGACGTTCTGTGAAAAACTTGATACCTTTCCCCTGAGATATCTGTAAGTCCTTAAGTCCTCAGTTTATTGTAATTATGACTTACATAATGACTCCAAATCTGCTCTCCAACTCTCTACTACTGCTAAGTTTTACAGCCTGGTCCCTCTGCTCCTTGACATCTCCAAGCCATGGGTCTCCCCTTGATCCTTCATCTTTCCTGAAGACACCCCTGGGCACTGGTGGCTCATATCTATCATCTTAGCTACTCAGGAGGCTGACATCTGAGGATTGTGATTCAAAGCCAGCCTGGTGGGGGAGGGGGGAAGAGTGAGGTCATGAGACTCTTATTTCCAATTAACAAGAAAAAAGGCTGGATGTAGAGCTGTGATTTAAGTGGTAGAGCACTAGCTGTGAGCAAAAAGCTCAGGAACAGCACCCAGACAACTCCAAGTCTGGTCCACATACATGCCAGTGTGTGCACACATGTGCTCACACACACACATACAAACACACATATACACACACACATACAAGTTATTAGCAAGCAAATCACTAGCATTTATTCTGGCAACAAATAACGGAATATTGTTCCTTATGTCTTGCTGCTAGAAGTCTCCCAGCCTCTACAATGAGAGACTTCCACTAGGCCTCTTTGTCCAGCTCACTGAACAACTCAGCTCCGCTGCTGCTGTCCCTCTACTCTCCTTCACCAGTCTCTGTGCACTCATCCTTGTGCTCTTTTCACTCTTAAATTTGTGAATCACAACTCTGTAGGCAGTCTCTTCTTATAACTGCTTTTCAAAACACTTTTTCTACAAAATAGGAAATTTTCTCAAGAACTGTACCTCTGAATGGAGGTGGTCCTGGGATTTAATCTCATAGCTTCACTCTTGGAAGATAACTGCTCTACTGTCAAGCCATGACTCCAGTTCTTTCCTTTTTTTTTTCCCCCAACAGCACTAGGATTGAACTTGGGGCCTTGTACTTGCTAGACAGGCCCTCTATCTACTACTTGAGCCACCTCTTCAGCCCAATCCAGCCCTTAATTTACAGGTGCTCAGTTTTTTGTTTTTTGTTTCCGTTCCTGGGGCTTGAATTTAAGGCCTGGGTGCTGTCCCCAAGCTTCTTTGTGTTCAAGACTAGTGCTATACCACTGGGACCACAGCACCACTTCTGGCCTTTTCTGAGTAGTTTATAAGATAAGAGTCTCACAGACTTTCCTGCATGGCTTACCTATGAACAGCAATACTCAGATCTCAGCCTCCTGAGTAGTTAGGATTACAAGGGTGAGGCATTAGCACCTGTCTATTACTGGTTATTTTTAAGATAGGATCTTACTTCCTGCCTGAGAATATACTGGGACTAACATCACCTATTATAATTGTCTAATCATGCCAAGGATTATACTTGGCCATCACTGTGTTCAGCAATTGTCCAGAGGTGGGTTATTATAACCTTTTCTGCCTAGATTGACCTGAAATCTCAATCTCAGCTTCCTAAGCAGCTGGGATGACAGGTGGCTTCCACTTTTCCCAGATCTTTGTCTCTTGTGTATGCCCAGGCTGGCCTCAGATTTTGATCCTCCTAATCTCAGCCTCCAAGTGAAGAGGGTTATAGGTATGAGCCACTAGTACTTATCTAAGAAGTATTCTTAATAAGCATATTATTTGTTTTAAGACACATGATTTAGTTCAGTTATTATAATCCCATGGAATAAGACACTATTATCCCACATTATAGAGAAATAATTGAATGTTAAATAAATTATTCAAGATCCTACAGTCAGTCAATGGCACACATAGAATCTGAAACTTGAGATGCCATGGTAATAACTGTGAGATATGTTTATGTCTGGCTTTGGAGTTTCTGCAATTTGTTATATTTCAGGTAGCACCTAGTGGAAAATATTATTCAGAAAATAGCCCTGTGACTCTGAACTACCCAGTGGCTATGTGGTTACCTAACATGGCAAAGTGGACTTCCTCTTTTTTCTAGCTTCTAATTTATGTCTGGTGGAGGTTAAAATGACAAACAGTGGAAGCCAAAAATTTCCCTTTAAACGTAGACTATTTTATACACGCATGGATTTAATTTACAGAAGGTTTATAACTTCAGCATTATTGACATTTGGGGTTAAGTCATTTTCCCTAGAGGCCACTGCCCTGCATCATTTAGGCAGTCTAGAATCATCCTTAGCATCTACATGGTAGATCATCCTATTTATGACAAACAGAAATGTGTCTTGATGTTGACTACATGTCCCCTAGGAGGTAAAGCTGGTCCCCTTCATTAAAAGCCAGTGTGTGTGTCATACATTTCCCAAACACTAATGTGAAGCATCATAAAGTAAATCACAGGACTGCATACAACTTTGACAGGGGTAGCGTTCTTCTTGTCATTTTCCCTATTTCAGAAAGTATGGAAATAGCCGTTTGTTCTTTACACTGATCAAAGGGATTGTGTCTTAGAGAACTAACAGAGCAAGAGTGTCTTATGCATTACTGGAATTGGGCTTAGTAAACCATACAACTTGTTCAATTCTCATTTATTCAGAGCATGACTAGTCTAATTCCTGTTCCTTGCCTAGGTGTACATTGGTGCTTTATAATTTAATGGAATGAAAAAATTGTACCAAGTGCATTCTTAGTAGCCATGACTAGACAGGAAAACAAACATGGGTAATTGAAGCAGAAGGAAAGGTCTTCTTCATGGAGCTGCAATTCCAGCTAGCCTTTGACTCTTCAGGTTCGGTTCCTTTCCACTTAGATAATGAGATGTTTTGTGTTCCATTTAAAACACATTGCTGTGGTAATCAAAGAAATGATTCTTTGAATGAGAAGCTGGGTCCTAAAGTAAAAACATATAAAACATATGTGTACATAATCCAGGAAATTCCTATGGATATATGGATAATAATATTCAAAAAACAATATATAGTCCACTTAGATGTGAATAAAGCAAACTTTGAAATTCTTATGTAATACTAAAACAGGGCATTTTCTCATGGATTTTTCTTCAATGGCAATAAAAAAACAAAGATTTTGAGACATCCTTTGAAGGGTTACCACATCACTTTAGGACCAAGTGTTCATGGCTAGGGAGACATGCATTCAGATTGGAAAGTGACCTTAACCAGATAGCTTGATAGGCTCTGATAGCACTGTGATGTGTAACTGAAGATCTTATGTCTCTCAGCAGCGCTGTCTTATCCTATACTCCGTAGACAGGCTTAGTGGAAATAGATATAAATGACTGCTAAGTACAGGTTGAAGGGAGCTATCTAAGCTTATAATTGGTCCCTGGGAATTCAATGGCTTGTCCCTATAACTATCCTCTAGCAGCCATGTCAACTTTCAACTTTCTTCTTCAAGTGACAGCAGCTTCGCTTTAAAATGACCCTGCAGGTCAGGTCTGATGGAATTCTCAAATCCATCAAGAAAGAAGATCCATCCTTCCAAAGATGAACCTCGGATCCCAGAGGAAAAGATATCCATGCTGGGGAGAGTGTAGCCTAACCACCAGAATGCTGGATTTCCTGTTGAATCTAATGGAAGCTCTTATGAAAGAACATGGTATACAGCCATGGCCTCCAAATTGCAAAATTATGAAAATATAATTAAACAGGAGGAAGGAGACTAGAGGTCTTATGCTGCTAAGTCCTTTGATATAGCACCTGTCTTCCTTTAATGGCCAATCAACTTGTTCCGTCATGTTCCAACTCAGATTGTTGGAATAAAGTTCAGTGTACATAATTAGGTTATTTACAGTTACTCTATTGATGCCTGCCAGTAATGAATTGCTAAGTGAATTCCCCTTATCATGAAAATCATTATGGAACAAAACAATAGGTTAATGAAAACCTCATTAGGATAAACAAACTGGCGGATTAAGGGTCTGCTTAAAATCAGTCTTTCCTTCTTCCCTTCTTCCTTCCCTCCCTTCCTTCCTTCCCTCCCTTCCTTCCTTCCCTCCCTTCCTTCCTTCCTTCCTTCCTTCCTTCCTTCCTTCCTTCCTTCCTTCCTTCCTTCCTTCCTTCCTTTTCTTTCTTTCTCTCTCTCTGCCTTTCTTTCTTTCTCTCTCTTTCTTTCTTCCTCTCCTCTCCATCTCCTTCTTTCCTTTCCTTCCCTCTTTCCCTTCTTCCCTCCCTCCCTTCCTCCATCCCTCCCTCCCTTCCTTCCTTTCTTTTTTTTTCTTCTTGTGTGTGCTGGCTTTGAACCATGATCCTCAAACCTCAGTCTCTTGAGTAGCTAGGATTGCAAGCATGAGCCACCAGTGCCTGGCTTAATAATTTATTTTTTTAACATTTCCTCCTGATATAGAGATGGTGGCAAGGTGGAATTGTGAAAATAAGATTAATGGAGTGTTATATTAAAAAATAAAATAAAATAAAATTCTTCAACAATCTGCCAAACAAATAGTTATGATAGCATCTTGTAATTTCAGGCTAAGTCAAGAAAAGTAACAACTGTAAAATTTTTTATCTTTGCTAAGATATTTTAAAAATGATTTTCTGCTACTCATTAAAGAATCTTTGATTTGGAATCTAACCTGTGAGAATCAAATTGAAGTATTAAACTAGCCATGAGTAAATGCTGATGTTTCTCTCCTTTATGTTTAAAGAAACAGAAATGATTAGTCAGTGCAGCAAATGCATCAAAAATAATTTATAAAGTCAGTGGCATTTTATGATGACATGAAGATCTCTAAGCTGGACTGATTTAAATTTTCTATCCTACTCTGGCAAAAACATGCTCTATATTTAGCTTACCTGATCCCCTTGTTTGTTTTATCTCATCTCTGTCTCCCTTCACCACAAAATAACTACTTATGAAGTCTATATACGGTCTATTTAAGTTGATTAGTTTAAACCGAATCTCAGAGGATGCCAAGAAAGGAAAAGAAGTCAAAATAACCCATAAAGGAGTGTGACTCTAACAGAGTAGTTTCATGACCAGCTAATAATTCAGAGGAAGTCAATTTCATAGGTTCAGGGCTACTGGATCTGTGATAAGCTTTTAAGGTACAGAAGGTTAAATCCAGAGAGACTGTATCATTTAGATTGGATAACAATCTTAAACAGACAGCTAACAGGAACTGAAAGCATATTCAGTTAGCTTTCTTATGGGATTACATGTTCCATACTTGCAAATCATTTGCACATATGGGATTGCTTCCAAATTTTCTCCAAGGCTAGCCTAGTGAACAAACTTAATCAATTTTACTTCAATAACTCTTCTTGTTGGGTTCTTGGAAAACTGGGAATATTCAAGGTGTTTTAAAATAACTCCTATTTCATGATGCATGTATACCTAACTTGAAAGTTAGCCCCATCTATCCTGAATCTCTGAATTACACGATGTCATCCACACAGCAGATATGAAAACTGAAGTAATCAATGATGGCTTGGGGTAACAAGTCATAAGCATTCTCTCTGTTTATTGTGTAGGTCTTGCTCTTCATTAAAAATGGTGCTTTTGGATTATTGTTATCTACCAATGACATATAATCCTTTAATTGCCTTGATGATCTTAAATGCATTGCTCTTCTAGTATGCAAGCTTTGAAAATGTTTACATCCAAACTATTTCTCAAATATAGTCTAAATTCTTTCAAAAAACCCAATTCATCTATTCTAATTAATATGGAATATATCATTCTGCTAGTGGCACTAATTATTCATATAGACATGAATAACTAACATATATAATTTATGCCCACCTTCTCAACAAAGATAAGTTAGACATGAGAAAATTAGGCAAACATAAGATTAGGACTGGTAGTTGGAACTAGGAATTAATTTATATGCAAGTTTCAAACCCCCGAATCATACAAAGTTCTTGTATAAGCCTCTGAAAGATTATACAGGAATGGAAAACATCATCGGTTACAGGATGAGTTATTTGTAGTTAAACTAGATGTTATCTGAACATACTTTTCCAAGGAAGGAAGTGAGCACAGTCTGGTGCGTGGTGGTAGTGGAACACATTCAACTTCCTATTGAGGAAATGCCTCAGTTTTGCCAATTATCAGTGATACTATAGGTCTACAAATTTTCTCTAGGAAGCTACCAAGCTACCTAGTTTTTTTAGGCTGAATATTGTTTGAGAAGTTATTGTTTGAAAAGTTCTAACTCCCAAACTGTCCAGCAAGGTTCTTACTGATTATATTACACTGAAGGGTCTTTTTTCCATTGAGAACTTTAAAATGTCAAACTCAAGGAGGCAGAGAAGGAAATTGTATAAAATCATTTATTAATGAAAGATCTTTAGGTTCTTTAAGCGTTTTCATTTTGCTCTTAGTTCTATTTAGAATTAATGTTAGAGCTTTAGGTCAAGACAATTTTACCATTGTTCTCAACCTCTTATTACAGAGAGCCCTGCCCACAAGATTCTAGTAGATGAAGCAAGATTTCATCAAACATTAGCTGTATATAGGTGAACATGAAGGAACCTGAAGATGATTTAACATTTTTCTGCATTTACAGTATATGATATCTTGAGCTTCTGTTTTCTTCTTTGTGTCTCATGATGATTCAAACTCAAAAGTTCTCTCCTCTAGTCCAGTACTGTATGTCTCCTGAACAGCTATTTGACACAATGAATTGTAATGTGTTTTACTGGGGGAGAGGAGTCAAAGAGGAGGGAACATGAATGGAGGAAGGGTGAGCAAATACAGTCGTTATCTTCGGGGTTCATTATGGAAAAGTTGAAGTACATAATTAGAAGATAGGGATGAGATGGAAAAGATGAAAGAGTGCTGGACAAGGAGTAACACTGATTAAGATGCATTGTACTCTACTCGTAATGGGACTCGTGGAATTGAAACCTCTTGTATAATAATAAAAACTAAATAAATAGACAAATAATCAAGGCAAAAAAGAATAAGAGAGCAAATGGAGATCTGTGGATCTGCTAAAGTATTTTAAAGGAAAGTAATTCTTTCTCCATAGAGAAAACCTGAGTATAAACTCTCAATATAATGTGTATGTGTGAGTGTGTATATGTGTATATGTTATATATTACACACACACACATATATACATATATAAATATATATTTCTTACATTTTCATACATGGGCCTATTGTATATGGTCCAATATTGTGTTAATCTAAATAATATTAAGTAATCTAATCCTCCATATAAATGATAAAAAAATAACAGAAACATAATGAAAGTAATACCAGCAATAAGAATGAACATTTGTTCTGTAATATCTGTACACTGGGCAGTATGTTTATCATTTTCCTTATGTTACCTCTTTTAATTTTAACAAGCACTAAATGAGATAGGTTCTATTACTTTATTGATTTTATTAATGAAGACTCAAAGTCACTGAGAAATTAGGCAGCTTGCTTAATTTCTGCTTAATTGCTAGTAAGGAACACATCAGAGAAGCCAATTCTCCATATGACTTAAGATGATGGATTAGTTTTTTAACCACACTGTTAACCATGGGTTGAATGGCAGGTGGAAGTTCTAGAGGAATAGGCTTGCCTCTGAAAGCAAAGGGAGAAATGTATGGAGAACATCTTACATTCACAAATCAATGAATTTGCTGGACTGGTGGTTGAAATTCCTTTAAAGAGGATGTTTCCATTTTGCAGTAACAAAGGAAGTCAGGAGAAAGCTTTAGAGTATTTGAGCCACACCTGTGTGAATATTTCCACTTCCTTTTGAATTGTCGGATTTCTTTATTCCTCAACATAAAGTCAGGTTACAGTCAGTACTTTTAAGAAGCCCACCATTAGAGGAAGCACACAAGTACAGGAACAGTTTTGATGTGGATACATGAGGCCTTATGTTTAGAAAACACTGGGGTAGCATTGTTTGTTGTTGTTGTTGGATCAGGAGCTATTTCTTTTGACAAGCACTAGACTTTTCCTCTGAAGACTGTGAGTTAGTAACTCAGAGGAATAATAGAAGGGAAGGATTAAGTCTAGAATAGATTGTGTTGCCTTTTTTAATTTCTCCCTTGCTTGTGTTAGGTGATGGGATTTTTGGCCTATGCAGCTATAACATAAAAAAAAACTGTATTATTCCTATTCCCCCTATGAAATGTATTTTCCTTACTCACAGGCAGCAATGTAGATCCAGGGTATGGTGCTTCCTTAGTTCTTTGCTTCTTTAGCATTTTATTTTTCAAGTCCTTTGTGGAACATAAACAGTCCTAATGCCTTTTTCTTTTCCCTCAAGCTTTATGGTTAGATTTTTACAAGTCAACTTTGCAGGGCAGGAAAACAGATAAACAGTTTTGCCTGATTTAGATAAGATGTTTATAAATAAAAAAAGACCATGAGTAGCAATTAAATAATGTCCAAGGGCCAAAGTAATTTCTCTCTTCATAATGGCTGTCTTACTCAAAATGAAAGTGAAGTATGCTAAAGAAAGTATATCTATTTAATCAATTTTTCTTTCAGATTTAAAATCATATTAAAACAGGAACTACCATGGTATATTAATACTACATGTGGAATTTACTTGTTTTTAATTTTTATTTTTGCAAGTCATGGGGCTTGAATTCAGGTCCTGGGCACTATTCTGAGTTCTATTGCTCAAGGCTAGTACTCTACCACTTTGAGCCATGGTCCACTTCTAGTTTTCTGGTGGTTAATTGAAGACAAGAGTCTCATGGATTTTCCTGTCCTGTCTTGCTTCTAACTGCGATCCTCTGATCTCAGTTTCCTGACTAGCCAGGATTATAGACGTGAGCCACTGGCACCTGGAGTAATTTTTATATATACGTTTTTGTCTCTATCCTTGCCTGATCTTTTATTTGAGTCTCATCTCTAATCTTGTCACTAATGAATTTAAGAGAAAAGAGGAATTTCTTAGTACCATACTTGATTGTATTTCTTGCTTTGTATCTTGGTGATATGTTTGTTTTAGATGGTAAACTGTTGCATATGGGGTAGCATGTGTAACATTTTTCATTTCCTATTGAAAATGCTCTAAATTCAATGAAGGACAAAGAGAATTAACACGTCTTTGCTTGTCTTTTTTAGATGGAAAGGTTGAAGTGACAAAAGAAGGTGTGAAGCTGTGTACTATGGGACCTGGCAAGGTGTTTGGAGAGTTGGCTATCCTTTACAACTGTACCCGTACAGCCACCGTTAAGAGTAAGACAGTTTGCTTGCTTTTCAAATGCTTTGCTTTGTGTTCCTTTGGGGAACTGATGATGTATTGATTTAATGCCTATCAGTTTAAGATTTATAAATTATGAATTCATATTCTGATCTTTAATTTGCAATACCGTGTTTTTCTGGTGCAAGGTGACTATTAACCATCAGTTCCATATAATGTGCACATTATTTTGGACTTACAACTTTAGGAATTTTTCAACTGGAATTTAGAATTCTCAATTCAGATTAAACTTTAAGAATTCTCGTAATTTGAATTTTTTAATGATATCATTTTATAAATTAGGCCAATTGGGAGTAAGTCTTCACATTTTTTCCTGGATTTAAAGATTGGAGATTATGTATGAGAATTTTTTTACGTTCTGTACATCAATCTCACTTGTTGATTGAGTGGTTTAGGAAAAGTAAGAGGGAAAGTGTCTTTTGTCTTATTCAATCATCCTGGAGTAAGATGTATCTTGAATTCCAAAATTGCATCTCAGTATATTTTTGTCCTCAGCTGCTCATCAAGCTGAATATTGTAGCATTTTTCTTTACTACTGATTGAGCTTATTTTAAAATCAGGCAATAAAGAAGCTTTCCCCCCTAATTTTACATGTATGTGTGTATATGACTTCTCTAGCAACTTTTGTTGCTTTGTAGATGCAGCTGCAAGCAAGGGAATTTTTCTAATTGTCCTTCTGAGTAGCATGCAATAATTATATAACAAACACTGCTGAAACCAAAGGACAAGAGTGGAAAGTTCATTGCATCTTTAGGCAATGTATACTTTATATCAACAAAGTCTTTCTGACATAGTTTCTTATTATTTCAATTACAAATTATGTTGATTAGAGTTTGTTCCACAAAGTTCTTTTATACACACATATCTAGTTCCTTTCTAGTTGTAGTACATTCTACGCCTTCATTAACAAGTAAACTCTGTTGACAAACTTACAAGTTATTATATCAGTTCATGTTGCCTAGATACCACTGACTAGTTTGCAAATTTGTCTCTTAAAAGTACAATATGTGTGTGCCATTCTGACATTTTGACTGGGTTGTGAGGAATTAGAGAATGCATGAATATCTAGAGACATATATGAGGTCATTATGTCTTATGAGTGAATCACCATTTTATCACTGGAATCACTGTGGTATCTGTTGCACTGGAGTTGGGTAGGATGGAGCTTAATCTCAGAAAAGAAAGGACTCTTTGATTGATAGGCTCTGTCATGTTTTAATTTTGTGTGACTATTTAATTAGATGATTCAAAGAAATAATGAAGTCTAGTGAATCCTAACAGAAATTGCCACAACTTTAACTCATTTTTAAATGCCTTAATTGGAAACAAAAAGGAGTAGTCATGGTTCCATTAAGTGAAACTTATTATACTATTATGTTTCCTTTTTATGAGAAATATATTCCTCTTAAAGAGCCAGAATAGCACATTTTTATTAAAATGGACTTTCTCACAATAGTGAATTTTTTGTTTTTAAAATATTTCAAGCTTTATAAAATTTTGGCTATGTATACTGTTTACTGAATTACATTGAAGCTACAGAATTTCCAAAGACCAACATTTGGTAATAACACAGTACTTAATCTTAGGAAATTTTGAATTCTTATTAGGGAAATGTTTAAATGATATTAGTCTGATAACACCAGGAAGAATATATTTTCTTTTTGCCAGTCCTAGGGCTTGAACTCAGGGCCTAAGCACTGTTCTTGGCTTCCTTTTGCTCAAGGCTAGCACTCGGCCACTTGAGCCACAGTGCCACTTCTGGGCTTTTATATATATGTGGTACTGAGGATTCAAACCCAAGGCTTCATGTATACGAGGCAAGCACCCTTGCCACTAGGCCACATTCCCAGCCCCAGAAAGAATAATTTCTAAAAATCAAAATCCTAGTGATATGGAAAGAAAAACCCAAGGGATGCTACAGATGATCAATATTCGTGGTTTGTTCCTGACTTACAAAGCAATTTGTAAGATTTGTTTCCCCTGAGGAATGAATGCAAAAATACATAAAATTAACATTATATGAGAAACAAAAATCCAACAATTCTCTGGAGGTTATTCATGGCTTGAATCCTCGCAAGTCTTTATTATCTGTGATATGAAGTGGGGCGGGGGCATAGCCTGCATTTGTCTAATAACCATAAGCATTTGAAATGGCATGGGGATAGAAAAATAAGATGTTACATTTGGTTTGTTCACCACCAAATAATTAATCTCTACTATGTTGTTGATGCTTCTAATGGTGTTAAAAATATTTTGGCCTACTATGGAGACAAGAGTTTTTCCTTGCACTGTCACACCACACCTACTAGGGGCAGGGATTTCTCATATGTTCATTGAATAGACAATTTCCACACCTAGATGCAGATCATTATCATGTTTTTCTCAAGTGACAATCCTGGTTGTGATTGCACCTTTATGACCCTGACAGGGAAGCAGTACCAATTTACACTCACCCTGGGCCTCTCTCCAGACTTTCTACAGTAGTGGTTCTATAAAATAACAAAAGCACAAACGTTGTTACCTACTGGAAACCCCCCAAAAATGGAAAAGAAAAGCATTTTGTTTCCAGTAACAGGGACTCAGTGAATCCCTGAGTGTGAACTTACAGGAAGGATCCTTTGTACTATTTGTCTTACTCAGCTTTTTTACACAGGTACTTCAGAATTGTGTGGCTGAATAATATGGTTCTTTGCCATTATTATTATTTTTTGGAGATACTAAATTGAACCTCATCCTGTGCTTCCCTCTCCCTCTTGTCCTCCCCTTCCTGCCATCCCCCCTTATCAGAATTATCTCAGCAATATAAAATTTACTTCTTCAGAAGGGTGTGCCATCAGCCAAAACTGGCAAACAGGCACATGGAGCAGGCAGGCTGGCAGTCTATTTATCCCTATCACAGCAGGCCCCACCCCTTTGCTCAGATTGATTGAGCTCAAATCTCTGCTCCTTTTATGTTGAGTTACCAGCTCACCTTGCCCCCCAAACTTTGATAATACATCATTGAATTTGTCTCATTCTGTGTCATTTTATTAGAATCCTAAGACAAATATATTACTTTCTAGTTAAGCATCCTGAGGGCAGGTCAGGATAAGTACAGAAAGTTTCCTACCTACCAAACATGCTAATTTGGGGATAAGGTGGATATTTTAGGAAGTTACTGGGCAAAATATCTGAGTAATTGTTTTACCCTAGAGTGTCTATAACAAGTATTTAAAAATTTCTCAGTACTAATATGCTTTAGTACTAACACATCAGAGGCTACATAGACTACAGAGATCAGAGAAATTGATGGCTTTAATAATATCTGGTATAATAACATTTCTGCCTTAGTTGGAATACTTTCAAGTTTTTTGCTTAAACTTGCCTAGGATATTACTAAAGGGAAAGTTGACTGATTCACATATTTTAAAATGTCACACACATTTTAAGAGCAAAGCTTAGAGGTCTAGAGTTATCTCATTTTTTGTTTCAGAAATAAACTAGAATCTATATAGTGAAATGTTTGGTATATTTTTCTTGCAGTTTTGTTTCAAGCATTGCATTATTCATCTCGAGTCAGAAAAATCTGCCAAGTAAACAAAAAGCAATGAAAAAAGATGAATGGGAAAAGCATAAAGAGACTGGACTGATTTTTTTTACATTTTGCTCTAATAACTCCATGTGCTATAAATATAACATCTGTCTACTACTGATTTTGTATACACCATGCACAATTACAATACTTTTACTGGCAGGGGAACAAAAGTCATGAATGTCAGATTTTATTGCTAATGAATGGGAATCATAGCTGAAGCCCATAGCTGTGCATCTTGAAAATGTCTTAAGATGATTAAGTCAAGAAGCAAATAGTCAGATACTCTTCTGAAATATCAATATGGAGCATCATAGACACCACGTCTATGACAGAGACACACTGGCATGTGGAAATGAAGCAAAACTGTCTGCACAAGCAATTGCTGTGTTCGCAGTTATTACCTGAGACTTTAATGAGCACCGTGGCCATGTACTCTCATACTCTCTCTGCCACCACACAGAAAGAGATGACGCTATTAACAATAGTCTCTATTATGCTTTGGAGAGGTAATTTTTTAATGCATACTTTGCCTTCGCTCAGTCTAAGTCATGATTTCTGCCAAGAAACCTGAAAGAAAGGAGATAAAACATGCAATAAAAGTAGACTGATGAAGACTAGAAATATAATCTTGGTAATAGAAGTAATAGACTGATAACTTCCCAAATTTTCATCATCTCAGACAACGAAGCAATTGTAGTGTGTTATGTCAGTGTCTTGAAGTAGTAGGCACACTTGTTTAGTGAGTTCATTAGATAATAGTCTTATTAAAATTTCCATTGTATTTATCTCTTAAAGAAAGCTGTGAAATTAGTCACATAAATCCAATTACATAATTTCTGGGAAATAGATTTCTTTAATAAAGGAATCAATTTACTAGGTACCAGTGATGCCACAATAGTAGACTAATATGAAAACATAGATTCACAAGAGCTGTTCTTCCATCTCATTTCTGTATTGTTTAAGCTGATTAAAAGTAAATTTCAGAGATGGTTAAAGCAAATGATTAAGCTACATTTTTATAGGTTAAGAAACCTTTTATTTTATTTTTTGGTTTAATGGAAATGGCTATAATCAGAATCTATTTGATTTATACTTAACTATTTCCAAAGAAAAGATTCAGCTCCAATTTTTAAACTGACTATGTTATATATTAGCAGTAGATCTTATGGAGAATTATTCCTCCAGCCAGGAAATCAATCAACTTAATTCCTGCTTAAAGTTAGATATGTTACTCCTCCCTCCCTACTTTAATCACTCATTGTACCTGGAATATTTCTTCTAGAGAGAAGAGTCAGGATTTAACTCTTGCTGTGTTATTTTTGAAAGAATAGTGGGTAACTTAATAGTAAGTTGAAACAATAGGCCATGAAGGCTGATGTTTTGGATTTTTTTTTTAATCCCACACAAAGCCTAGTTTTTCCCAATAGATCTGTACTTTGAGAAACTCCCACATAATGTCAAGCTTAATTCAGGTTTTGGTAGAGTGACTTTTCATTCATTTAATAATTTGCAAAAAGAAATTTTAGTATTCACTCACCTGATGTGAGGGAGACAAAGCTGTAACACAGACCAATAGTGTGTTATCTTTAATTATTTTTTGTGAAATTTTCCTGTTGCATGGTTGTGATAAGTTGCTAATAATGCTTCAATGGAAGCAATAAATAATGAAAGCAGACAGCATTTGAGGGATGTGAACTGTATACTAGGTTTGGAATTGAGGATTAGAGTTAGTATTTCCTACTTTGCAATGCTGAAGCAGCTAATCCCTAGAGCAGATGAGCAACTGGGCCCACATACATGGCTAAATGTGGGGAGAACAGGAGTGGGACACTAGTTTTCTCTCTGCTGCTGTTGCCACAGTTTTACATTTGTTTTGAAGTCGTTTGTTTTGTTTTTTAACCAGAGTGCTTCTGTAAAATAATCACTTCTGTGTGCATGACTCCACTTTCGCAAAAAGTTACACAGCTTGTTAGGATTTTGAAAGAATTTTAAATCTGAACACATGGGCCATGTAAAGAGCATCTGTTACCAAAGGATGAATCAAGTAACATAACGATGTTGAGGTCAGAAACATACAGCCTTAGGGCTGCATAATGAGCAATTAGAAGGAGGGGCTGAGTTTGTTTTGAAATGCACTCCAATCATTTTGAGTGTGGAATGAGATGAACCTTCATGGTTCAACATTTGACACTTTGCTAAGTAGCTGCAGATTTTGTTTGTTAAACGTATTAGTCCATGTCTTTCTTTAAAGTAGGAATTATATTTTAAAAACTTACATAGCAACACTTCATAACTAAAGAATAGGTAAGGCAATTATTTTTGGTTATGTAAAAAAGTAAAAAGAAGTTTGCACTCATGACAAATGCATTCCCTTTATTTTCTCCTTGAATGTCCTGAGATTAACAGAGGAAATGTTATCTAATTCCATTATTGATGAATCTGAGAGGCTCCCTCTTAAGAAAGAGCCTTTATTGGTTGGATAAGTTACTACCTTCAGTGGTACTTTGGTATGTTTGGGGTGTGAATATTCATATATCTTACATAAAAAAGGAATAACATTGCTTCCTATGTATTTTAAATAGTCTTTATGGTACTTGTAGTACTTAATACAATATAAATACTATATAAATAGTTTTATTCTGAATTATATAGTTAATAACAATTCTGTAAATGCTCAATACAGGTGCAATTCCAGTATTTTCTATCTGTGGTTGACTGAATTTGCACATGTGGAACTTTACATAGGCTTAACTGGAATCATAATAATAATATATAATTTACAACCTGTCATCCTATGCATTGTACTCCTCAAAATATCTGAATCTAGGAGGTGAGAGAGATAGCTCTTGATTTTGCAGGTGAGATAAAATGCAGGCCATGCTCATGTCATCTTTAGAGTATTATTTTTAAGTGCAATCCTGTGGCTTGAATTTAGGACCTAGGTCTCTCCCTAAGCTTTTATCCTCAAGGCTAATACTCTACCACTTAACCCACAGCTCCAATTCTGACTGACCAATAACTGGAAATAAGATTTTCAGAGCCTTTTCTGCCTGTGCTTGGTTCAAACCATAACACTCAGATCTCAGCCTCCTGTGTAGCTAGGATTATAGGCATGAGTGACCAGCTCCTTGCCAGGAGTATTTGATTAACAGAATAAATGCTATAAATTGAGGTGGTAATATTTTAAGTTCTTGCTATAAGCTTCCCTCCCTCTTGGTTTGTTGACTCCATATAAGGCCCTTACTATGTTTATTGTCTATACTTAAGGTGTGAACTTTTGATCAAAGACCCTCAGTTGTCTTCTCCAATATTTTCCAAAGTGAGTTTCCTGAAACTGAAGCATTCATAGCACTTACTCAGGATAGACAATTGCAGATGGTTTTCTTGAGAGTGTGGTGACAGCAGCCTGTCACCTTGCATGGCATTGCAAGTCCAGCACCCTGTAGGTGAAGGGTGTTAAGCTGCATCTAGAATGCCAGTGGAACATGTTGATCCCAGGATCTGGCTCTGAAGAAATCAGACCCTCCAAAAAGCTTGCATTACAGAAGGTCATAAACACAATGGCCTTGATCCTGAAAACCACCAAGCAATCCACACATGGAAAGGTCAGGAAATGGATAACAATGGATACTTGAGCTGAGACCTCAGCCATGTTATCCTTGGAATGTTTTCTAAATGCTTTACAGAGAAACACAGACATTTATATACATGTATACGTACATACACACATCTATATACACACATATATATTATTAACAGTACAACAATATCTATAATGACTGAGATGATATGCTGAAAGAATGAAGCCTGCTACCTCTCTTCTAGGTCCTTTTCCCTGCCTATCTCAAAGAAAAGCAGTGTATCCTCCAGAGAGGATTTTATTTGTGGCTTATGATATCAGTGATTAAATATGAGAGAAGGCATTGAGGTCTTGTTGGGTAAGACAGTATTAGCAAGATTTGTAGAAAGTTTTGTTTCTTCCTACTTCACCCTGTTCCCTGTACGTTGTAATGTCAGTGTTTATATGAACGTGAATCTCAAATGCTTTTCCAGAATTAAGAAGTTATTAATTGAAAAAAAATCACTCAACAAAAATATGTAGCCTCCCTGTATTTTAACAATGAGAGGATTGAGCCTGAAATCAGGAAATGCATTTGCAATAGTAGCTCCCAGCCAGTCCCCCTCCACCCCCCACACACAAAAAAGAAAAAAGGGGAAAAGAAAAAAAAAAAAAAGCCAAAACCCTGTGTGACCAAGAACATTCTCCAGGACCTTGGACAGTGACCCATAGTCTTACTCTTCATTTAAATTTCCTGTTCCTGGATAAAATGCCTCTGTGTTGTTTTTTGAGTTGAATTCAGGTAAAGCAGAATGAAAAAAAAAAATTGCTGTCATTGAATTCTAGGTGACTTTCAGTAAATAATGGTAACTATTTTTGTCAACTAACCATTAGTCTGTGACCCTTGCTATGAATACTATCATTAACCTTCACAATAGTCCCATGGGGCAGGAACCAGAAATGGCACTGCATAGGTGAAGTAGTTGACTTTAAGAAGTGTAACTGACTTTCTTCAAAATATTATCTTTAGGAAATTCTAACCATATTTCTCTCCTTGATTGACTCCAATGAGACAGTGAGCTATATTATTATAGATCAAATACTGTTTCTGTTGATAGATGATCAGATTTTAGGGTACACTGTTATTCATCAAGAATATCTTAAGCCTGGTGTCAGTGGCTCCTGCCTGTAATCCTAGCTACTCAAGAGGCTGAGATCTGAGGATCACAGTTAATAGCCAACTTCGGCAGGAAAGTCTATGAGACTCTTATCCACTTAACCACCAGAAAATTGGAAGTGACACTGTGGCTTAAGTGGTAGAGTGCTAGTGTTGAGTTGAAGACCTCAGAGACAGTGCACAGGCCCAGAGTTCAAGCCCTACAATCAATACAAGGGGAAAAAAAAGAATATCTTAGACATATGCCAAATTCTTGTGTGCAGAATATCCTAGGAAGGAAACAACAGGCTATGGTCCTGCTGATATGGTATTTTATATTCTAATTATAGAGAAAGGATGTGTAAAAGGGTGAGGAATTCTTAACAAAAAAGAGATTCTTGATGAGAGAGAGAGAGGAGATATGCTTCTACAATGGCATAGACTGGTTTTGAGGAGGAAAAGAAAACTGGCCTCTGCCCAAACTGAAGAGTAGAATATTGAATCTGGAAGCACATTGCCCAAGTCTCATCCTGTATCAGTTACTAGCTGTGCATCCTTAGGAAAACAATCCATGTTCCTGGATGTCAGGAACAACAGAAGTAATTATAAAAGCAGCAGTGTTGACTCATTTTTCCTGATAATTACTTGAATTTATTTAGTATGCCTTTGAAAGTTCTTAATTTTCTGGTCACAAAAATTATATTTTCATGACACATTTGAATATTAAGGTTTTTAAATTGCATTTATTCATTTATTACTCTACTACTGAGATAAAAGACTTGGGATGTTTTAAATATTATTCCTTTTCTTTCTGAACATTCTGAAAGGTAAGATTATACTGCTCTGCCTGCTAATAATACTGCTCAGGCCTGAATATTAATCATTTGATTATACTAGTTATGTACTTCTGTCCTTCTTAAGGTTGTATTTTGTTTTCACTTCCTCCTTTTGCTTTCCACTTGTATGGCAATATTAATGTGCCATTCCCCATTCTGTCTTCTAGTTTTTCTCTGTTCATTTTTCTACCACAAAATATGCTTTCTTTTCTACATCTGATGTGCATATTCTTTTTTGTCCATGCATCTTGATACCTTAAGCCAAACTACTAACACTTAGTATTCACACTTCATGGGTACTGTGAATTGGAAGCTGTTTTGCGTGCCCTGTGTTAACAGAGCTGATTAAATTAGAATAGCAAGTAGCTGAGAGAGAATTGGTATCGTTCTGAAGATAAGTTCAACAGTTATATTTATTTAGAGGTTGACTTGACAATGCTTCAGAGCCTTTGAATTTTGATTTAACCCAACTTTTATGTCGACATCTTGGCATTCTATTTTAGGACTTGGATGTCTTACTCAGTTGAGAGTCACTAGTACCTTAAAATTTATGGAATAATATACTAGAATAATTGCTTCACTTTTTGGAAAATATTAAAATTACATGCTGGCAAGTTAGAGATATTTGGAGCCATGATGTTACTGTCTCAGAGCATTAATTAAGGTATTAGATATAAGATACAGATATAGGAAGTGTAACATATATGGCATCCAGTGGAACTCATACATAGCGCAATTAATCTCCATTTGAAGTAAAGCCAGTTTGATGAAAAGGGATGTTATAGAACAAAATATAAAGAGGGGAACTTGAATCTTTATATATCATACAGCTGTTTTACTATTCAAGCATCTTGGCCCACATGGAATAGTTTTAACTATAGGTTTATTTAAACATTTAATGTTAATTATGGTTTAAGATACTAAATTCCAAGAAATTCATTAGTAGCATAATTCCATCATCACTTATTTTTATTCCTCTTGTGAGGATTCAGAGTATCTTTGGAACTCACTCATACATAAAGTCATGTGTTGCTTTAGTACATTGTGATCAATAACAGATCATCTACAAAAGTGTATGCTATACATGCCATGTGTCCGAGATGTCTAGAGATGTCATAGGCTCTAATACTTACCTTTATGTGTGTGCACTTCATGTTGTTTGTGTAATGATGGACTCACCTGCCACAATCTCAAACTGTGTCCTTGTCTTGAACTGACGAATGATTGTACTTTTACAAACCTCACTTTTCTGTTATTGTGAGCATATTCTGCTTGGACTTTTAAATGACTCCTTAAGAATTAATATGTTTCATTAAATTATTCCACCTTGACATAATTAAGTACCTTTGACAGTTGTGAATCACAGAACTTTTCCACCTTTTAAAGGATCTTCTTTTGATGGTGGCTTATATAAATCATGAGTAATTTTTCTGAATTCCTCCTCTACAATAATCTCATTGTATAACTTGGAAAGAAATTAGCTTTCTCTATTAAAGCTCTACTTCAAAAGCACTATTAAAGAATTCTTGGAAATAGCTTGAAAAACTTAGTGGATGTCACAATATATAAACTAACTGACCTAAGGAATCCAACTGGCCTCTCATTTTCCCTTTTGACCTCCCAGACTCAATATAACCTCTATTTAGTTACACTGACAGACTGGGTCATAGTGGCAAAAGGTCTGGACTTCAGATCCGTGTTTGAATGACAGATCTGTTACTTGGATGATTACAGAGTTATTTAACCTCTTTAAGTTTACATTTGTAAGGTGTAATAACCAATATGTAGTAGTAAGTGGATACTTAATAAATATGCATACATTCTCTTTTTATAGAGCACAAGGTAGATAAAAAAAAGGCACAGATGGAAAAAATAATAATACACACTCTGAAGGAGGAACATCTAAAGGAATAATGTTTTTATCTGATGGCTCCATCACCCCTTCCAATCCACGCTTTCTGACTGTTTGAGTCTTTCCCCTTACCATTGTGGAATGACCAGCCTCTAGCCTTTTCCCTGTACATCTATCCTGGATGTGAATAGCAACTTATTTTCATTCCTCTGCAATGTTTGGAAAAGATGACAGTGATAATCATTTTGCTCCCCAGTCTACCCACAGGGGACTCCAAGCTGTGGCTTCAACTCCTGTATCTGCCTCAGGCAAGGCAGCGTGCTACAAGAAGGCTGATCTGGAGTCAGATTGTCTACAGGGATAACCAGGAATATTGTTCATACATTGCCAGACTTAAATAAGGTGATGTAATGTGTACCAGACCAAAAAAAAAATCAGTAGTGGTGATGATTATGATAGCTACCTGATTTACTTTGCTTCAGACACCTTTGTTCAGAATATTCCCATTTATTTTGTCTTCCATGCTAAACTGTCTTTCTATCCAACTTTTTTTGTTTTTTTTTTTTTTTTTTTGGCCAGTCCTGGGCCTTGGACTCAGGGCCTGAGCACTGTCCCTGGCTTCTTCCCGCTCAAGGCTAGCACTCTGCCACTTGAGCCACAGCGCCGCTTCTGGCCGTTTTCTGTATATGTAGTGCTGGGGAATGGAACCTAGGGCCTCGTGTATCCGAGGCAGGCACTCTTGCCACTAGGCCATATCCCCAGCCCCCCAACTTTTGTCCTATTCAAATCACTCCTACTTTGGAAAGTCCTATTCAATTTTGGCTTTTTCTCAACTCTATTGTTTGATCTGAATTGTGTTTGTATTGAGCACCTTCCAGTAACAAGCTTCTCCTTTCTCCCATCCCCACTCCCAGCCTTGGGACCTGATGCTTAAAACACCATGCTCCTTTTACTAACTAAACCTAGAGTTAAGAATATACTCTACTATTTATATCCCTTAAATTGACCGACCAAAAGAATGTATCCCAAGTGTGAATTATGATGCCAACACATTTTTTAAAATCTTGTGCTAATTATCATAGTTAGCATTTCCCCTATGGGAACCAATACTGTTATAAACTAAGGTCCTTAGCTTCTACCAGACAGTATTGATTCTTTTAGTGATGGAATCATTAGTACTGATTGGCAAAGAGACATATGCACATATAATCTTAACCGTACATATGCAAAAACCAAAAGCATTGCATTTAGGGTAATAAACTTAAAGCTGTTCTACATTATTTTTTAATAGAGTCGTTTTCTTAGATACATAGAAAATTTTGCCTCACATAAAGTTTCCAGCAAAATAATTTCCTTGAGATTGCAGTACCTTTTAAGCCACATTAGTAGTTGTCATTTATTTATAGTTTTTAATAAGGAACAAACAGTATCTTGATTATCCTCTTTACATTCCTGGTTGGCTATTGTTACATTTAAACATTCCCTTTGGGCCTCCAATTATTTCAATAAGATCACTGGTAATTCTTCATGAAATTAGTGGTCACTAAGGCTGCTGCCTTATAGATTTTCTTGTTTTGAATAACAAATCTCCCCCTGAAGATAGTTAGACAGAACTCATTTGTAGTAAGCTCTGAGTACCAGATCTTGGACATAATTAGATTGCATCATAGCTTAGTTTCAGAAGCCTCACTCAGTATATGGATTCTTAAATAAACAGTGAGAAAATTATATTACAAGGAATGACAGCTCACATACAACTCCTTTACTATAATAAACCTGATTAAAGTTGGTGTTCAATAGAAGCAAGATTCCTAAGCATCGACCTATAAGGGTGTACCAAATTTTTGTATTGCTGCTAAATAAATATGAGGGCATACTAAAGTACAGCATTTACTTTTATTATTACTTTTTCATGCATCAGGTGAGCTGACAAAGAACTCTTTAGGAAACAAAAGGGGCTATGGAGATGTGTTCACTTCCTTTCAGGAACATACACAATTTCTGATGCCTTAAAAGAGAGACACTATTAGTGTCAGGTTACATTCTAAATATGCTATGCTGTAGCAGCTGGCTAACACTGACAGCTCATGCTGTTAGCAGTCATTCGCACCTATTAACAAAGCACTGAGAGACATGGGCTTTTCCCAGCCAGGTTTTCCCATAGCCAGCTGGTCTCCTGAGTACAAAGAGTACCCTTTTTCCTCTTCACTTTACAAATGTGTTAATCACTCTTGATTATCAGCCTATTTTACCAGTTCCTTTAAGTCCTTTCCAAAATGACAGCTTTGCTCTTCCAATTCTTGAGTGCATCATTTAAAAAAACACATTATTACTTATGAGAAGGTCACAGTAAGACCACCTCAGAAAATGTTTAATTCAATTATGATTATCTGTTTTCTACAAAATATTGATGATACATGGTTTTAGGATTACAACAAGAACACGATGTAATCAGTATATTCCATGCTGTTTATTTAATTTGAATTTTCTGTAACATGTATGATAAATGCCAAATTACCTATGGTTAACTTGGTGATCTTGGGCCCCGCCTACCTAAAATGAAGGAAATATTGACAACAGTATAAATAGTTTCCAAATAGACATATTTTTTCTTTGCTGTGGGGAGCTTGAGTTTTGTATATAACATTTGAACATGACAATTCTGTCGAAGTAATTTGATCTTCATAGATTCTAACTGAACTAAGAAAGGCTTAATCCTTAACAACTGCCCTTAGAGAGCTCTGTGATACATGCTAAATCAATGTAGCAGTAGAAAGACATTTAAATAAAAAGTTCTTAGCATGGGAAGTGTGAAAAACTCATTACACTTCAGGAATTAGGTTTTCTTTCTGAATGTAATTGGAATAGAAGAATTTTATTTGGCTGATGACAGTATTATAACCTGGCTATGTAGGAGAATTTGACATCTGTATTTACAGCAAGGTGCTGTTTTCTAGATCTTCATTTGGGGTGAAATATAATCATGTATTGAATTTTCTACCTCATATCAAGCATTGTGTGATTAGATGGAAGTTCTATGCCATTAAAAATTTAAGCCCATACTTAGATCATCTAGATAAACTAGAGAATAAAGCATTTGCCTGAAGACCCACACTGACCTATCTGTGGCTTGGAAAGACTTTTCCCTAGTTATACCAAAGCTTCAGGCTGCCTTCTTCCTCCTTTCTCTTGTCTTTGGGTTTTTCTCTCTAATATGAAAGATCTCTTCAGTACAATCTTTTCAAGTTTCTTCTTTTATCACAGACAAGTTCATGCCATACTCAGGGCTTGAACTCATGGCCTGGGTGCTATCCCTGCGCTGTGTTATTCAAGACTGTTGCTCAACCACTTGAGCCACAGTTCCACTTCTGGCTTTCCTGCTGGCTAGTTGAAGATGAGATTCTCAGACTTTCCTGCTTGGGCTGGCTTCAAACCATGATCCTCTTGCATAACTAGGAATATAGTCATAAGTCAACTGCCCTTGTGAGAACTCTTTTCTGTTAGAATGTCTTTATTAGTTGATATGGGGTGAGGAGACAAATAAATAGATGATACAAATCACTATTACAGACAAGATGTCAAGTTGTTAAGTTGTTAGAGCCATTATATGTGATTCAGGGTGATCAGCTTCCACTGAAAAAAGACATTGGAATGTCTTCCTCCCATATGTTAGTCATTTTGCTAGGCACTGAGTATGCAAAGAGAAGAGAAGCATCCTTCAGGGACTCACCACTGATTGCGAGTAACACAGCAGTTACTGCACCATGTAATAAGAGCATAATGGGAGTGAAGGACATGCAGGCTATCATAAAGCCACAGGGTGCAGATTGCTTTACCTGTGACAGAGTGGACAGATATCACAGGCACAGGAATATACATGAAACAAGAAAAAGTAAGAAAAAAACATAGATTTTGTGATTTGAAGACATCATGTAGGGCAGAGGCTCAAGGGGTAACCACGCACCGCTAAGTCACTGGTTCTCCAAGAATGTTCCCTTGGTTAGCTACATCAGAGCCAGTGGGGAACTTAATAGCAGTGCAAATTCCATGTCCTTGCTCACTTACTAGATCCAGTAGCCCTCCAGGTGCTTCTGATACTCAATGCATTTTAGGAGCCATGCTATTACATTATGTCAGACCCACAGGGATATCAATTTCTCTTAAAGACAATAGATTTGAGACAGGGAAATGGTATTTGTTGGACTTTGTTTTTTCCTCAAAAAAAAGCTATCTTACAAGCAGTATGGAGAATTAATTACTGCACATACAATGAGGATAAGGGAATAGGGTGTGTGTTGGGGGGGGGGGTCAGGAATAGAATAGGATGGTGTTTAAGTGCAGCTTATAGTAATTTATATATTTAAAGCATTTTCTTTAAAATTAGCAATATAGGGCTGGGGGTATGGCCTAGTGGCAAGAGTGCTTGTCTCCTAAAATTAGCAATATATTTTGTGTTTGTGAATGAGTAGGAAATACAGCTAGAATCAGAGATAGGCCAAGCACTTAAGAGACTGAGGGAGGGGGCTTACGATTTGTGGGACAGCCTGGACTACATAGAGAAAAACCTGTCTCAGCCACTGCCTTACGTATGAAACTGTAACATCACTTTGACAATAAATAAGTAATTATTCAAAAAACAAAACAAAACAAAAAACAGAACAAAAAAATGGCTAAAAAATGTGCAAGCACATCAATAGCACTTTTTCCCCAAATCGCATAGAACAGTTTCTGGCTATGTTTTCTTACTGTTTGCAGCTGTAGCCTGGTCTTTAGGTATACTAATGCTTCCAGAAATCAACTTACTTTGTTTACTTTTCTATAAACACCTACCCTTTCCCCATGAATATGGTAGAAAGTAGTGGTTTCTTGAGGAAAGAATGAAGTACACATTCTAGCTTTGATCATATCAATTGAGCAAATAGAGTCTGCTGGTCAATTTTTCTTTTAGATTCCCTTTGCTCAACCATGAGGTACATGTGCTTAAGAATCAAAGCAGATGGGCTGGGGATATAGCCTAGTGGCAAGAGTGCCTGCCTCGGATACACGAGGCCCTAGGTTCCATTCCCCAGCACCACATATACAGAAAACGGCCAGAAGCGGCGCTGTGGCTCAAGTGGCGGAGTGCTAGCCTTGAGCGGGAAGAAGCCAGGGACAGTGCTCAGGCCTGGAGTCCAAGGCCCAGGACTGGCCAAAAAAAAAAAAAAAAAAAAAAAAAAGAATCAAAGCAGAGGGAAGTATTCATTTGAATACATTTATCTATAAGAAGGCTGGCTTTGAGAAGATTTGATGAAGTCCATAGACCAAGTTAAACAAAATTCTGATTCTAGTTGTCTCTTTTCATTTGGAGAAACAGATGCTAACCCTTAGAATGCTTTTTATTAGTTTTATTTTCTCCTTCTTATAAAAGCAAAAGTTCTTGGAAGAAATACTTGTCTGATTAATATAAACAAATAATCTGTTTTTGGAAAACTAATGCTATTTTTATTAGGTGTTGAGCTCTGTTTGAACACATGGAACAAATGATAATTTGTAACTGATCTAGAAAATCATCAGCAAAAAGATCAGATAATAAGGAATCCAAATTAACTGATGTAACATTCTAAGCTAATCAAGTTAATCAGGAAGAGCATTTTCCTTTGTGTTATATAAATGAAGTTTTCTTTTGTGATACTAATTTAATTCCATGTTTACCTATTTCTCCTTCCTAGAAACAGAAAGAAAGAGGAGGGAAGGAAGTAGGGAAAGAGAGAGAGAGAGAGAGAGAGAGAGAGAGAGAGAGAGAGAGAGAGAGAGAGAGAGAGAGTAGAGATGCCAGAGATTGAACCCAAAGTCTGTGCATGTTTACCATACACACTTTACCACTGACCTATACCCTCAGCCCTCCTAGTTGGTTTTCATTTGGCTAAATAAAGAGAAATACAGAGAAAAGAAAGAAAAGAAAATAATTGAATGAATCAGAGACCCCCAATCTGCCAGACAGCAGTGCCTTACGGTTATATTCCTAGCTACTTTGAGAATCACTGTTCAAAGCCAGTCTGGGAAGGAAAGTCCATGAGACACTTACCTCAATTAATCACCCAAAAGCTGAGAGTGGAATTATGGCTCAAGTAGTAGAGTTCTACCCATGAACAAAAAAGCTAAGAGTACAGGCAGCTCGCACCTGTAATCCTAGCTTCTTAGGAGGTTAAGATCTGAAGAGCTGAGGACCCACTAAACTACTTAGGAAAAGCTGGAAGTGAGGCTGTGGCTCAAGTGGTAGCAGAACACTAACCTTGAGAAAAAGGAGCTGAGTCAGCGCTCAGGCCCAGAGTTCAAGCCCCAAGACTGGGGGAAGGGGGGAATGATAGGATAAGAGACAGTGCCTAGGCCCTGAATTCAAGCCTGAGTTCAACTCTGCATTTCAGAGTGATTTTAGGAGGATGTAAAAACTAAATGAATTTTGAATGAAAATTTGTACAAACATGCTATTATTGTGACAGTCAATAGAGTCTATGCCAAATAGATAAAAAGTTATTAGATATTTATTATAAGTTAAAATATAGAAGGTACATTAACAATTGATTGCATAAGAATTCCCTTGAACCAGTAATTAATGAGGTTATTTTCCTTAGATAATGTATTATCTCCTTATTTTTCTTCCTAAAAAAAAAAGTTAGCCAGCTTCTCTTACCTATGAGCAGACTTCTGACTATACCATGTTGAATTATTAAGACACAATTTGATCACTAACTGTGGGCCTTTCCCCTAATCTTATTGCTATTAACAATTCCCCTGAATACTTGGAAAGAAAAGTTATTTCTGTTGTAAAATTTTATCCAAAAAAAATTAGAATTTTTCTCATTTCCAAACTTTAAAAGACAGAAAAATTATATTTCTTTAAAAATAGACTTGAACCATTTAGAATTCCAGGTGTTATTTATACAAAAATGATTCACTTTAAATTTAGTATAACTGATGGCTTATTTATAATTGCACTTCTGTGTAAAATCACCATTATCATAATTGTATGTGACAAAATAATTGTATAACACAGAATAACATTTATCTGTTTGTATTACAACACAATAATTTTAAATAACAAGTAATTTTACTAACTGAATGTTTAAATTGTTGACTGAATAGACACATCATAAGATTACTTAACCTTTTCTGTTTTGAAAGAATAATCAAGACAGGAATCTTTGTTCATAATATTGTGATGCTACTAGCAAATGTGGGAAATTCAATAAAATTTTATTAATGGAAAAAACTATGTGAGTTCTGTTACATTTGGGTTATATTAGTTTAGAATTATCATTCAGCCTTTGCTGAAAGTTCTTACATATGGATGTGAAGTACTCCACATGTTCGTACTTTGCAGTGAGTAAGTAAAAACAGTGTCACAGTTAAGACAATGCAAAACTATTTTGTAAAAACCTCTTCAGTAAGGTATAAATGCATTAGACATTCCCTGTTATGACAGCATACTTTAGCCACCATGAAGTTTAGAAGAAGGAAACTAATAACATTGTCTTAACAGTGACATTGCTAGACCTGGTAATGTATGACTATAAACCCAACCCTCCAGGAACAGAAGCAGCAGAATCAAGAGTTAAGAGACCTGGGGGTTGGGAAGATGGCCTAGTTGCAAGAGTGCTTACCTCAAACACATGAAGTCCTAGGTTTGATTCCTCAGCACCACATATATAGAAAAGGTCAGAAGTTGTGCTGTGGCTCAAGTTGGCAGAGTGCTAGCCTTGAGCAAAAGGAAGCCAGGGAAAGTGCTCAGGCAAAAAGAAGCCAGGGACAGTGCTCAGGCCCTGGGTCCAAGGCCCAGGACTGGCAAAAAAAAAAAAAAAAAAAGAAAAAAGATTAGGATATATTAGGATATATTGTAAATATATGGGAAAATGGGAAAATGCCATTATCAAATCCTTCTCCATACAACTAATGCATACTATTTTTTAAATTAAAAGTGAAATAAAGAAGTTATGAGACCAGTCTAGGTTACACAGTGAAACTTTGAACACAGTGGTTTGAGTTTGAAAATAGCTGCTATTTTGTCGAGCCAAAGTCGATTTCATGTGGTCAATTCGATCAAATCTGAGAAACAAGTGTATTCAACATGGAAATTTGACGCTGTTACATATAAATTCGGGCTTAACATTTTCAAGTTAGAGGTGAAGAACTTTACATTGACTAGGTTTTTTGGTTTGTTTTTTACTTTTCTTTGTTTCGTTGATACAGGGACTCAATAAACAGAGATACCTGGCCTTGAACTCATCATCTCCTGCCTCAGCATCTTGAGTGCTAGGATTACAAATATGTATCACCGTTCCTGGCTTAGAATGTGTTATTTATACCTACATGTTTAAGTGGGTATTATTAGAGCATCCAGCCGTGGTGAATACTGTGTAACACTGAAAAATTCAGAAAGGGATGTTGAGCTTGGTAATGTCCTTTTATGTAAACGTACTCCATCTTGTTAGAATTTCATCTCATGACTGGCTAGCTACATGGAAATGTCTAAATGTTAATGGGGTACTGTTCCATTTTAGTTGTTTTTTTTTTAAGTTTTACCTTTCTACAATGAGAAGCAAATATTGGATCTATCTGGAAATTGAATCAGAGACACCTTGAGATGTTGTATAGTTTCATTGCAGACAAAATAGATTTGAATTCAACTCTGTCAAACATGTTAGCATGGGTTAATCAATAGAAGCCATGACCAGTGCTATAGAGAACAGAAGGTCTTCAGTCATGTAAAGAATTTTAGAGTCACCCTTGGGCCTTGTTTTGTTAATGGAAATGTGCACAGAGCCAGCTGCCTCTTGGCAAAACTGAGAAATGAAAGCATTTGGTGCCATTGGCTCCAAAGTGTCTGAGCACTGTCTCAAGTTGCTCACGGAAGCACTACCTATGAGAAAAACCTCAAGGTTCATTACAAGGGTTATCTTTATCCAAATGACTGATTTTCTCAGGCCTCTGTGTTCTACAAATGTCATGGTTATCAATTATAAGCACTGTTTTTTTGAGTTCTGATGTCTGGATTGGCAAAATCCTGTAAAATTTTATTTCGTCATTTTGTCATTAATTCATCCTCAGCTTTTTATTCATAACACATACACAAAAATGATTGTATTTTCTAAAACACAAATAGGCATCTTCAAATGAAATAAAATTTAATGCCTCCTTTCTCAATACCCATAGTTATTTTTGGTGCACTGAAGTCAGTAAAATGTAAAATGAAACTATTATATTTCATAAGAAAAGAGCATTTATTAAGAATGCATTTTTATGGCCCAAACATTTGAACGATGGGTGTGGCTATCAAACCCAAATTTATCACTACCTAGTTATGCTAACTGTGTTAAAATCAATTCACCTCTGAACTTCAGTTTCATCATGGGGATAAAACAGAGGGTCTCACAGGATTGTCAAGCTTTTCTTAAATTTTCAACTATATCTCATAAAATTTTAGTTGACTTAAAAATTAGCTTTTTTCCCTCTTTGTATTTTTCTTCCTTTTTTATCCTTGGACACCCAATACTTGTCCAAAAAATCATCACCTGCTGAATCCTTTAACATCATGGACCTATGATGTCATTCCATAAGGGACTGAGGTCATAACTGTGAATGAAATGGCCTTTCTGCAGCTTTTAGGTAAGTGTCTGAAATGAAGAGTAATGGTAAACTCAGATTAATAAAACATATCAACTATGATGCATGCTTCAATTAGAGAGTAGAATGATGATGTAATACTAAATGATGAAAATCTTCACAAATGATCACTGCATGGTGAGTGTTAACCAGGGATTTGTCTGATGGGAATTTGCTACTCCTTTTAGGGAAGAGCAAATAGACAGGATGTGCAATTAGATGAGAGACCTGATAGGAGCCTTTTAAAGTACCTGTTCCCTGATCTTCTGTAGAAACACTTATAAGTGTGTGAGATGAAATCCAACCCTCATGGGAATTACAATATGGAAGAGCTATTGAAATAACTCAAATTTAACTGTCTGTAACTGCCTGTGAACTTTTTCAATAGCAGATAGAAAACACTATAGGGGGAAATCTTATAAATCCTAGGTATGGTTATATGTGGATGCATTTGGAAAACATTTGGCTACATGCTAAACCAGGAGATGGCTACCTATTCTTATCTCATCAGTCTTGTTTCAATAAACATGAGTAAATCAGATCCACAAGACTTATACTTAGATGTGAATGGATTTGAGTTTCTTGTCTTTGAGATAGGTCTAATTAGCTTAATAACTATTTGGAGAACCTATACATTGCCAAGCACCACTGGGAATAGAGAAAATCTAAACAATTAAGAAGTTCCTGATTAAATAGTCTTGAAGTCTGGTTGTCTCACAACTTTCTTCATGTGGACTTTGAAAAAAGGCAGAGTGCTGACTTTTGGAAATAATCACATGGAAACTTTATGGAATTGTTACTCAGAAAATAAGATCTAATTCCACATGAAATGATCTAGCTATGCTTATGTGCATGAAGAAGATATTGGTGCCATGGTTTAAGAAAACCAAACAAACAAACAAACAACTTGATATTCTTTAAGCAGAAACATCTGGATAATTCAATTAAATGCAGAAGAGAACTTGAAGCTAACCAGTACTTGGCATTACCTTAGGATCTTTCAGAATGAACTGGAAGGTACTCAGAAAGCCTTTCCAAAACTGAAGAGAAAATAAGCAGGAGAAAGATTATAGATGACAGCCACTCAGAGAACGGGAAGATATGTTGCATATTATAATTGAGTTTTAAATTATCTAGTGAATTACTTTTTAAGAGAAAATTGCATAGCACACAATTTCACCTAATTACCTCACTTAAACATAGGGGCCAAATTCATGTGTCTACATTCCCTAATGTTCATTTTATGTGTGAAAACAGACAATGGGAAAGTAAGCTCGTTAATACAAACTTAGTGATGTCCCCTAATTCACACATGATTTGGGCCCTTTTTTTTTTTTTTTTTTTTTTGGCCAGTCCTGGGCTTTGGACTCAGGGCCTGAGCACTGTCCCTAGCTTCTTTTTGCTCAAGGCTAGCACTCTGCCACTTGAGCCACAGCGCCACTTCTGGCCATTTTCTGTATATGTGGTGCTGGGGAATTGAACCCAGGGCCTCATGTATACAAGGCAAGCACTCTTGCCACTAGGCCATATCCCCAGCCCCTGGGCCTTTTTAATATTGTGCTAATGTTTCTTTAGTGGCATCCATTAGGTTTGGTAGTTATTATAATTATGTCAATATTATTCAGTGTTCTATGCTACTTAAAGACATTTTGTGTGCATGTTATTTTTTTCTCAGAATTCACTTTCTCTTGACTTTGCACTAGATATTAAACTCACCTGAATTACTAGTTGCCTATGAATAAAAGTCAATATTTTGATTGTCTATTTTGTCTTGCCCATTTGCAATGTTTTGGTTGACTTTGGCAGTCCAATAATATTCTTTGATTGTTGTTGTTGTTGGACTTTGCTTTTTTGGTACTGGGGATTTAATTCAGGATGTTGCACTTGCTAGGCAAGCACATAGCCACTGAGCTACATCCCAGCCCTCCAATAATATTTTGAATACATGATGCCATAAGAAACATTACTGTTGAATGCAATTTAAAAAATTCTCTTCCAACTACATTTTGCCTACATGGTTTTCTTCTGATCACATTTTGTACTAGTGAATCACTTTAAATGAAGGTATGAATGCAGAAAATCCTGAGTTATGCAATAAGTATAATTTAAATATCAAAATGTAGATTCAGGTATCTGAAAGTAGACTGCAGTGCCAGGTTTTCCTAATAACCAGTCTTGCTTCTTGCTCTCATATATTCTATAAAACTTCTCTTGCAGCTGAAGAGTATTGCAAAAGATCTGACTAATTTTCAAGTGATCCTAACCCAATGTCCTTAGAAGGCATAGCTCTATTCCTTTGGTTGTTCTGGGATCCAAGGATCCAACTGTTTCAGTGAAGCACTTCTTAGACAGTCCCTTATTCCATGTAGTCCTGATAAACTGTTATCTGAAGTGTTACAATAAGGTGAAATAATGAGTAAAGGTAGGATACTCAGTTTCTTTTTGCTCTTCAGTTTGAAACTGAAAGAAATAAGGGATAAGGAACCACTGAAATTTCATTATTCATTTAAATTATTTCCTATTGATATAGGTTATTGTTGCTCAGAAACCTCATGTTTTCTGTCTTACATGGCCTTTGTTAAGTGTTCCTGTAATTCTGAGACATGCAGTATCTTTCAGATAAATCCCTTTCCTTTTTGCTTAAGGTGACTTTTGTTCATTTTTTAAAATAGCAGTTGCTTGTTAATAACAGATTTTGACAGAGTGTGGAGCTCAATAGGCTGGAGTATTTTCACCATCTTTCAAGTAGTATGCTGCGTGTAAGAAGCCATGAAATAAATGATATCCTTTTTATTTCTAATTTGACATTGCCCCCAGTGCTTGGGTCAAACACAGATTGAGAAAGCGAATGAGGTTGAGGTTTCTGCAGATATCTGTTGGGTATTTCTCATATTGGTATGACTCACAGTCTGCCTGGTTGGATTCCTATAGAACCTCTCTATTCCTGCTAGCATGTGTCTTGGCTAAAGGGAGTCCTGTGCTGACATACAAGCTCTCTCCATCTGTCCTTCTCTTAAAATCTCAGATTTGTTTATTCTTATTGCCAGCAACAATGTTTGTCCTGGATCCTTGTCTATTTTCTAGTTCGTGATATTTTAAAGTCATCTTATCTAGTATATTTTGCTTAAGTACAGGGCTGAATACTCCTTTAGGACTGACCTGCTTCTACGTCTTTGATCTTTGTGTATTTTGGAGGGAAAAAAAAAGAATATGTGGTATAAATTCACCCCAATTCTAGCTTTATTTTCTTTCTGATTATTGGCTCTCCACAAGCATCTGTACAAAGTTATTGTAATCTCTACTATATGTGGGCACAGATATTCTTTAACTCTACAGTAAATGTATTCTCAATATAGAGGATGCCTGTGGGTAGGCTTTTTTAGGTCTATGAACTCTTTGTGAGGTTTCAGGCAGCATTTGATATGATGCAGACTTTTATAAGAAGCCATACCTTTCTTTTGATTTTTTATGTTTCAAACAAATAAACACAAACGAGAAAAGAGTTACGAACATGGTTTCTCTCCTAACCGGTGAAGTATCTATTGACTGAATCGCCAGTGAAAATGAATGAGTGATCCTCATGAGGTCACTCTGAATTCATTGCAGTAGAACAGAGCCACTGTTCTCTGAGGTATAACATTCAGAGTCTCCATTATGCTAACGATCCACATAGTAGATGTAAAGAAATTACCCAGGATAATCAGTATATTACTATCCATGCTGCTACCCCAGCCCCTTTCAGGGGCAATCAAGCATAGGATCATCTGCTCAATTTCTCCACAAGCCTACTCTGATCATCACTGGAATTCACTTAAAATCTGAAAATGATCTTTTCCTGTAATGAGAGAGTATGCATCATATACTTTTGTGATATAGGGGATGAGTCTGCTTTCCATACCTGTATTATTTGGTAACAGTCACCTGAAATTTAGAAAATGCATAGTATTTGCATTTGGAAGAACTGGAATTCATCTTACCTTTGCTAATTTAATGTTGGTGTGACTTTGGATGAATCTCATAAGTTCTCTGAGTTTTAATTCCTTAGTCTATAAAATTGAGGTAATGACACTATCTAAATCCCACAATTACTCTGATCATCAAATGAAATGATACAGATGCTATAAAATGCCTTCCTGCTTTAATACCAGTAGACATTTCACCATGCCTTTTGAAATGACCAGTCATGGCTAGATGTTAGAGTTAATTTGTGAATCCCAACCTTCTTGGTGAACTAACAGTTCCAGGTTGGCTTTTTTCCAGCTCCTAATGCTTCATTCATAAATGAGCCATAAGATCATTAATGAGAATCTGCTTTGCAAAGATGAGTACATGTAAAAATTTAGTAGAGAGAAAGAAATTCACCAATGAAAAGGAAATGAATCTTTAGAGTAATGGATATCCACATTTCAGCTGTACTTAAACTCATTTTCAATCTCCACTTCAAAAGTCCTTCACTTCTAACAGATTTTTGTGTAATATTCCTGCATGCACGCTCTTCTAGAGGATCTTTGGTCATCTATAGTGTACCATGCCCAGGTTTGTGTTCAGTCCTTCCCCAAGTGTCTTCACACCGTCTTCATTCTGCAATAAATATCTCTCCCTAACATTTGTCGCATAGAACTTTGCTTTTGTTATATTCTCTTCATTTGGAATAGAAAGCCAAGAAGATGAGGGAAAAGTCAAAAATAAAGTCCCAATACCTGTTGTACAGCACATAAGAATATCTTGCAAATTTCAATTGCTAGCTTAGGTGGTAACATTTCCAACAACTAAACAATAAAAATGCACAAGAAAAGTTTATTGTTTAACACTTGACTTTGGCTGTACAATATGCTTGGTAGAACCAAGTGAAAGCCTTGTATCATTGCTATATAGTTACAGGTGCTTACGGCAATCTCCTCAACTCTCCAAGTTGGAATGGCCTCTTCTATAATAGAGCAGTGACCTGTGTCAGCTCTGAATTCTTGGCTAGCCTTTTATTGATCAGATTCTGGGTCTTTGCCTTATGTGAAAATAGTACATATGACTTGGTTTATCATCTGAAATTTTAGTCCTCTAACTCTTGAACTTACTCCCTTTCACATTTGTATAAAATATGAAGATAGAGCTTGGAAGACAGCTTTGTTTGTCTTACAGTATTGATGATTAAACTGTAGAAAAACAAACAATACTTTAAAAATTCTGAATTTAGACTAGTCAATAGCTTATGCTTAGTAAAAATATTACTGGAAGGATTTGCTGTTTGAGTGCTAAGGCACAGAAAGGAAATCAGAGAAAGGTAATAAATTCTTCAACAGAACTAATTGCTTTTGATAGTGACTGTTTTGTTATAAAATGGAACCCTACCAGGATAAGAAAGAGATACTTCTAATTGTTCGAGTATGTGGGCTCCTTCACACAGCTGTGAAAATTTTCCTAGTTATTCTGCTCTTTTGCTTCTTGGATTTTAAAGGTACAAAGTATCTGGTAAGCTGTTGTAGAAATCTTTATACTCAAAATTTAAAATAGTGTTAATTAGTTGTAGAAGGGGGAATCCAGATGAGATCGGGAGCGTTCTGGGTGGTATGGCCTCAAAGAAACAATAACCCGATTAATAAATGGGTTAAGAGCTAAAAGAGAGTCTTTTCAGAAGAAGAAATAAACGTGGCCAATAGAGACATAAAGAAATGTTCAGCATCTCTGGCCACAAAGGAAATGTAAATCAAAACAACAAGAGATTTCCCTTCACCCCAGTTATAATGGCCATTATCAAGAAAACAAATAACAAAATGCTGGTGAGGATGAGTCCAAAAGGGAACTCTTACGCACTTGTTTAGCCACTCTGGAAAGCAGTATGGAGGTTTCTCAAAACACTAAACATAGAACTATGCTGTGATCCAGCAATTCCACTGCTGGATATCTATCTAATAGAACACAACACGTCTACAGTAAAACCACCATGCTCATTACAGCACTATTCACCATAGACAAAATATGAAATCAGCCCAGATGCCTCTCAGTGAACTAAGGGATTAAGAAAATGTGATATATGTGTATGTGTATGCACATATGTGTGTGAGAGTGTGTTTGTGTGTATGCATTTTACCATCCATTGGAAAGAACAATATAATACCATTCATAAGGAAATGGAAAGACTTCAGAAAGAATTACATCAAGTGAAATAAGTCAGACCCAGAAAAACAAAGATTGCCTGGTTTTTCTCATTAGTGGTAGATAGAATTTGCCTATAAATCTATAAGTAAGCATGCTGAGTGATATGTAAGCAGTTACAAATGAACTAACTAAATTGTAATAGATGCTATGGAGAGCTTAAATAGTATATTTTTTAGAAAGGAAGTCAAAGTCCAACAAAATTAACACCAAGAAATGGGAACATGCAAAGGAGGCAAGGGTAGGCAATGAAGCATGGAGGGGGGAACATGCAGTCAAGTATTCGTTGCATATACCACAGAATTGAGAAATGTAAGGGAAGGGGTGGTTCAGAGGGGTATAGGATTGTTGAAGGGGTTGACACTGATCAAGGTGCATTGTACTCATATACCGCTTTGATAAGTGATACCACTTAATGAAAACAACAATTACTTAAAGATAACCACAGAAAGAATAAAAGGTACAAAATAGAAAGTTAAAAATTTTAAAAAGAATTTATACATGGAAAAAGCTCCCCCAAAAAGAAAGGGGATCCACTTTGACATGTGGATATATGCATACAATTTGTCTTAATTTAACTTAATCCCTCCACCACTCTCCTTCATCTTCTCTAACTCCTTTCCAAACAAATATCTTCAAGCTTTATTATTCCACCTACTTTCACACTCTCCATTCACCTTCTCTCATCCTACTAGTACCCATTTTCTGAAGACATTATTTTTTCACATCCTTATCATTCATTTTGTTTAATATTTACTAATTGTTCCTAGGAATTTCAACATAATATGTCACAAGTGCATGTATAGTATTTTAATAATCTATACCACCTTGATAATCTGTATTTGCCTATCCCTACTACCACCTATTATTCAACAGCTTTCAGTGAATTTTATTTTGCTATCTTTATTCACAGAGACAGTGTATTTCTGTCTTGATGCACTAGCCACAAAGAAAAAGCTCAAAATATGGTAAAGGAGAATTCTCATTTTTTAAACTCACAAAACAGATAGTTTGGGCTAAATAAGCTAATTAAGCTATCTGAAGAAAACACATGTATGGGATTTTTGGCTTGTATACTTCCTTGTAATTCTTGCTTGTATCTGTACCTCAAAAATTTCTTATCTTGCTGAGAAATGCATTTACCTTTGGTTAGCTTACTTTGCATTATTAGCATGGTGTTTCAGAGAATGATAGTCCTTAATTGTAGTAAAAAATATGGTCAGGAGGACTATCTAGAACTGTTTTACAAGGCTTGTTATTGGCTTATACTTCCATAGATCATGGTGGTTTGGTTGAGGGATGAAACTAATTGTACTAATCCTCCCTCCGCCCTCCTAGTCTGCTCATCGAAATAACTACAGTGGCCAGGCTGGTGTTGTCTAGGGTGTCCTGGAGGAGAGAGATTGGGATTCTTCACTTACATCATCCAACATCTTCACTTTGGCTATTAAATTTTGGAGAATTCTCATGTGTCTGTACCCTGTAGACTACCCTTCTTTGTCAATAATGATCTTTCATTTCTTTCTTTTTTTTTCTTTAAGGAAGTAAAGGTTAAGAGTTTCCTCTGAACTTTCTAAACTTAAATATCTCTATATGTAAGGCAAAGGATGAGAAGTAGTCTATTAAGAAATAGAAGCTTGATAACTAAAGGGATGGACTGTGAAATCTGACAGTCTAGATTCAAATTCTAGCTTTGTCACTTGCTATAGGAACTCTTATTTCTACATTTGTAATATAGAGTTGGTGACAAGAAACACCTCATGGAGCTATACCAAAGAATAAAGGAGATATCCATGCAAAATATTTAACTATAACCTGGCAAATAGTCAGTGCTCAAGAAAGCTAACCCTTGATATTATCAACATAAATTTATCACACAAAAGGTTATTACCATACCACATAGTCATTTGTCATTAGGTTTTTATTTGTCTGAATACAAGAATAAAGAATATCAACATGGCCTGCCTTAGTAAATATAAGTTTTCATAAGGATATTGAAATGAATAATTGCAGTTACTTAAATGGGGAAGAATTCTGGACAGAAGTGTAGCTACACATGTGTTAACAGGTTATCAAAGTATGTGTGCAAGATATAAAATGAAGGTTTTCTTAAAGTAACCCATTTGTCTTACCAGGGTGAATTTTTAAAAATCTACACTATTATGTCATATCTAGATGATTGTATCTTCCTTATGGATGTAGACAAGAGACATAAATTTGTTTTATAATAGATTTTGCTCAAATGGTAGAAAACTGTCTCAGTACTCACATACTGCTATTTAGTTCTTTTTAGCCTCATCCAGTTCTGTTCTTTTCATTCAGTGTGATTGAAAAGCATTAAAATTTCTTCTTATAGATTGATTTCTTTCCCCAACTGAGCAAATGGGAAGACATTTAATCTACTTGGTATAACAGTGGAAATAGCAGAAGGGGGAAATGAGTTGTTTTTAAAATCTCATTTTATTATGGCATTATTCTAGCTGTATTATTGTTAGCTGTATTGATCACCGCTGACTTCGTGGCTGTATGTTGACCACAAAATGTAATCTGGAGGGCATTTCAGATTAAAATGACTTTCCAGAGGGCCCAAAGTTAAAATTGTTGATGCTACATGACAACTGCTATTATTTTACTGCCAGCCAAATATAAAAGGACATTAATATTCATTAGTAATGTTACAGCTGGTGACTCCTTAACCACATTGTAATGGTTTGAATAGTTATTTCAAACAGTGGGTTGAAATATTCATACAATAAGCCATGATTGACACAGTGCATTAAAGAAGCCAAGTAACACCCAGAGGAAACTATGTATGCATATATACTAAGCTAAGTAAATAAATATTTTAGAAATATACTTAAATTGATTAGATCTTGCACTATTTGAGGAGTTGATTCATTTTTAAATGAACTACAGTGGGGAAACCACTATGGTAGAAATATGACACCAAGGCTTAAGTTTCATTTTCTTACTTATGTTTGATGTCATTGTTTTGATCTTACAAATCAGGCATGTGTAGAGATAGTCCTAAAGATAGCAATGAGAAATAAGATGAGAGTGTTGATGTGGCTCTCAACACCTTCTGAGCACCCAATATGGACTACAGACTATCTGTTACATCTATCATGTTACATCATCATAATACAAAAGTTGCTTCATCTCCATTTTATAGATGAGGAAACTCTAAGCAAGAAGGAATTCAAGACATGTGCATACAGCTGGAATGTGAGAAATCCTATGATTAGAGTACAAGTGCAAGGATAGGTATCCTTTGAAGTATAACAAGATGCTTCTGAATACAACAAATAAATATAATCAGTTCTTGTCCCTAAAGAAGTATTGATCTCCACAATTGTTATATCACAGTTGTAACTACTTTCAATGTCCCATGTGTATCTGTAGCTTCTATTATTGATGATGTTCTTGTATCACCTTCCTGTGGTTGTACCTACACTATCTCTGTAATCTTATCTGAGTATATTGGAAACGGTGTATACTGGTATTGGAACTAGGAAATTGAAAGGTAATACCAAAATTGAGAGACACAGGGTAAAAAAAGACAAACAACTACAAAAGCAATACTTGCAAAACTGTTTGGTGTAAGTGAACTGAACACTTCAGGGGGGGAAAGGGTAAGGGGGAGGGGGGAGAGGGGTATGAGGGACAAGGTAACAAAAAGTACAAGAAATGTATCCTATGCCTAACGTTTGAAACTGTAACCTCTCTGTACATCAGTTTGATAATAAAAATTTGAAAAGAAAATCAAAAACAAAAACAAAAAAAAACAAGATGCTTCTGAAGCTTGCTCAAGATACAGCATTAAGATTGAATTAGAGGGGCTGGGGATATGGCCTAGTGGCAAGAGTGCCTTCCTCGGATACACGAGGCCCTGGGTTCGATTCCCCAGCACCACATAGCCAGAAAGCGGCGCTGTGGCTCAGGTGGCAGAGTGCTAGCCTTGAGCGGGAAGAAGCCAGGGACAGTGCTCAGGCCCTGAGTCCAAGGCCCAGGACTGGCAAAAAAAAAAAAAAAAAAAGATTGAATTAGAGAAAGAGGCCTTTGAACCTGCCTCTGAAGAGTTACTTTTTAAATTCTTATTAATTCACTATGATGATTCTCAAAATGCAGGAAATTCGGGGGGGTGGGGGTATCCTAGTCAGCTTCACATGACACAACACAATGTTTGACATAGATTGCTGATGAAGTAAAGAAAGGTTTAATTTTAGCTCATGGGCTAAAGATTAGGCAGCATCATTAGATTGAGTCTGTGGTGCAGGAACCACATTATAGCAAGAGAACATATTGGGGAGAGTGCTCACATCAAAGGCCAAGAAGCAGAGAGAATTAACTGATGAGTATCCTCTGAGAGCAGGATCCAATGACCTCAGGATCTGTGACAAGGCCGCACCTCCTAATGATCCACATTATCTCCCCAAATTGCCTCCCAGGAGATCAAACCTTTAATATTCTGATCTTAAGGGAGAGAATAGCTTAATGGGAAGTAAGAGTTAGGCCTTGAATTCTGAATCTTTTTGCTCCAAATTTAATGGAATGAGTTGGCAAATGAGTAGACAAAGAGATCAACGTGTATATATTTATATACCTGTATTATATAAATATATGTATGTTTATATAGTGTATATTTATATGTAGATATACACATACTGATTTATATTTGGATACCCATGAATTTAAATAGTACCTCATATGCAGATACTCATCCATATGTCTCCAACTGCAGGCAAGTGTCTGTGTAGCACATATGCACCTATAGGAGGTTAGGACATAGTAAGTTTATATTCAAATCACCATTCTAGAGTTTCATCACTAATAAAAATAGAGGCTGAATGATGACACTTGGGAAACATCAAACCATAAGTGTCTGGATCTTTCCATCATTCCTTGTGGTCTTTGTCTTTACTTAAAATCAAGTTGGAGTAAGTGAAGATGCCTGTTGCCAAAAGTATTTTTATTGTCTCTGAAATCTTAATTCTTAGAGAAACAAAAACTGATGGATTGTTATAATTTCATCTGGTGCAGGAAACCCAGGGTGCTCTGTGGCAATGAGATGTGTACGTTGTACTCACAAATATGGTTTCTGGAAAGGTTTATATAAATCTGTCTTACATTTGATGGTTATATTTTGACCTCTCTATAAAAAACTATGTTCCTAGATACAACTCAATTATAGAGTAAGCTCATCTTTTCTTCTGGGAGCAGAGTAGAGGGAAAGTTATATAAATATTTAAGTTGGCAGAGCCTGAATTTTGTTTTATTTCTCTGCAATTTGAACCATATGGACAGACATACCACCAATTTCTCTTCCTCAAATCCCACCCCCACATACCTTTTTTCCTATTTAGATTAATTTCATAATCTTTCCTTTTTCTTTTCTTTTTTTTTAATTCTTTTTGTCCATTGTGGGGCTTAAACTCTGGGCCTTGGTGCTGTCCCTGAGCTCTTCAGCTCAAGGCTAGCACTCCACCACTCTGAGCCACAGTAACACTTTCTGGTTTTCTGGTGGTTAATTGGAGATAATAGTCTAACACACTTTTCTGCCCTGACTGGATTTGAATCTCGATCATCAGATTTTAATTCCTAAGTAGCTAGGGTTACAGGCATGAGCCACTGGCACCTTGGTTGAATTTTATAATTTTGAGTGGTCATATTATATAAAAGCATCTCTCAAAGATTTGATAACTTTATTGGCCAAGTCTGGTCCTACAAAGACTGAAAACTACTATTAAAATCTTTCTATGGGCCAGACACTTTCTTCTATATGTATCTCTCTGAATTCTAACAACCTTGTAAAACCAAAGACATCATGTTTATGTGAGAAAAACTTAAGTCAAGCAGAATGAATAACTTCCCTTGTGTCTTGATTAATGACCACTTGGTTAATGGCCAAGAAGTTATGTGTATTCTTGTTTGCTTATCTCTAAAGCCACTTCATACTATACTCCAGTCTGTAGTCAATGTAGTCAAATTCTTTCTCTCTATTGCTTTCTTTCTCTTGCTCTCTTACACTTCTTTACTTTCTTTCCTTCTCACTTTCTCTTCTTCTCACACTCTTATTTTCTGTCACCATTTCTGCCTTCTATTATGAGCTATTTCTGCTTAGAACAGTAGCATTTCTAAATTTGATATGATAGTGGTAAAATCAAAATCTATTCAGTGTTCTTTGATCTCTCTTACTCCTTTCATTAAGGATTCTTATTTCTTGCTCTGTTCTTTATCTGAGGAATTCTGATCTATTTATTCTATCCATTTCAGAATCTGAATTATCAAATGACCGATGCTCAGAATCAGGGTAAATGATTAAGACCAAGGTCATTAGTGAAATACTGAGACATAGATCTTGATGGTTTCCTGTCTCCTAAGGTTTATCAACCATCACCAAAATATATTACTATAACAATATTAAAGGTAAAAGACAGCTGCATATAGATGGACAAATTTGTGGGTGTGTGAATATATATACATATAAATCTTTAGTTAAAGGAATTTTTATTTTAAGTTCTATTGCATGTAGGCTTAATAAGTAAATATATTTATCAAATTAGATAAAACTGGAACTTGTGTCAAACATCTGATGAAGGATTTGAGGTTCATTTTTGTTTCATCTTTATAACCCAAGTGATGGTATATTAAGAAAGCATCTACAAAAATGTCTTTTCCCCTTTATTTCTTATGACCTATAACAAATACAGCACTTCAGAGTCTCTTGCTATAGTTTAATTACACCTCTACCTACCTAAAGAAAATTCTTAAATTCCCTGAGTGGTTTAGGACAGAAATAGAGATTGGTGATAATAGTCAGCATCATTTTTGCTGCATTTTGTTTGAAAAGGCAACACACAGGGTAAAACCATTACAATTTCAGAGATAGCAATTTGCGATGGAAAGCAAGCACAAGGCTTGAGTTAAGGAAATTCAAGATGAAAATGTATAAACATTGCATATTTTCCATGCCTCTTCCACACATGCAGCCCCTGATGGAAAAGATTTGAGTGTAACTTGTTTAAAAAGATAGAAGGCCTTGATCATAATTTGGTGACCCCCTCAATATTTTGTCAGAAGGAAATATCTTAACCAAGACATTTCAGAAGTTTACATGTCCCATATAAGCTCCTAGAGAGTGTTTAATATGCACCCAATGCAAAGGCTCAATGTGTTTATTTTTTTATTAATTTAGCTTAACAGGCTCATGATGGACTTTAGTGTAGAACAATCTGATGCTCCATCTGCTGAAGGTGTTTGATTTGGAGGACAAGAAAAAAACTTCCTGCCCATCATTGAAATTGAATAGAGCCCTTGGGGTTTTATGATTTTGTTATATTTGACAAACTCTGATTTGTTTATGTGCTGATTGGGCTGGAAACATGTAGAGTGTAATAAATAATAATTTAAATCTAGCTTTATAATGGGGAAATATGTACTTACCAGTTAATAACATTATCAAAGGAGCTTAGTGAAGCACTCCATTCCTAAAATTTAATTAAAGCCAAACTTAATAATACTTGAAAAGTTGCAATTTAGTGCATATGTAGCAAGGGTTTGCATTTGTATATGTGTACACATGCAAATTATTCTCAGATAAAAGACCATAAAAGGAATCTAAAATAGTCTTATATGCATAACAGATAATGTCAGACCCAGGTCAGCTCACAGAAGGCAATCTCAGAGATAAGTTATTAAAACAAATCCCTTTAACAGAAATTGGAGGGAAGTATGTTCTTGTCATTATCAACGAAGGCATACTGGATTGCTACTTTTTAGTTTATGTGAATGAATTCTACCTTGGTAAAGGGTCCTCACTTATCAGCGATGTTATAGGTGCCTAATTTCTTTTTACTAGCATATTTTTAAAATAAATATTTCCTACCTTTGATTATTACATTTGCTATGACTAGAAAGTTATTAGTAGATAAACATTGCATATACACTGAAATACTAATAGAAAAATCTCTTTGGACAGATATGCAACTTTCTATTTCTTGTTCTTTGTGTACTAGTGTGTATAGTCAGTATATTGTCTGAGGTATACTAGTGAACACTATTTGAACATTTCCTTAAATGTTCACTCTTTAGTACAAAATGTAAGCTTTTAAAAAGTACTTATTAAAAAGACAATTGATCACTAGCAATAAAAGAACATGAGTTTGGCTCCGGGGTTATTGTGCCAGGAAAATCCTTATTAGTCTCTTGTTAGTTCAAAGAAAGTCAATGAACTCATTCTAGTATATAAAAGAAAAGCAGAAAATGTGTGTCTGATGAAGAACAGAGCAGCTAAGACATGTAATATGTCCACAGACCTGGCAAGGTGGTAAGTGCTGACTCCATAGCTACTAGTGTCTGCTGAAGCTAGCAAGAAGGATCCCAGCTTCAACTTAGAAGAATCTGATCTGTTTCTGAAAGAGTTGCTAAGAGCAATACATCAGTATATTTTAAGTTTTAAGGTTCATAAGACTTGTCCTTTCTTCCTCCCTCCCTCTCACCCTTCCTTCCTTTCTTTCTTCCCTCCCCCCACCCCCACTTCTCTCTCTGAGATAGAATTTTGCTCTAGAGAAGCAGGCGATCCTCAAACTCATGATGTCTTGCCTCAGCCTCCTAAGTATTGAGAGTATAGGCCTGAACTACTATGCTTAGTTTGAAAATTCTATTGGAAATGTATTGAGAGTTAAGTCTAAGCAAACCAGACTTACAAAGAAATCTGGGATTACCTATTTGTGTTGATATCACTTTTGGCTAGATAATTTCTTTTTATAGGCAATATCCCATGTATTGTAAAATATTTTACAGTATCCCTGAGCTATCTGTCTAAGAAGTACCTTTAATTTATATGTAACAGCCTTAATTGTCTCCAAACATTAGCAAAAGTTTCCTGGGGAATAAAAAAAAAAGTACTACTTCCCCATGAGAATGATTAGGATATATAAAAATAAAAGTAAAATGATTTATTTCATGTGCCTGATTGTGTACGTTTTATACAAGGTGCATATAAAGTATTTGGGTTACATTAACAACCAAGGAGGTATAATATGGAAAAATCATTTTTTATTCTGGGTAGTAGATATTAAGGGATGTGTATATGAGGGAAAGTCATTGGATATAATGCTGAATTGAATCAAGGACGTAGAGAAAGTTGAGTCACAGATGACTTCTAGTGTTGTCATGGTGCTGTTATTCACTGAGATTGACAAGACTCAGACAGCGTCAGATGGCTCTAAAATCTTCCAATTTATTGGAACGGATAAATCACAATCAATTTAAATTTTTTGTCTTAGAACTTTTCTATCTAGCCCACCTATAGCTAGATTCCAATGGTTTGTATTCCACTTGCATTTGTTTCTTGGCATGCCTAATAATATTTCAATGAATTTTGAGAAATATATAGGGAAATACTAAGAAGCTCTGGTTCCCTTGACAGGATTTTTATATTCATCTGGGATACTTTTAGAGAAAAGGCAGTCAGTCTACTTCAGTCAAGAATTAAGATAACTCGAGGCTCTCTTGCCATTAAAAAAATTTTGTTGTAGTTGTTGAAAGGTGATGTACAGAGGGGTTACAGTTATATAAGTATGGTAAAGAGTACTTGTCGAACATTGTTACCCATTCCTTCGTTTTTCTACCATTATCCCTCCACTACACCTTTTCCCCACTCCAAGTTGTAAAGTTCACTTCCAACATAGTGTCCTGTGAGTACTGTCTCTTGCCATTTGTGTAAATTCTATTTCTGTCCCCAACAGGACAGCTCTTTCATAATTTTAGGGTAAATCCTGCCATTTCCACATGGTGGCTCTTACTTAGCTGACCCTGAACTCAATTTCTGTCTTTTTGACACCATGAGACTGCCCTCTAATTTCTTAGCCTTCAGAAAGTATTTTTTGTTGAGTGGTCAATTTAGGAATTAAAATATTCAACCCAATGTCAGGATCTTCAAGGTATATATATTTTTTCTAATGTGGATGTCTTGTTCTGAAGCTACTGAGGAACAATGTAGACATACATTAACTGGCATGGCCTGATTTGTCTCCTAGAAAGTTCACACTATTATCATTGTAAAGGATGGACTGTAAAGATCAGGAATAAATGCTGAATGTCCATGAGAAAGGTCATCTTAAGGCAGAGAATAATAAAGACCTGATGCAGGACAAAAATGCAGCAGAGAAAAGCAAAGCAAAAATATTTAGGAGATAGGTTTTCAAAGGACGGCAAGTGGAAAATTTAGTTGTCAGCACCTCTTAAATATTATTCATGTGTCAAAATAAGAATGACATATTGGCTCATTAATTCTATGTCCCTCATAATTTTAAAGGCTAGTCAGGGATGGCTGATTGCCAAGCAAAATAATCTGTACTTTGATATTTCTCATGGTTCTGATATTATTGTTGGCTGTAAGGATTTGGGAAGGGGTACATTTTATCCTGCATTTGGTTTTTCACAATAAGAGCATGCTTAGCCTTTCTGTGAATGATTTCTCTGGAACGAAGGGATATGCTCCAACACCCAGGAAGTATGGAAAATATTTAAATCCAATCTTTTATTATTCTGAGACAAATATTTTATGAAAGAAGTTGATCCATTCAATTTGAATGAACACAAAGCTGGGTTGGTAATGTTGTTAAATAGTATGCACCATTTAGCAAACACATTTGAGAGTGGCACTTGTTCTAAATAAATATTTAGTAAGAAAAGACAGAGATGAATGGAAGGTTTTTTTTTAAAGTGCATGCTATAGACTAGAAACACAAAATGAAAGTGTTTCATTGACCTTCTCACTCAATCTTTTCAACAACATTGTTAAGTAAAGTTCAGCTTTTCCAAGTTTTATTAAGCCAAGTCTCAAACATTAATGATATTTTATCTGAAATTATATGGTTCATTAGCAACCATCTAGGACAGAAAAATGTTTTAAAAAATATATTTTTCTCGGGGGCTGGGGATATGGCCTAGTGGCAAGAGTGCTTGCCTCATATACATGAGGCCCTGGGTTCAATTCCCCAGCACCACATATACAGAAAATGGCCAGAAGTGGCGCTGTGGCTCAAGTGGCAGAGCGCTAGCCTTGAGCAAGAAGAAGCCAGGGACAGTGCTCCGGCCCTGAGTCCAAGCCCCAGGACTGGCCAAAAAAAAAAATATATATATATATATATTTTTCTCTTCTTAAAGTATCACAAATCAAATTTTTATTTTACATGTAGAAGAAAAAGCTGGAAAAACATCTAGGATGATTGTTTGGCTTTAGGTAAAATTTTCCATTATTCAATAAAATTAAAAATAATTTCAATTAAATTTCCTCCAAGTTATATACACTTTTATTCAAGAGACAATAGTGCTGTTAGTTCTTGTATTAACATGAATCACACCATATCTCTTCAGGTACTTCTTAAACTCTAAGTATGATCTCATCTCCCTAAATTTCAATATACCTGTTATCTATTTTTAAATAATATACTCAATTACCTTTCTTTTATTCCTGCCTTGCTCATGGTAGGGTCTGCTACAGAGATCCGCAAAACACAGCAGAAATTTAACCCCATTGAGAAAGTGACTTGATCAATTTGCAGCTAGCAGTAATTTATACCTAAAGAAAAATAGAAAGGAAATTTGTATTTATTGTATGTCTGACCTGTTCTAGGCAGTTGGAATTTAACTATATCATTTAATACTTGCAAAAAAACTTCTATAAACTACATGCTACTTTTACATACAACTTATTTGAAATATGGGGAAGTCAAATGATTTACCTAATACCATAAATTCGGGGAAGAGGGAAGTCATCCATAACGGGGTGGGAAAATCTTTTGCTCCTAAAGAGCTCCACTATCTTTATGAGTATAAATTTTAAGTGTAAACTGCTACTGAAATGTTATACTAAATTTTAGTACATTTTTATATAACATAGATTAAAGTAGAAGTCATTAACTTAAAATTAAACAATTCTTTAAAATCCGAATTATATTGTAAGGCAATATTGAATTTGGGCAGAGACACATTCACAAAGCCAAGCTTAACTTACTCCAAACTGACTGAGCTAGTTCACTTCTCTTTGTCTTTAATATTTTTCCCTTGAGGATTCTAAGTTTACTAATAGCCTTATTATTTATAATATGACAAAGACTCATCTTAAAGAGTCTCTATAAGTATGAATTGGCAAGCAATTTGTCATTGCAGAACTGTAAATGAAAGATATATGAACATTTTTTAGGTTGCACTTTTTATATTCTTCATTTACAATAAAACTGTGAAATCCTGTAGGACAATTTGGTATGCAAAATACTATAACACTTCTTTGTTGTAATCATTTGATTAATGTTCTTCTATTCTAATCAGTCAGGGGAGGCAGAAAAATTAGCTGATACCAAAAAATTGGGTCTTAAGAGAAAGAGGAATTTCTAATCCTATTTGGGGTTATTTATAATTATTATGTTTAGAATCCACTGCTTTTTAAAAAGTATCATAAGATCTTTTAGCTACTCAGGAGGCTGAGACCTTGAAGAATCATCGTTCAAAGCCAATCCTAGGAGAAAAGCCCAGGACACTCCCATTTTCAATTAAATAGCAAAATGATGGACTGAAGGCCTGTCTCAAATAGAAGAGTATCATCTTTGAACAAGCAAGCTACTGTGAGCATCTGAATTCAAGCCCCAGTGTACCGCCCCTCACACACACACATACAATAATAATTTCAGTTTAAATTCTATAGCTCCAGAATAATAGATTTTTTTCTGATTCTACATTAATGATTTGGGAAATGTTAAATATGTCATTGAATATCATATAGTTTTTAATTGTATTTCATTTTTGAGATATTTTCTCAAATTGGGAATATTTCATTTTCCAAACAAAACTTCAAAACCATCATATTGGTACTAAGGTATGCCAATCATAAAATACTTGGGAAAAGTTAGCTCTTATGTCAAGAGCTATGATTCATTATGTTGCTTGGTTATGCAATCGATTTTCTGCCTTCATTGTTGGAGTCTGATAATGAGAAAGTAGTCTAGCAAGATAAAAATAATTTCCCTGATTCTTCCAAGCAGATAATTTTGGGTAGTCTTTGCTACCATCATTAAGTGCTTTCATCATGTTCAAATACTTTCTTTTCGAATAAAGTTTGGGGAAGTAGAATGTGCATAAATGTGTATATGTGTGGAAATTAGGTGAGAATAATAATAAAAAAAATCCTTATTGTGAATCAGTTCAGTTCTAAGATTTTTCTTGTTGATTAAGCTCCAAGAAAATATTTCTATCTGCTTCATCTCCAACTAAAGTATTGTTGCAGTTAAATAAATTGGTTTTGTTGTAATACACTAATGCCAATCACAGGAAATTCTAAAATGTGTTGTTCTTTAGTGATACTTTCTAATCTATATTATATACTTAGAACCTTTAGCATTTTTAGGGTCTATTTCCTGAACCATTACTTTATTTCTTTAAACAAGCAGCAGGGAGGCAACAGAAACATTACTTAGGCCTTCATTTTAAATAATCCAAATGCATTGATATGTTGTCATGTTCCAGATAAGGTATTCGTTGTGAAATCTCTCTCAACACCATTTTCAGAAATTCTGCTCAGGGTGTGAGGATTTCTGTGGATAATATGGTACCGGCTATTGAGAGCTCAAGAGTCCTGTGATTCCTTTTCATGTAGCCATTTTTTTTTAGAGTTTTTACAAAATGCAGTGATAGGACTCAGAAGCTAAAATTTAAATTTTACATCCAGACAACACTGAGGAAGCAGTTGTACTGGAGTTATTATGTGGAGAGACCCAATGCTCGCTTTGGATGTGTTTCTACTTTCTACAAAGGCAATGATTTTTTTCTGTTTCAATCCCTGCTGGACCGTGACAAGAATAGTTATGATGACTGTGTTAGTGGTTTTGCAGCTCATCTCAGCAGATTCATTTCTTATTGAACTTGTGTCATACTAAGCAAATCTACAACACATTATCTCATTGACTGAATGATCCATAAGTTTGTGAAGTTCTTCACCATGTTGACAAGCTATGCAGCCCAGTGTTCAAAACTGACCCAGGAGATTCCCTATTCTGTGGTTTTAGCTATTACTTTCTATTATTATTTTTTAATTTTTATTGTCAAACTGATATACAGAGCGGTTACAATTTCATACGTTAGGCATTGGATACATTTCTTGTACTGTTTGTTACCTCCTCCCTCATTGCCCTCTCCCCCCTGCCCCTTTCCCTTTCCCCCATGAGTTGTTCAGTAGATTTACACTAAACAGTTTTGCAAGTATGGCTTTTGTAATCGTTTGTCTTTTATTATTTTTAACTTCCTTAATACTGCCAAAATTAATCATCAAACTACAAAAGACCATAGTGATAATCTAATTTCATCCTTTCTTGGCTTGATAGGTCAAAATAGACCTCAGGAATCCCTGAGAATCTCCTGATCATTGTGATATAGACGCGTGATAGCAGAGATGTGAGCACACCCCGACCTCTCTTTTCCCTAAATTAGGAAAACTAGGAATGATGTTACTGACTACAAAGTGAATAGAAAACTCATAAAATTTAATGATCACTTTATCGTTGCTTTTTAATGATGATTTTCCATGATTCAGATGCTGATTTTATGGCTTTTATTTGTTTTATCATTTTATAGAAAATGTATTATTATCTGGATGAGAGGATAATTTCAGTTAGGTGCTGATAGACATGGTTAATACTTGTAAAGGTGTAAATGGTTAATCCAAGTAGGATTATTTTTCGGTTTTGTGGGACATACAGTCTTTTGTAAATAGTTAATACCTCCATTCGTTAGCAAAAGCAGTTACAGCTAAAGCATAAATGAGGGAATATTACGATTTCTAAGAAAGTCATATTTATGCTCACTGGAATTTTAATCTCACATAATTGTCATGGTACATATGGTATTCTTCTCCTTTTATTTCTTTTTTTTCCTGGCATTTAATACCTATAAAAATATTTTTAGCTCCTTTGCATACTAGAATTGTCTCAGGGGCCATGATATGCTAAACTCTGATTTAAATGCATAGTTCCCATTAGGCATTTCTGTCCCTACTTTCCTCAGAAGTCTGTTGTTGAACATTTGCAGAAACTGAGTCTAAAATGGATTGGGGGTGGTGGTGCTCATATTACATTACACTCAACATATTATTTTCTCTGAACAGATTCCTATGCAAAATACTGTTAGTTATCATGATTTAAATGCTCACACAGAAGTTACTGGATTTTTACAGCCTTTGACATCATTTTTAATTGCTGGGCATTTTGGCACATGTCGATCTTCTAACACTGGGGAGGCTGACACAGGAAAATCATGTTATTTTTATCCTAGCATTATTAGGTGTTCTATCTTATTGGGATTTCTTTGTATTTTTAGCCCATCACTTACTTACCTTTATGGTGTTTTCCATCTGTAGTGGAATATTATTATGTTTCTATTTCTCTTTGACACCTGGCATATGGAGAAAGTGCAACACGAACTTATGGTGATAGCTATAGAATGATCAAAACATCTTAAATGGGGGCTGGGGATATGGCCTAGTGGCAAGAGTGCCTGCCTCATCTACACGAGGCCCTGGGTTCGATTCCCCAGCACCACATATACAGAAAATGGCCAGAAGTGGCGCTGTGGCTCAAGTGGCAGAGTGCTAGCCTTGAGCAAAAAGAAGCCAGGGACAGTGCTCAGGCTCAGAGTCCAAGCCCCAGGACTGGCCAAAAAAAAAAAAAAAAAAAAAACATCTTAAATGCATAAGGAAAAAAAACTCACAATGCATACAAACAATAGATATTACATAGCTGCAGTGTTAGATGTGAAATGATAAGGTGCAAATATATAAATGTAACTGGGCTCAGTTATTAAAATAGCTGCTCAAACAAGATTTCAAGGATTCACACAGTCTGTACAATGAAACTGGGGCTATGGATTTAGAAGTATAACTAGGGATGACAAAGAATTAATAAGAGAGAAAGGGTACTTTAAGTAAACACAAGTGTATGAGCAAGATTTACTGCTTATGGGTTTGTTACAGTGCAACAATGTAACACTTAGTCTTACTCATTCTGCAAATCACTCATGAATGAGAAAGCACTTTAGGCATTGTGGAGCCATTCAACTTCTTAGAGATTCCAAAGTCTCTTAACTAAACAGCAGTGCCACTGTCTGGGGAGTTATCCCTTAGATCCTAGGAAACAAGGGCAGTAGAATTGTGCAAGGCCTTTGGTTGCCTTTGCCCTAAGAGGAGCTATTGCTGTTTAAAAGAGGTCTTCAAGCTTGTACCTCAGACAATTCCAGGTAAATACATCTCTAGTTAAGTAAATGTAGAGAGTCAATACTAATATTCATGACAAAAGTGGTAGCACTATGAACTTAGCTTCCATTTCAATATACTTCATGGACTTCTTTCTGACTTAAAGAATTCCTGATTTAGTGAGTTTCCCAGTGGTTATATGCTAACCACAAGCAGTTTGCCTACACCAGGATGTTTTACAGTCTGCATGCCTTTGGAATATTTCTCCTTATCAAATTTTAAATGATGCTTCTAAGCTCATGAAGGGCAGCAGGGGGGAAGTGCTCACAATCAACCAGAAACAAAGCAACAGAGCCTTTTTTTTTTCTTTTTTTTTTTTTTAAGATTGTGCTGAAGCAAAGAATTATCACCATGACAGGAAGTGGGAGCTGCTGATAGAACTGTATTTATTGATGTCATTATTTCCTGTCCCTTTATGTTGGACTTTCCATCAGGTGTAGTTACATGAAAGTTCTGCTTATACTTTTCTTTGAACATTAGAAAAGTGAGTTGATCTTAAGAAAACATTTTAATTAAGAGGGGTTTTTTTTGTAGCAAATATTGTGTGGAATGTGCCTAAACATGGATGTCATAGGAGTATGTCTGCAACTGGGAAAAATTGTTTGGAATACGTATGTTCCACCAAGGAAGAACAAATTTAAGGAAAAATTAGTAGATTCTATTTTAAAATGTATCTATGACCTTTTTTTAAAAGAAAAATTACTAAGCTTAAGTGGAAAATTTGATTTGCCTTCACAGTTTTTCTAACACATTCAATAAGTAATTTTTAAAAATCAAATTCTAAGATGGATCCAAGTTCCCCAGTGCAAGAGAAGGAGGACTTAAAGTTAAGCAGATGCTACTATCCTTTCCTGGCTATACCCCACTTTTCAGAGGTCTAATTAAGCCCTTGTGAATCACTGTATCAGACATGCTGAGAATATCCATGGTCAAGAATCTGGCCCCTTTACAAGTAAACCAAAAAAAAAAAACAAAACAAAAAAAAACCAATCAGCTTTAAAGAAGACAACTGAAAGTCTTGAAATAATAGTCACCTGAGAAAATAAACAGAAGGGAAGTTTTCTAAACATAGCCTACTTTGTTAAATTGATAGAAGTCCTGGGAATCTTTCTAATCACATTGGAATTAATATGCAGCAAGAAGGAAGGTAGCTGTCCTGAATATTGAGGGCAAACTGAGTACTGATGTTTGAACTCCGAACTCTGAGATTGCTAATTCACACCTCTAGGCCAGTTTTTTTTTTTCTGATGGTTTGGAATCTGGAAAACTTTTCTGGCATCAAACTATGATATTCATTATCTCTACCTTCTGAGTAGTTAGCATTACAGGTATCAGCCACTGGCACCTGGCATATTGTTAGTACTCTTTACTGAATCTTTGGCATTATAATGATTATGTATACTTATGTGTAAGAAGCTTTTAGCCTGTGTATCCCTTGATATGTATTTTCAAGTAGTTTATCAAATGTATTGTTCTTTCAAACAATGTATGCCTCATAAGGACATCACTTTCCATTTGATTTCCCAGACCTTTGCAACTCCTCTGATATCTAAAAATATTATAATCTTATGGGCATGACATTGACTTATTTTACAATTACAGAACAAGAAAATACAACTTCACCTTTTCCTTATACAGCAGACAGAGATTGTAGAGCAGGTTACAGAAACCATGTTCCACAATCTTGAGTGGGTAAGAAATAGTACTCCCTTAATTTTCTAGTGTACACTCTTAATTTAGTCTGTATTTCTCTCTTATCATCTGTATTTTATAGCAGAAACATATGCTCATATGTTATCATAGTCCCCAACAAGTCTTTGCTGTTTAGTTGTTGTTGTTGTTATTTGGGGGAGAGGGGATAGAGAAGCTTTCCTTCATATTTTGCCCAAAGGCCCCACCCAGCCATTTTCCATCCCCAGAGGGCTGCTGGGCTGCCTGCTCAGCTTTTATCCTGTGAATCTCCTGTCTCTGCTCATGCACACCCTTCCCCCACCCAAGAAAATTGCTTTTGATCTAATTGGAAGTCCTTCTTCCCATGTGCTTTTGTCCAGCATGTTTGTCTTGTATCCTGATCCTGTTTCTCTTACCAGGCCTGTAAATGCACTCAATTTCCTCAAGGGTCTGGGCTTTGGAAACACAAAGCTTAGTGAATTGCAGAGAATTTCTATTTTGTGCCCTGCCAAATTCCTCTGTTAAATCAGTGAGCACTAAGACCAGTTCTCAGAGAATTGGGGTGAGAAGAAATCATAAATTCTGAGAGGAGAGAGAAAAAACACACACAACAAAACATAGGTTAATAGCACAAAATAGTATCCCTTCATAATGTTTTCAATTTTATTCCTCAGTATGAAAATAAAACTACTGTTGATCCTCTGCTTTCTAAATGGTACAAACATGGCACATGGCAATTTTGTCCTCTCACACTTTATTTGCCCTTTCTGATAGAAATATGCAACATACCTTCCAAAGTTACAATTGTGAAGGACCTATGGTATGATCTCTGACACAATCTTGACAATAATAACATTTTCATAACTCTATATAACTGTTCAATATATAACAGAACAAAACACTGAAATAATCCATAGAGCTGAAATTATGGATGTAAAATAGTCGGCTTCGCTGAATCTCATACATACCTTTGTTCTTAAGAAATAACATCTGGAATTAATAATAATGTCTGCCACCCTTTGCAAACTGACCTATCATTTTCAACCCTACATCAAAGTCAATTTGTTTACATATACATTAGTTAGACTAGAGCAAATTTACAGCTTGTCAAAGTTCCTACAAACAGTTGCATCATTTTAAATTATTGAAAGGAATTCCTTAAAAATGACATGCAATTTCTGCCAGCCAGACTGTTAGAATTTACTGTTACAGACATCACTGAATTTTCTTCAGTAAATCACAGTATGGCTCTCTTTTCTGTTTTCTTTTGTTTCACTTCTTGACCTATCCCTTGGCTTGCTCTGGGAGCAATTGGGAAAGCAATAAGGCCACTTTGGTACAAGTGGAGACTTCTCAACTATTTGACAGTTCTTGTCACCACACTTTCACTCAACATCATTCATAGCTCACTCCTGTTGCTGCAGGTTGTGGTTTAAAGTGCTGACTAACAGGGTTTGTTTGTGACATAAGGATTCTATTATTTCAGGAGACATTGTGACTTGTGAATCTTCAGCTTTGTACATATCTGACTCATGAAAATGCTCTAGAATTTTCCAGTCAGCTGCAATGATAGTACTTGACTTCACTAAAGCATGGAACTTACATGTCAGTTTCCGTCAGTCCTTCTGCTGATATGACTTAAAAATGAATTTACACTTTTTTCTTTGTCGTATGTTTGTAATCTTATTGTTTTCTTCAAATATTTGTCCAAGTGGAGTATTGATTCAACATTTTCAATTTATGTGTCATATGCATCTTGAACACAGTTACTCTTTCAATAATTCTTCACCCTCACCCCAACTATCCTATGTCCACCCATGTCTTAAAGTTTCCTAGTTCAGTTTTCCTATATGCACTTTAAATATTATGACTGTACTTGCCCACTCTTTTTCTTTTCATTGTTCCATCATCTGCTTTTAGGCCTACCAAGCTCAGTCAAGACGTTTCAGCTTCCTGTTCTTGAAGTTGATAAACTGCCTGACAGTTGTTCAACAGGGTTACTCCATGGAATCCTATTTCCATGTAAACCACCCTTAAGTTGATTTGACTAAATATGAACTATATATAGTCACCTTTTCATGATCTAACATTGCAGGGAAGCTGGGCTGTTTCCATGTCTTGGCTACTGTGAACACATCTGCCATGGACACAAATATGCAGATACTTAAATTGTTTCCTGACTTATAATTTTTTAGTTAAATGCTCAATTGTGCTGTCCTTGGATCATGAGGGAGTTTTATTTTTAGTTTTTAAAGAATTATCACGGTGTCATTCATAGTGCTTGCACTAATATACATTTATACCAGCAGTGTATTAGGGTTTCTTTTTTCTTTATCCTCACCAACATTGTGTGTGTGTGTGTGTGTGTGTGTGCATGCATCATGTGTGTGTATGCATGGGTGTGTGCACATGCCAGTACCAACCCTGGGTGCTATAGCTTAGTGTTTTACTGTTATTTGAACCACAGGTCCACTTCTGGCCTTATACTTAATTGATGATAAGAATCTCAACTTGACCTGCCAAGGCTGGCTTCAAAATGTGATCCTCAGATCTCAGCTTCCAGAGTAGCTAAGATTGCAGGCATTCACCACTAGCATGAAGCTCTGCTCATATTCTTTTTTTTTTTTCAAATTTTTATTATCAAACTGATGTACAGAGAGGTTACAGTTTCATACGTTAGGCATTGGATACATTTCTTGTACTGTTTGTTACCTTGTCCCTCATGCCCCCCTCCCTCCCCCCCCGAGGTGTTCAGTTCACTTACACCAAACAGTTTTGCAAGTATTGCTTTTGTAGTTGATTCTCTTTTTTTACCCTGTGTCTCTCAAATTTGGTATTCCCTTTCAATTTCCTAGTTCCAATACCAGTATACACGGTTTGCAATATACTCAGATAAGATTACAGAGATAGTGTAGGTACAACCACAGGAAGGTGATACAAGAACATCATCAATAATAGAAACTACACATACACATAGGACGTTGAAAGTAGTTACAACTGTGATATAACAATTGTTTCCATAACATGGAGTTCATTTAACTTGGCATCATCTTATGTGTTCATAAGGGTATAGCTATTGGGCCTTGTGATGCTCTGCTATGGCTTGCCTAAACCTGTACTAATTATTCCCAATAAGGGAGGCCATAGAGTCCATGTTTCTTTAGGTCTGGCTCACTTCACTTAGTATAACATTTTCCAAGTCCTTCCATTTCCTTACAAATGGAACATGTCATTCTTTCTGATAGAGGCATAAAATTCCATTGTGTATATGTACCACATTTTCCTGATCCATTCGTCTATGGAGGGGCATCTGGGTTGGTTCCAGATTCTCGCTATGACAAATTGTGCTGCGATGAACATTGTTGTGCTGGTGGCATTACTGTGATTTTGCTTGTGGTCTTTTGGATAGATACCCAAAAGTGGGGCTGCTGGGTCATAGGGGAGTTCTATATTGAGCCTTCTGAGGAATCTCCATACTGCTTGCCAGAGTGGCTGAACCAGTTTACATTCCCACCAACAATGAAGTAGGGTTCCCTTGGCCACATCCCCTCCAACAGTTGTTATTGTTAGTTTTCTTGATATATGACATTCTTGCTGGGGTGAGATGGAATCTCAATGTTGTTTTGATTTGCATTTCCTTTATGGCCAGTGATATAGAGCATTTTTTCATATGTCTCTTGGCCATTCTCATTTCCTCATCAGAGAAGTTTCTTTGTAAGTCTTTAGCCCACTTGATGAGGGGGCTATTGGTTCTTTGCAGTTTTGTTTTGGAAGAAGGTAATTTTTTTAGTTCTGCATATATTTTAGAGATGAGGCCTTTGTCTGTTGAATGTCCGGTAAAGATCTTCTCCCAGTCTGTGGGCTTTCTGTTTATCTTGCGAGCTATGTCCTTTGCCGTGCAGAAGCTCTGCAGTTTGATGCAGTCCCATTTGTCCAACCTTTCTTTGATTTGTAGCCTTTCAGGGTCTTTGTTAAGGAAGTTCTGTCCTGTGCCAAGGAGCCCAAGTGTTTCTCCTACTCCTTCCTTTAGTGTTTTCAGGGTGCCTGTTTTGATTTCAAGGTCTTTAATCCATTTGGAATTGATTTTGGTGCAGGGTGATATATAAGGATCTAGTTGTAGTTTGTTGCAGGTGTTGAGCCAGTTTTGCCAGCACCACTTGTTAAAGAGGCTACCTTTCTTCCATACTATTGTTTTAGCTCCTTTATCAAAGATTAAGTAGGCGTAGTTCTGTGGGTTCAATTCTGGGTCTTCAATTCTGTTCCATTGGTCTTCAGGCCTGTTCCGGTGCCAATACCAAGCTGTTTTTATTACTATAGCTTTATAATACAGCTTGAAGTTGGGTATTGTAATTCCTCCAGCACTGTTCTTTCTGCTTAGGAGTGTTTTTGCTATTCTAGGTCTTTTATTGTTCCATATGAATTTCTGGATTGCTTCCTCTATTTCATTAAAGAATGGTGTTGGGATATTAATGGGTATTGCATTGAATTTGTAGATAGCCTTTGGCAATATTGCCATTTTGATTATATTAATCCTCCCAATCCAGGAGCATGGGAGGTTTTTCCATTTTCTTAGTTCTGACTTAATTTCATTTTTCAAGCTTTTAAAGTTCTCATCGAAGAGGTCTTTCACTTCTTTGGTTAAGGTTATTCCTAGGTATTTTATGTTTTTGGGGGCTATTGCAAAAGGAGTTGCTTTCCTGATTTCAGCCTCTGTCTTTGGGTTGTTAGCATAGAGAAAGGCCATTGATTTTTGAAGGTTTATTTTATATCCTGCAACTTTGCCAAAGTTTTGGATCAGCTCTAGTGCTTGGGGGTAGAGTCTATGGGATTCTTTAGGTATAGGATCATGTCATCTGCGAAGAGAGAAAGTTTTACTTCATCTTTTCCTATTTGGATCCCCTTTATATTCTCTTCTTGCCTAATTGCTCTGGCTAGGAATTCTAGTACTATGTTGAAGATCTGCTCATATTCTTGATGATGGCCATTCTTACGGGAGTGAGAGGAACTTAAGCATTTTGATTTGCATTTCTTTTATGACTAAGTGTGTTGTACATTTCTTTATGTATTTATTGTTCTTTTTTACCTCTTTTCATGAGAAGTGTCTATTTAACTACATTGCTCATTTATTAATTGGGCCATTGATTTTTGAGGGTTTCATTTTTTATTTCCTTGTATATTCTGGTTACTAGGTTACCAGACCTTCATCAGACTTGTAGCTGGCAAAGATATTCTCCTACTTGCAGGCTTTTTATTTTTTAGCCTAATAATTGTAGCTCTTACTGTACTGAAATTTTTTTAGCATGATATAATTTCATTAGCCAATTCTTTCTCTTATTTGCTGAGCACTGGGAATTCTATTCAGTAAATTCTTGCCTATGGCAACAGGTTCTACTGTTTTCACTATTCTTTCCTGTAGTAGTTTCAAGGTTTCAAGACTTAAATTGAGGTCTTTGACTAAATTTTTCATTTTCATTTGTTAAGGTTAATTTTAAGTTCATTTGTCATACTTGGATTTCTCTTCTTTTAACAAAAGTAATGAAAGTTAGGATTTAATTTGGCAGAACTTAGCTTTTTCAAATTGCTTTTCCATCTGATGTTATTGTGGCCAAAGAACATGGAACATCTGCTTCCCTTCATTTGATACATAAGAAAGAAAAAAAGCACAGTCCCCAAAGACCAAATAACTTGTCTAAAATTTCACACGAATTTAGAAATAGTGTCCAAAAATGGAACTCACTTGCTAAAGACCAGCCAAGCATGGAAAAGTCCCTGGGTTTAATCCCTAGTATAGCAGCCATAAAACCAAACAACGTTATATTGAAGATAGTTCTAGGATAGTTCTAGTTCTAGGTACCTGATTTTTAAGGGTTAACTGTTTTTAGTACCCTCTGTCCTATAGTAGTGCTCCCATTCTATAAGTGATTGCAGTTTAGTCCTTTGTTTAGTGTTATGTTAACATCATGGAATTGACCTGAGTAAATAACAGCTTTTATACTATAGAAAACAGCAAATGGAATTTTATGCCTCTATCAGAAAGAATGACATTGCCCCATTTGTAAGGAAATGGAAGGACTTGGAAAAAATTATATTAAGTGAAGTGAGCGAGACCCAAAGAAACATGGACTCTATGGTATCCCTTATAGGGAATAATTAGCACAGGTTTAGGCAAGTCACAGCAGAGGATCACAATAGCCCAATAGCTATACCCTTATGAACACATAAGATGATGCTAAGTGAAATGAACTCCATGTTATGGAAACAATTGTTATATCACTGTTGTAACTACTTTCAACATGCTATGTGTAACTGTAGCTTCTATTATTGATGATCTTCTTGTATCCCCTTCCTGTGGTTGTACCTACACTATCTTTGTATCTTATCTGAGTATATTGGAAACCGTGTATGCTGGTATTAGAACTAGGAAATTGAAAGGGAATACCAAAATCGAGAGACACAGGGTAAAAAAAGACAAACAACTACAAAAGCAATACTTGCAAAACTGTTTGGTGTAAATTAACTGAAAAAGTCGTGGGGGGGTAAGGGAAAGGGGGAGGGGGGAATGAGGGACGAGGTAACAAATAGTACAAGAAATGTATCCAACGCCTAATGTATGAAACTGTAACCTCTCTGTACATCAGTTTTATAATAAAAAATTTTAAAAAAGAAACAGCAAATGTGACACTTGTGGCTTATCGTTCTTTTTTTTTTAACCAGGATAACTTCTGGTGACGAATTTTACAACATAGCTGGAATAAAATAACTAGAAAATTTGTTCTGCCATAGAATCGGAAGCTTGAAAGAATTTTACAATCTTATCTAACTCAACCCTGTTATTTCACAGATGAGGGAACTTATGGCAGGAAATAGACAATATTTTGTCTAATATCATGATGCTACAAGAAACAAAACTCATGATCCAAACTCAGATCTCAGTCCTCATAACTCATCATGGATACAATCTGTTCTTAGGCAAGATCAAAAAGACTAGGTTGAGGGCAAGGAGACAGAGGCAGAAGGCTGGAATCTCAACAGGCTTATAAAATCCTTTCAAATACGAAACTGACAGAAAGATCATTAGAAGGAATTACTAATGGCCAAGTGAAGTTGTAATTGTTCTTGCCTATTTGTTCATTAATGTTTGTGAGCAAAATAATGTTTCTAATAAATAAAATATACTATCAATCAGTTTACAAATTCAATTGAAGGGCTAATTGTCTATTAAGTGCAAGGGATGTTTTATATAATGAAAACCTGCCAACATTCAAAGGGATAAAATGACAGGTAATTCTGCCTTTTGGAAAAAGACTACAGTCAGTACCTTGTGATAAAGTATAAGGATGAGAATAAGAAATATAGTGAGGGGATAAGTAATTTTATCGAAGGGACATTGATGAACTATATTCTAGGCTTGTTATGTTTTGAATAAAATCTATACCACTTCAGAAAAAAAATTTGTTTGCCTGTTCCATTGTTGCTTTATGTACAAATTTTATGTAAATCAGACTCATGCCAACAAATTGGCAGAAAAAATAAAAATGGTCACCTCAGTTTCAGTGTTAATTTAAACCATTAATGAAGCTTCCATGTCAATGAGAACTCTGACAGAGTGAAAGTACTTCATGCTTTTGAGACTTGAGGCTGGTAGGCACAGACAATTATCTTTACACCTAGGATGAGTGAATTCACTCATAAGTTGTGATTCATCAGTACTGATGTAGTTAATAGTCTTTCAGTAGTTAATATAACTCAGTACCTTCTTAGTCTAAGTAAAATAAAACAGAGCAAATGTTAATACATCACAATTAAACATCTTTTCCAGTTCCTCATCTCTTATTTAATATTATCAGTTTCTAATTAATAAACTTAACATTGGCATATGTTAAGTCGCTTTAACAAAATTCAAAATGGCTTGCTCACACTGTTTAGGGCATCATACTAAGAACCTCTAGTGCATTTGCCAAGCAAGGCTATTTGTGTTTGTTTCCTCCTTTCAGTGGTCGATTGTTTTTGTGTTAATTAGGAAAAAAATGGAGGAGTAAGTTAGGCTGGAACACTGTTCATCATCGCTTGCATTGATCTTGTGTGGTACTTTCTTCTCTAAGGCAGAATGCACAGATTTTCTTGAGTTTTGCTTCCCCTGGAAGTGGCTCTCAGAGGTTGGTCCCTGAATAGTATCAGTACCACTGGGCAACTAATTTTGGGCTCTACTACAACATACTGAATCTGAAATGTTGGGTCAAGGCAGGTTACCTGTTTTAACAAGCTCTCTGGGTGATTCTAATGCATACTAAGTTTGAGCACTTAAGAGCAAAGATTGTAAGCAGAACTTTGCAGAGAAAACATAAATTCTCTCCTCCTCCTCTTTTTATTTTTTATTTTGTGTTCCATGTGGAGTTGAAGGCATTCATTCTGACAACACAGAATGCACATGTTTTTACTGTTCTGAGAAACATGAGAAATCATTTCCCGTTTTACATATCTCTTTTTCTTTTCATTTTGTAACCATTTTGATAAACATATTATATAAGAATTGAGGGAAGAGACAGAATATGTCAAGAAATAGAGATTGGTTTGGCCCTTGTCAAATATGAATAAAACAGGGTGGGGGGAGGAAGAAGTACAAAAGACTGGGAAGGAGGTGAATACAGAACATGGAGGACCAGAGCTAAACCAACCTGTGTTCACAGCATCCACAGCTCCCATAACCATCTCCACACTCATCCATTCTTCCACTCACATTCCTCCCGGGCTATCTCTCTCCTTTTGCTCAACTAACCACGAAACTCCAGAATCCTATTTGTGCTGCGGAGGTTTCTTTCATCCACTTGTTTTTCTTTTATGAAAGGCATCTTGTGTCCACTCCTGCTGCTTATGTGCTTAAGTATGCAACCATGACACCCAGATTTCTGCTTCCTGATTGTATAGGCCCTAATCTATTCTTATTTTATAATCACCGAAATAGCACCCACCCCTTTAAGCCTATCTTGCACATTGTATTTGAAGATGATAAATTTGCATGTATTTAATATTGCTTTAAAAGACTTATGAGAGCCCAGATGAAGAGTATATAAGAAATCTTTATGCATACCTTGCCACTTATTCTGCCAACCTGATATTTCAACCTGATATTTCAAAATGAAAAGCTAAGGATCTCTGATGCCCTGCATTTCTCTGATTGTTATATTTCCCCTTCTTCCCTGTTCTATGGCTTCCCTTCTCCTTATAGAGCTTCATGTTGATTTTCACTTCATGCATCCATTTTCCAATAAATATCTGGCTTCCTGGCATGGGGTGAGGGTGCTCGGTCCCTTCTCAAACATTTTGTCTCATATCTCCTACTTAGCAGTTCGAGGGAAAAACATGTTATTCACAGCATGCTGTCTATATTCATTTAGAATCTTCTTGCTTAGGTCCTTGGAGGCCTTTGTAGATACCTTCCTATTTAGTTCAGTTATTTTTCTATCCCTTAGTGATCTTCCCAGTTCTTTTCCTCACTGTCTGAAAGTCATGCCTTAGTTGTTTCTTTGTGTACACATTCTCCTGAGTGTCCTGTTCCAGTTCCATTCCCAGATACCCTTCAGAAGACGCAGCATTGGGGTCTCTTACTTCATTTAACCTTTCAGGACTAACTCATCTTCTCATCTGATTTTTCCTTCCCAACACACCTACCCCACTTAAAGTCAACATTGCACAATGGAATTTTTTTTCACCACTCCTTGCTTCCAAATGAACTGGAAAGTCTTAAAAGACAAGGACTATTTCCTTATTTTAATCTCTGAATATCTGGTATTTGACTGAGAGTAGCAGCTCATATTTTGATAGACATTTTCATACATTCTACTATGTGACAGTTGAATAAAAGATACATACATGGATGTGATCAAGTTGATAATGTTGGCAAAAATAGCTGTATAGCAAATGGACTGATGTACTATTACTTTTTTGTGAATGGGCATTTATAATTCTTAAAATGCTTTTACTCACATAAAATTGTCCCAGAAATTGGTTTTAATTTTAAAACAAAAGACAAATAGGTGGGATTAAGTTATAATTAGACATAATAGCTTTAAAATCATACCAATATGTACCAAAAGTAACATTAAATAATAACATACATCTTAGAATCTTCATGTTCCATTAATCCAACTGAACAAATCAGAACTTTTGTGAGTTGTTTTTGAGGACTCATTTTAAAATGTGTTCTGAGAGTATGGTTCATTGTTAGAATGCCTACCAAGCAAACATGAGAACCTGAGTTCAAACCTCAGTTGTCACTAAAAGGATAGAAGAAAGAAGAAAAGAAGTACGTTTTCCAGCTTGTGCTCTAATACACATCAAACTGTTTAAAGCAATGGAATAAATCAATTTGTGTTGTTAAAAAGTTGTATTACTTTTGTTTTTGCTATTAGTAAATAGGAGAGAAGGCAGAAAAGAGAGACTGAATGAAAGGAAGAGTAAAGAATAAAGTGTCAAAGCATAAGTCTCAATGAGATAAAAAGGGAAACATTTTTTGTTTGTTTGGAAGTTCTAGCCAAGGAGTGCAGGTACTCAAATACCCTTGTGTGAAGAATGGTCTTTCTCTGTCAGGAAAGGCTGACATATTCAACCAAGCATATAGCTGCAAGAAAAAAAGGATTTTGAGATTAAAGATTTTTAAAATGAAAAGGAAAGAAAAATGTGATGTTATGTGTGTATGTGTGTATGTGAATATATATGCATTTCCCAAATATCCAGATCAGAGAAATCAACTGTAGAAATAATTTTTGCTGTACTTTGTAATACTGATTAAACAAATGAGACTTAATACTTTAATAACATAAAAACCAGCAGCAGAGCTCTTCCTAGTGTTCTTCTAGAAACCATATTTGCATAACTTTGAGAAAAATCTCTTTGGAAAAAATTTTCAAGTAATAGACAAAGTGAAACTCTCATTTGGAGAAGTAAAAACATTGATTTGAGTCATTTACAGGTGTCATTTCTTTAATTCCTAAAACTAAACTAAACTAACTAAGCTAAACTAATAAGTAGTTTAAGGAACCTTAAATAGGTATAATTTGGCTATGGGAAATCAATGAGAAGCCCAACAAGGTTATAAAGCATTGTTATATGTTCTTATAGAAGTCTTAGTTTAACTTTCAAATTAAGAGAAGTAAAAGTACTGTTTATTTAACATGCAACAATAATTAAAGGTGTCCAAGGTAATGGCAGTAGAAATTATGGCAGCAAAAGCTGAAAAGTTAAGATAAACAAAACGCACCCATAGCTTTAATTTCCATGCTGTACATATTTTTATAAATGAACTCTATTAATACATATGCATCGTATATAATTTATTTACAGGTCTTGAGCATTGTTTAGAGAAATAAAAAGTTAAAGTTAGACAATTAACATTATCCATCTGATTTAGAACTGAATTCTGCCAACAAGTCAGATCTGAAACACTGACTAGTAAGCTGCAGATGTAATTCAGTGGTGGAGCATACAGAAAGTCCTGGGGTTTGCTACCTTGCACTGACAAGAAAAAAGAGAGGTGTTGCTGAATTTAATTCCTACTAGTACTTTTTTTAGATGAAATATGTTAATCCTACCTAATAAAATAAAACTTACTATTAAAAATAACCTCTGCTTTTTCTGAAATAAAAGATTTAGAAGTGGCATCTGCC